>NC_139155.1:19056176-19598676 GCF_964270905.1 Leucopleurus acutus
AAAATGGCTAAATTCTCTCTAATTAAGTGGAACAATCAACCTAAATAGCATACCTTTTCTAAGTTAAAATTCTTATTACAGAGAGAAGACCAATGTCCACCCATAGTCTTTAATTACCATCTGCTATGTTCCTAACTGCAGAATCCTGGAAGAACCGTGTCCAGTGTATTGTCACAAAGAGAACCCAAAGACACGTCCTATGGGAAGTAGGTCACAGGGAGAAGCTGAGCCCACTAACCTATTTTTTCTTCAATTGAGACATATGGTGCTTTCTTGACATTTTGCTATTTGTCCCACTGGTTACATATACATATAAAATGACCATTAAAAACATGAGACAATCTGTGCCAGACTAGTCCATTTCTATTCTCTTGTGATCTCCCAGGATACGACTTACAGACAGAATATTAAAAAAGAAAGATTCAGCTCAATGTAATGTTCTCACTGGTAACCCATGGTAATGAGGTAGCCCTATATATTCAAGGTGCCACATGCCACACGAATAGATACATATGCAGACAGAGAAACTGTCTGTAGAAAACTCATGCCTTCCAATAAAATAAAAGTGCTCCCTGGAGTATATCACCAGAGCTTTAGGCTGTTGATTCAATTGAGTCTCCAAATCTCAGAACTTTATTTCAGAGCTTTACAGAAATTACAGGAATACCAAGTTATAAAAGTTCTCAGAAAACAAAGAATGAGTATTTACTGAAAAGTCCCAGTGAAATGAAATCTATCAGTAGAAGTTCAAATGTAAGCAATTTAAAAATTTAGATTCAAGCCAGACAGTGTTTTAAAAAAAAGGACTTTCATTTTCTAAGAAAATAATATCTCCTACCCTGTTAAAATATATAACAAGTTATATATATATATATAAAAATTCATATATATAATATCATATATATATATATAAAATAATCCTCTGGTAATGAAGGATTCTTTAACAGGCTGTGATTTTCCACCTCCTCCTCTAAACTCAAAACTCTGGGACATAGAAAATATGTTAGAAAGTGAAATGGATTGATATTTTTCAGCCTGGCTAGACAATACTAAACCCTTAACTGCAGCTCCACTTACTCTATCAGAGGAATATAACATTTTTTCAAAAGGGAAACTAGTTTTTATAAGGCCTTATAGACTGCTTAACCCCCTCTTCGTTTGCTCTTGGATAGAAAGAGAACATATTCAAAATCTGTGGGAAGATTTCCTCTGGAAGACAATAGCTAGGTTTGTTCTGTTTTGTTTTCTTTTAATTTGGTGAATGCCTCAAGAAAGACTACAATAAAGCAACTTGAGTAAAGACTTGAAAGGCTGGCCCCCAAATCAGAGGTCCTGAAGCTTCTCAGTAAGTCCTATTCTTTGGAATGGCCACTTGCTGTAATGAATGTAGAAGGCTGCTTCATTATTCTCAATGGGATTGGGACTACACAGAATCTGAGAAAAAGATATTAAAATGATGCACATTGGGCTTCCCTGGTGGCGCAGTGGTTGAGAGTCCGCCTGCCGATGCAGGGGACACGGGTTCGTGCCCCAGTCCGGGAAGATCCCACATGCCACGGAGCGGCTGGGCCCGTGAGCCATGGCCGCTGAGCCTGTGCGTCCGGAGCCTGTGCTCCACAATGGGAGAGGCCACAACAGTGAGAAAAGATGCACATTTATGTGATCTCCATCCCAAAGGGCAGAGCAAAAAGGAACAGTGGGCATATGCTGGGCTATTGATTATGTAACTCATTTCTTTGGACCACGGGATCTTCTCCTATACATTCTTGAATATTCCTAAGACTTGTTTTATATTAGTCTATACTTATCTGTATATTCTTTTCTTTCCAGTTTTATTGAGGAATGACTGACAAATAAATATTGTATATATGTAAGATGTACAAGAGGATGTTTTCACATATGTATTACATTGTGACATGATTAACACAATCAGGATAATGAATATACATCACTTCACATAGTTACCATTTGTTTGTGTGTGTGTGTGTGTGTGTGTGTGTGTGTGTGTGTGTGTGTGTGTGTGTGTGGTGAGAACACCTGATATCTGCTCTTAGCAAATTTACCTCTCTCTGTTTCCTGTGACAGTGTGTATTACCTTGAGAGCCAGAATAAAACATGATTTTAAGGACAGCAGCAGCAATGCCTGACTGAAGTGCCCTCTTCCATACTGTATCACAGAGAAGACAGTCCTCTCCACTTCTCCAGACACTCTCATCATGCCTGCAGACTTGTCTTCATGATTCCTGGCCTGAGATGCCTCCCCTCCGTGAGGAATACCACTCCAAGCTCACAGAACCCTCCCTCACCTCCTTCACGATCTCTATACAGTCACCCTGTCTTCTCCGGAGGCCTCTGCTTCTCTCTGTCATTCCTCACTTAAACATACTTTTATTTATGGTAACATCAAGGAATTGTAGTCACAGGACCTAACATGTAAAAATACATTACCCTCACCTGCCCACATGACACAGCAGCTGGAATGGAGAAGGCTTCTCTCAGGTCAAGAGTTACCAAAAAGTCAGTTTATATTAGATGTGATAATTCATAAAGTGATCTGCATTCTAATACTTTGGGCCTTTCTAATACTTCTGTTCTCCTCTTAGAAATCGATGAAAAATGGACCTAACTATCAGCATATCTTTCTTTATCACATGGCAATGTCTAATAAATGTTTAAGAAGTAAATAAATTCATAATAACAGAGATATTGCAGGAGAAAAGTAAGACAGATTATTCTTTCCTTTATTCTAATTTTTCTCAGTGTCCATACATAGTAATATATCCCTGGCTTCTTACATCTAACTTCTTTTTAACATGTCTCTTATGTTTTTGGTAGGTGTACAAAGGAAAAACTGACAGACTCGTTTTGAGCATCCAAAGTCCGTGGAACGTAAATTGGTACAACCATTATGGAGAACAGTATGGAGGTTCCTTAAACAACTAAATATAGAACTACTATATAATCCAACAATCCCACTCCTGGGCATACATTCAGAGAAACCCGTAATTCAAAAAGATACATGCACACCAATGTTCATTGCAGCACTATTTACAAGAGCCAAGATATGGAAGCAACCTAGGAATGTAATCAACAGAGGAATGGATAAAGAAGATGTGGTACATATAAACAATGGAATATTACTCCCATAAAAAAAGAATGAAATAATGCCATTTACAGCGACATGGATGGACCTAGAGATTATCATACTAAGTGAAGTAAGTCAGATGGAGAAAGACAAATATCATATATCACTTACATGTGGAATCTAGTAAAAAATGATACAAATGAACTTATTTACAAAACAGAAACAGACTCACAGATCTCAAAATCAAACTTATGGACACCAAAGGGGAAACATGGGGGAGAGTGATAAATTAGGAGATTGGGGTTAACATATACACACTATGATATATAAAATAGATAACTAATAAGGGCCTACTGTAGAGCACAGGGAACTCTACTCAATATTCTGTAATAACCTATATGGGAAAAGAATCTGAAAAAGAATGGATATATGTATATGTATAACTGATTCACTTTGCTGTATACCTGAAACTAACACAACATTGTAAATAAACTATACTCCGATAAAAATTTTTTAAAGTCTGTGGAATATTCTACTTTAAACAAATAATAAATAACCACTTGAACATTGTTCTTTATTCCCTTCTTCTTCACAGAGTCTTTTCACACTCTGTTGAGCCTTATAGGCTCTCCAGTTTTAAGTCAGCTACTTAAAAAAAAAAAAGAAAAAAGCATAAGGTCCTTTGGGGGGAAAAAGTCACTTGCCATTTCAGAAAAACAAACATTTATCCAGGCACTTTGAGGGACCCAGTTGTTGCATATTGCATGGATTTGCTATAAATACAGAGGGAGATATAGAGATACATCTCAGAAACAAATTTTGTTGATGGGTTTAAGATAAAGTTGTTAGTATTTACTAGGAAAATATAAAGAAATTAATTATGACATGCTATTTAAAATAAAATACAGTGTATGTTAAAGGGACAAAAAGACAATAAATCATCTATGTCAATTATCATCTTATATGCTTTCTGTAACTTTAGATTTCTCTTCAACTATAAAGTGAGGAAGCAGCTCTAGGGCAGTAAAAAAAAAAATAGAATTAATGCAAACATGTTTTCAACTTTTCATTTTTACAAACCCCAAGGTAATCTAAGGGATTTATCTTAAGGTTTCTTTAGCCTGGAAAATTTAATGGGATCTTGACAATTAGGGGGAAAAAAACACAACAGTAATGAGAAAGCCATAGTACCTGTACGGGAGGTCAGATGAGAGAGCTATGCTGAATGAGGCCCAACTGTGGCTGATACTCGGCAAAAGAAGGCAGACACAAAAGAGCACCTATTGTACGATTTCATTTTCCTATTAAGAACAGACCGATTATATGGGATAGAAATCAAAATGAGGGTTGCCTATGAGTCCACAAGGAAACTTTGGAGCTTACAGAAATTTTCTTTATCTTGATCTAGGAGATGGCTGTAAGTAAAAAATTACTGAGGTGCATTTAACATTTTACTGTTTGTAAATTATACCTCAATCAAGTACTGTTAAAGAAAAAATAAGTAAGGTATTATTCCTGGCCTCAGGGCGTATACTTCCTTAGAGTGACAAGAATGTTAGAATTTTAAAGAGCTTTATTACTATCTCAAGAAAGAATTTATTAAGTGTGACTTTGGAGTGGGGAAGAGAGGAGTTTATTTGGTAAATAAATAACCTTGTGTGGTAAATGGCATGAGGACATGTCTGGAAGTTGTGATCAATTTTGAAGCTAAGGAGTGGCACACCCCAAGTGATCAAAATTAAACTGACTGATGTAGGAAAACCAGGTACAAGCTTTGAGTTTTTATGAAAAGTAGCACAGGTTTTGTAGCTGAGTAGTTCTAGCAACCCATTTCCTGCCTATAGAATTTTGAGGATTCAGTAACCTTTTTTCATTTTGTATTTTATCTGTCCCTTTCAGTTCAAGCTGACATTGTTTCTACTGATATAAAATTATCAAGAACTTTGTGGGTCTCCCGTGTGTGTCATTCAATTAGACAAGAAGCTTTTACACAGGTTTGTCTTAGATAATCTCATCTCTATTTTGGTTTCTGCTGAGCTGACTGAGGGAATCTAGGGATCACAGATTTAATTTTTTCAAAGAGCCTTTTGTGTGAATGAATACTCTGACCTTTTGATCTTTCTGATTTTAGCAAAAGGTTTTCCTATCACATCTCAGTTTTTTTTCCTACTGCAGTTTCCTGACAGTGAATCTATTAATTTTCGCACCTTTTGCAAATCTGGGTAGGCTGAATGTTTCTCAAGTCATGGTTACTTTTTGTTTATCAGTCTTCCCTCAATTTATCTCCTTCCTCTCACATTTTACTATCAGCAGTAAGAAGAAACCAGACTGCACCTTCAACACTTCGCTTGGAAATCTCAGCTAAATATCTAGGTTAATCATTTACAAGTTCTGCTTTCCACATAACTGCAGGACACAATTCTCCTAAGCTTTCTGCCACTATATAAAAAAGAATTTCCTTTCCTCCAATTTCCAATAACATGTTCCTTATTCCTTCTGAGCCCATACCAACAGTGCCTTTAATATCCATAATTCTACCAACAGTCTGTTCATGACAATTTACAAATTCTCTAAGGGGAAATATGCTTTCTCTACTACTCACTTTCTTCTGAGACCTCAACAGCAGCATCATTAACATCCATATTTCTACTAACACTCTGTTCAAAGCAATTTAGGCTTTTTCTATCATGCTTCACAAAATTCATCCAGCCTCTGCCCATTGCTCAATTCCAAAGCCGCTTCCACATTTTTAGGTATTTGATATGTCAGCACGCCGCTTTAAGGTAGGTACTAAAATCTGTATTAGTATTCTATGGCTGCTACCACAATCTCTAACTTGCTTTTTCCATTATTAAAAATGGTATTAATAATGATGCTAATATCCTACATGACATAAAAGCTCTTATGATATATTTGAGAGCCAAATGTGCCCATCTGATTACTTTCATTATTATAATGTCAAATGAATTATTTTATATTTTAATATCCAAATTTCCAATTATCTCTCACCCAGGCTAGACACAGCAGAACTCACAAAGCTAAAAGCTATGAATTAGGTTGATTTCTTAGTAATAATTTTTAGTAATAAATACCCTGTAAAATAACCTACAAATATTGCAAACAGGTTAAGTACCCTAAGGGATTCCTTGACAATTAAGAACAGAAATGTCTAAGACATTGTTAAAAAAAAATTGAGGAAGAAACAAATAAAAGGAAAGATATCCTGTGTTTATAGATTGGAAGAATTAATACTGTTAAAATGTCCATACTACTCAAAGCCATGTACAGATTCAATTTAAACCCTGTCAAAATGTCAATGGCATTTTTTACAAAAATATAAAAATAATGCCAAAATTCATACAGAACCACAAAAGGCCCCGAATAGCCAAAGCAATCTTGAGATAAAAGAACAAAACTGGAGAAATCACACTTCCTGATTTCAAACTATAATTACCAAGCAATAGTAACCAAAATGGTATGGCATAAAAACAGACAGATAGACCCAGTGAAACATTATCAAAAGCCCAGAAATAAACTCATGCATGGGCGATCAACTAATAATTGATGAGGGAGCCAAGAACACTCAATGGGGAAAGCACAGTCTGTTCAATAAGTGGTTTCAGGAAAACTGGATATTCACATGCAAAAGAATGAAATTGGATCCCTGTCTTACGCTACTCGTAACAACTCAAAATGAATTAAAGATGTAAATTTAAGACCTGAAACCATAAAACTTCTAAAAGAAAACATAGGGGAAAACTTGTTGATGTGGGTCTTGGCAATGAGTTTTTGGAAATGATTCCAAAAGCACAAAGAACAAAAGAAAATATCAACAAGTAGGACTACATCAAACTAAAAAGCTTCTGTACAGCAAAAGAAACAACCAAATGAAAAAGCAACCTTTGGAATGGGAGAAAATATTTGCATACCACACATTTGATAGGGTGTTAATATTCAAAATATATAAGGAACACATACAACTCAATAGGAAAAAAGCAAATAATCAAGAAAATGGGCAAAGGACCTGAACAGACATTTTTCCAAAGAAGACACACAGTAAATAGGTACATGAAAAAGGTGCTCAACACCACTAATTATCAGGGAAATGTAGATAAAAAACTCCAGTGAGATATCACCTCACACCTGTTAGAATGCCTATTATCAAAAAGGCAAGAGAAAACAGGTGTTGGTGAGGGTGTGGAGAAAAGGGAAGCCTCGTGCACTCTTGGTGGGAATGTAAATTGGTGCAGCCACTGTGGAGAACAGTATGGAGGTTCTTAAAAAAATTAAAAATAGAACTGTCTTATGATTGAGCAATCCTACTTCTGGGTATACATCTGATGGAAGTGAAATCACCATCTCGAAGAGATATCTGCACCTTCATGTTCACTCCAGCATTATTCACAACAGCAAAGACACAGAAACAAAGAAACAACATAAGTGTCCACTGACAGATGAATGGATAAAGAAAATGCTTGATAGATACGTACATACGTACGTACATACATACGTATGTACATACACATACGTACACAAACACACACAACGGAATATTATTCAGTCATACATGTACGTACACAAAAACACAACGAAATATTATTCAGTCATAAAAAAGAAGCAAATCCTACCATTTGCAACAACATGAATGAAACTTGAGGGCATTAAGCTAAGTCAACTAAGTCAGACAGAGAAAGACAAATATTGTATGATCTCATCTATATGTGGAATCTAAAAAAGCTGAACTCATAGAAACAGAGGGTAGATTGCTCATTGCCAAGGGCTGGTGGGTGGGGAGAAATGGGGAGATATTGGTCAAATGGTACAAACTTCCAGTTATAAGATTAATAAGTTCTGGGGATCTAGTGCACAGCACTGTTACTATAGCTAAGAGAGTAGATCTTAAATGTTTTCACCACAAAAAAGGGAAATTATGTGAGGTGATAGATGTGTTAATAACCTTATTGTGATAATCATTTTGCAATATATATGTGTATCAAATCATCTCTTTGTACACCTTAAACCTACACAATGTTATATGTCCATTATATTGATATGTCAATAAAGCTGGGGGAAATAAAGAACAGAGCTGTTTACATTTTTCCGCCAAGTCATGTCAGTTTGACAGATGTCCACAGTCATGTCTACTTCGAATCATATTTATACTCAGAATATAAATAAGACTACAGTCCACTCCTATATTCTCATTTAATTATATTTACCTAGAGACTGATGAAAAGAAATACTAAGACATCTTTAATTCATTTTTACTTTCCAGGTAGCAAGCATGATATAACTCAGTAAGTTGCACTAGAGTGCATTTTCACACCAAGAAACAGTCGATATGCAGTTCAGCCAGTGAAATATGGCAGTCGAGATGTTTTATGCATGTTAGTTTTGAATATACTTAACCTTTTTCCTATACCATTTTCTGTATTTATTATCCATGTTGTTTCATTTGAATTATAAAATTCATGAGTGCTAGACTGTATTTTCTTTGTTTGTTGGAAGAGAAGTAACTGTCACATATGTAATGGAAGCTCAGTATTGATGATCATCTTGATCATAACCTCTACATCACAAAAATTGCTTCAAGTGATCAATGCAATATTTATTGATTAGGGCTGTCCTAACCTATAAAACTGAATAAGTAGCCACTCAGAAAGGAAACTGCTGGGATTTTTTTCTTCCTTCCTTCCCTCCCTCCCTCCCTGCCTCCTTCCTTCCTTCCTTTCTTTCTTTTCCTTTTTTTTTTTTGTAGCTTGGAAGGCAACCAATGGCATGAATATAAGTTCCAAAATAGTTAAAAGAAGACCTTGTTGTACAGCTAGCACTTGGCATCCAGAACTGAGAGTTAGAAGTCTTCCACCGAAAAGAGTCTGTAGTGAAATGATCCTTTACCAGGGTTATAGTCTGGTGGGTAGCCCATGAAGACAATTATCTGACATTCATTTCATGTGAATTACCTAAATTAAAGAATATCCCTCTAAATATTAGATGAGATAAATCTTCACCACAGGCATTACAGCTTTGATGGCGAAGAAGACAGAAATAAATCAAGAGCCAAAGAGTAAGTTCGTATGGAGTATGGGGTAGGGCCTGTGTGCATAGGTTTTGTTGACACCTATCAGCAGCTAGATAGCAGCACGAGGGCTCAGTTCTTCAAGGAGGAGCAGACATTGGCAGGGAAGTGAAGAATAATAACAGGAAAATGAGGACATCTTGGGACATTTTTAAGGTGTTAGGGCCGGAACAAATAACCCTGCACAGGGTAATAATAGCCATTTCATTTTTTTATATACAAAGGATTTTAAAATAAAAATGTAAATAGCCTTATTGGAAAATAGGATAAAAATGTTTCTGAAGTAATGGGGCACTCTGAATGAAAAACCTTAAAAAGGTGCCTGTATTTTGATACAGAAATGCAAATATTAAGATATTTCTCCTAGGAAAATAAACAAACAAATATGCCAAAGATCTGTATATGTATACAAAAAATAATGTTGCAATGTTATTTATAATCTTGAAAAATATTAAGTGACCTAAATGTTTGTCACAATTGGTTGAATAAATAATCAAATATCTATACAGCAAAATCCTCATAACTACTAAAAATGATTACATAGTTCTTTATTTATTGACTTGAAAAATTTTTCCATATTTTGAGTGAAAAAAAATTTTACAAAGCTGTATGTAGACCATGGTTCCCATTTTTTTAATTAAAAATTTACATACATATAGAAAACAAAAGGCTTGAAAAATATTTATCTGTATGTGATTATCACCGAAGTGGGATTATGGCAAATTTTATTTTGTTTTTTTGTATGTCTTTCCTCCTTTCTCCATAAACAGGGTAATAGACATCAAGGTCAATATTAATCATTGGAATTAAATGCATAAAACTCAGGAATGGCTTAACTGCATGCCCTGAGCATGGCAGTTACCAAATAGCTTTGGATTAATTATTCGTTGGTTTGACTGATTGACTAATTGATTGACTGAAGAGGTGTCACTAGTGGGAAGCGGACATAAAGCTTAAGGAATTACAGAGGGAGAATGGTGTGGTTAAACGCTAAAGTTGATTCAATTTTGGTGGCAGTTGCAGAATGATTCCCATTTGCTTCCTTTAATTGCTAGGAGGATATTTAAGTTGTGAAGCTCTAAGTGGCTGCCCTCAATTTGCTTCAGTTTATCCAGCACTTCCTTCTTATATTTCACTGGAGACCTACAATAATCCTGTATGACTCTAGGGACTAGCATCCACTTTTCAGATAAGGAAACTGAAGCACAGAAGAGTGAATGACACATTAAAAGGCCTAAAACTTGTATATTAGTTAGGGGAAGGCTAGCAACTGTAACAAACAAATACCAAAATTTCAGAAACCTAATATAATAAATCTTACTTCTTTTATTATCTTGCAGCCCCATAAAGGTGGGGTAGAGAGTCATCCATGTGGTGATTCAGAGATCCAGCTTCCTTGAATCTGTGACTTCACCTTCCTCTAGTCTTCAAAGCTTCTGCCACCTGTAAGCAGATGGGGAAAGGGGAAGTGAAATAAGCATTCATGCATTAAGGTCCTTGGTTCAGAAGTGATACACACAGCTTCTGCTGATATTCTATGGGTAGAACAAGTGACACGAACCCCACCAGGACACAGAGGATGGTGCTGAGAAACAATCCCTGCCTGGGCAGATGATTTTTAGTGCAACTCTATTCTACAGAAGAGAAAGGCAATGCTACACGCCAGTTAGTAGAATCTCCAGAACTCAAAATAGACGTATGACTAAATCCAGTGTTTTTGCTACCACAACTCTGCTTCCAGAACTGGTTCAGCCTGCCTCATAGCTTTTGAGTGAGTTAGAGCCTGAACCTAACGGGAAGTACTAGAGAGAGGATTGTTATCAATGGGAAGAATGCTTGAACTGACCACGAAAAGATCCAGGCTTAAGCCCTGCCTTTGCCGTATCTGATTGAATGGGCCTGAATAAATCATGAGCTCTGTCTCTTTTTTGTTTTTTCAGAGACATTGATGCAAACCTGTATTTCCCAGTCTATCCTACTTAAGCTTCTGGACTCCCCTATTATTCTTCCCTAAGATGCTCAAACATGCTTATAACGTTGTTAGAGTTTATGAGAGGCCCTTAACAGTAAGAGGTAGCTAGTAAAACCATGTCATTGATATATGTCATACAACAGTTTTAAAAAAAGGAAACATTAATAGCCTTGGTAGTCAGCTTGGATAATTGCTCAATTTCTGTTAGGCTATTGGAAATACTGGGAAAAAAACTGCCCGCCCCTATTAACTACCTCTCTGGACCAGTTGGGAATCACAGACTCCATGACCTCCCAAAGCCCCAGAACACCTGAAAATGCCTTTTGTT
Source organism: Leucopleurus acutus (assembly GCF_964270905.1). Classification (NCBI taxonomy): domain Eukaryota; kingdom Metazoa; phylum Chordata; class Mammalia; order Artiodactyla; family Delphinidae; genus Leucopleurus; species Leucopleurus acutus. Next base: position 19,067,641 of record NC_139155.1, read on the forward strand.
TCTGTAATCTTGACAAGGGAATTCCGGTCACACACACTCCCCCTGTAATGAGCGTGTGCCAGAAACACTGGTTTTCTCCTTCTCCACTCGTCTGAATCCAGAAGTGTATATTGAGCTGAAAGTGGCTGGAGGTGATGGATAGAGAGAGGATATTGAAAAGCTCACTCAGGAAAGGAAGCAACAACTCCATCAGAAGAGTTGTCTGTACTAGTGTTTCAACCACAATGTTTTCTTCATCATTCATAAATCCATAATCATCACTCCATCTTGAAAATCTCACTCTCATCCTCTCTTTATCTTCTCCATGAAATATATCAGAGAGAAAAATGCAGAGAATTAACAAAAGGAACTCCCATGTATCCCCTTCCCTCTACTAGCTTTGTCAAATCTTGACATTTTTGAACACTTATTTCTGATGTTTTAAGAGATAATGTAAATAATCTTCAAAATACTGAAACCTGCCTAGATACTGTTTTTCTATTCCACTTTCCTATTTCCTTCCCCAGAGGGAACCACTAATATGAACCTGAAAAACCTGAATATCCCAAGTCTAGTGTTTTTTTCACACACAAATGTTCATAGTATATATTCTTTTTTTTTGGCATGATGTTGAACCTTATGTAAATGGTATCATGCTGTATATATGATCCTACACGTCTTTCTTTTGTTGTTTAAAATATTTTTGAAACTTAATTATTAAAGGTACATTCATTGTAAGAGCTATAAAGCCTTCTTTTGCATAAATACACCAAATTTTAAAACTCATCCTCCCTGTGGCAGATTGTGACATGTTGCATTAACGTTCTTGTACATGTTTCCCTGTGCACAAGGATGAGGGTTTCTGTGATACACAAATGTAGAAATGGGTCAGATAATGGCCTTCTCTTCACCTTTACTAGATACTGACAAATTTCTCTCAAAAGTGGTTTTGACATGTTCTGAAAATTCATGTGACTTCACTTACATGCTAAACCCTTTTTTACTGATCCAATTGGTTTAAATTTTATATCAGCTATTCCTGGTGTGACCAGTATGTTTCCATGTATATATTGGCCATTTGGGTTCACATCTTTTGCCTGTTTTTATATTAGATTGTCTCTTTTTAATAATTTATAAGACCTTGTTGTATTTCCTGGCTAGTAGTCCCTTGTTAGTTGTTGAGCTATAAATATATTCTCCCAGTGTTTGTTTTTTGTTTGTTTGTTTGCAGTAGGCGGGCCACTCACTGTTGTGGCCTCTCCCGTTGCGGAGCACAGGCTCCGGACGTGCAAGCTCAGCGGCCATGGCTCACGGGCCCAGCCGCTCCATGGCATGTGGGATCTTCCCGGACCAGGTCACGAACCCATGTCCCCTGCATCGGCAGGCGGACTCTCAACCACTGCGCCACCAGGGAAGCCCTGGTTGGTTGTTTTTTGTTGTTGTTTTTAACTTTCTTTTTTTCTGTTGTTGTTTATAATAATTTCAAATTTTAGTACAGTGAAAGTCATAAGCCTTTTCCTTTATGATTGATACTTTTTGCATCTTATTTAAGGAAGATATCTTCACTCATAAAGATATTTTCTTATATTTTCTTCTGAAAGCATTAATTTTTCCCTAATATTTGGATACTTAATATCCCTGTAGTTTGTTTTTAAGCATTGGTATGATTAGGCATTCAATTTCATAGAAAACAAATTATTCCAGCCTAATTTGTTGAGCTAAAACAACTTATTCCACTATTTATTATTCTTCAGAATTACACTAATTTTTCTTGGTTCTTGGTGTTTTAGTAATAGTTTTAGAGTCACATAATGATTGTTTTTATTGAAATTACGTTAAGTCATAGATTAACCATGGAAATAGGAATTAATATCTTTACAATTTAAAATTTTCTCATCCTGGATCTTGGTTTATCTTTTTCATTCTGGCATACTTTTTTGTCTTTCAATAATGTTTTTAAGGTACTCCACAAAAATCTTGCTCATGTTTTGTTAAATTAACTTCTAGATACCTTATAGAATCATTTTACTATTTGAAACATCTTATTTTAATTATATTTTAATTGGTTATTTCATTGAAAAGAAACTGTTCAATTTTTGCATATTGATGCCTCTGGATCATCAGTCTTTCTGAATTCTCCTATTAGTTCTAATAATTTGTCTATAGAGATTCTTGGTTTTTCTATGTAGAACCACTATTACCAGAAATAAAAACCGGTCTCTCTCTTCCTTTCTAGTTTGCACATTTATTTATTTTGTTTTCTCGTCTTATTGCACTGGTAAGGCTGCAAGTAAAATACTGAAGAGTACTGATAGTAGGGATTCACTCTTGTCTTTTTTTCTGACCAAAATGGAGTGCTTCTCATTAACAGTTCACAGATATATGATGTTTCTTCAAAGTTTTTCATAGTTCGTTTTTCAGGTTTGAACATTTCCCTTCTATTTCTAACTTGCTCTGAGTTTTGTATTTTGTTTTTGTTTTTTCATTGTGAGTGAACACAGATTTTTACCAATTTTATCTGAATCTATTAAGATAATTACATTTTTTAAATTGAGATATAACTGATATAAAATATTGTATTAGAGTTAGGTTTAAAACAAAGGATTTAATATCAAAAATATGTAAAGAACTCAAACAACTCAATAGAAAAAATTTAATTCAATAAAAAATTGGGCAGAGGACTTGGATAGACATTTCTTCAAAGAAGACATACACATGGATAACAGGTACATGAAAAAAGTGCTCAATATCACTAATCATCAGGCAAATGCAATTCAAAGCACAGTGAGATATCACTTCACACCTGTTAGAATGGCTATTATCGAAAAGTCAAGAAATAACAAGGGTTGGTGAGGCTGTGCAGAAAAGTAAACTCTTGTATACTGTTGGTAGGAATGTAAATTGGTGAAACCATAACAGAAAATAACATGGAGGTTCCTCAAAAACTTAAAAATAGAACTACCATATGACCCAACAATTCCACTTCTGGGTATCTATTCAAAGGAAACAAGATCACTGGCTTGAAAAGATATCTGCACCCCCAAGTTCACTGCAGTATTATTTACAATAGGCAAAACATGGAAACAACCTAAGTGTCCATTGACAGATGAATGAATAACCACATTTTTCCTCTGTTCATCAGCTAATTTGAATTCCATTAGTATATTTTCTAAAGTTAAATTATTCTTACATTCTTGAAGTAAACTCTACTTGTTCACGTTTTCTAAAATATATTAGTAGAGATAATTTGTTATTTTATTTAGGATGTATGCAACTATGTATTATTAATCTATATTTCCTTCTTTTACTCTCCTTTTAAAGGTTTTACCAAAGGTATAGTAATCTTTTCCTTCTCTATGCTCTGAAATAAAGACATGCTACATTTGTCTCTTAAAGCTTTGGTGCTGAGACAAAGGTTATTACTTAGTAATATCATCTAAGACACCAACTGTCAATTTCTAGAGAGTATCACATTTATTGAACTTTTATTTCAATAGCTGTATTTTTATTTCTATGATCCCAGTTTTTTTATATCTTTCTGTCCCTGATTTAGTTCTGGCTGCCTTTGTTTCATAGTATTTTTCTTTTTAATGAGTAAAATCTTTTTATTTATCCCTTTAAACATTCTAAACATTCTCATTTTAGTCTTTCTCTGACTATATCACTAAATTAATTCCTATTCTGTTTGTTGATTTTATTGATTATTTTGTTTAGTATTAGACTTCTCTTGTTTGGGATTTTTTTTTTCTGCATAATTTTTCTGTTCTCTCTCTGTTTTCATCTCCTTTTCTCTTTTTATCTATCTTCCTGGATTCTCCCTTCCAGTCTGTAATTGTTGAGACTGACACCCAGTCAACACCCAGGTTATACAAGATTGGATTTTTCTCCTGCTTCATCTTGATTTGAGAGATATCACAAAACCGGTCATCAGATGCATTGGCTCAATTCCCTGTTTTGAGACTGTTTTTGTCTGCTTGTCTGCCTGGGCCCACTGAGTCCTATAAAGCTACGACTTCAGGCAGTGAGTCAGCAGTAACCTTTTTTCAACCTCATTTCAGGAGGTGGTTGGCCCACCTCAGTTCCTGGCTTCAAGCTGTAAGCTTGGCTAGGTCTGCTATCCGTCTTGGTGCACCCTACTCCAAGCTGCCACTGCCTGCTTCCAGAGTTGGAATCTGTCAGATCTGCACTTTCATCCCTGCTCACACTTTGTGTTTCTGTTTTATTTGTGATCCACAGATATGTTTACTCATTTTTGTACCTAGCGATATCATTTTGATTATCTGTTTTTTAATTCGATCTGTAGCTGGCAAGTGTTTGAAATAGAGGAGTTTATTAAAGCATAATTTTCCTTAGCAATTTTACCCAAAATTGATGGAAGTTTGTTTCTTAAATTCATTTTGCATCTTTCCTAAAGCCTAGTGAGAACTACGCACTTCATTGACCTTCATGTGATCATATAAGGTGAACAAGTGAATGAATGAATAAATGAATAAGAAAGGAGGGATTTAAATAGCATGAATAATTAAAAGAGAATGAAGACATACAAGCTAGCTCAAAGAGGCTTAAATGATTAGAACAATTAATAAGTCACATAATTGAAAGTTAATAGGTAGGGTAGGTTTGGGGCAGGGCCCTATCGGGACTTTTTCTGTCATTCTCTTTGCTCAGCCTTTCTTTGAGCCAGAGTTGCAGAATACCTACTAGTAGCAGCTAAGATACCTTGCTACTTCATTCACATCTAGTGAGAGAAAGGGAATGATTTCCCATAACTCTCTCAAGAGTAGAGAAACATCCTTAGAAACCTCCAATAACCTCTAGCTGGGTCTCATTAGATAAAACCATATTAAACACACATTCCCAAATGAAGGACTAACAGAAAGAATGGGATTATCATTATACCAGCTTGGCCCATCCTTTAAGCAGGAGTCAATTCCTCTAACCATACTGCTGCCTCTTACTGAGCAGGTACAGAATAGATACTGAAGAGTCAACAATATCCACTCTAACAGGTAATTGATTTGTCTCCTTTAACGTCAGTGGGTAAGTTATTTGATTGAGTATGGAAGATTGCATGCTTAAGTTAAATTGCACTATCCAGTGTAGGATAAAGCAATGTGTTTTTAAAAGTTTGCTGTTTATAAAGTGGTAACTCTGATGGTGGAGAGATTCATTAAAATAATTTAAAGTATATTTTAGTCATTTGATATAGTTTATTCATTAAACAGCTCCTTTTCTAAGTTCTCAAGCAATCTTAAAAAAAATCCTGTGAGGCAGGCATCATTGCTACTGTTCTCATTTTACAAGTGAACACTGAGCTCATCAAATAGTAAATGGCACTATTGGGGGAAACAGGGTTAGAGTAGAGTGTGGCCAACCAGTTAGATGATTGTTTAGCAATTGTTTGCTCTCTCCTTGCACCTCCATGGGTGGAGTATAATATCCTGCTCCAGGGATGCTGGGCTTGGTCACGTGACTTGATTTACCCAATGAGATATTAGCAGACATGAAATGAACAGAGTTTTGAAGTGTACTCCCGCAATCTGGCTTTTGCTCTTCTGCACTTCTACCATCACCATGAAAGCAACATGCCCAAGCAGGTCCACAGGAACCAGGAGTATGAAAGAGACATGAAGCAGACCTGGACTAACTTGCAGCTTGGTGCCAACACCAACTGAGGTTAGCCTAGACCTACTAAACACCTGCAGTACCAAACTCAGGTACATAGATAAGAACAACTATCATATTAAACCACTGAATTTGGCGTGTTTTTTTATGCAGCATCAATGATGTAATAGCTAACTGATACAGGGATGAAGAGAAAATGGAATCAAGCTGGCAATAAGAAAGAAAAAAAATAATGAAATATTTTTACTTGCCCAAGGTCACTCAGAAAATGGCAAAGCCAAATGTAAGTCCTCTGCTTCCAGATCCTTTAGTGCTCGAAGGCATGCTTTGACTCTCTGTAACAGAAATGTTGCAAGCAGGTCCATTATTTCACTGAAGCACTGTAGTTTCAATGAGTCATGAAGCCGTATTATCACATGGATCTGTATTAATCGCGCCACTATATCAATTAATCAATAAAAAGGTATGGCGCCTACAGACTACAAGAAAAAATAGGCAATAATTAACTATAATCCATTTAAAAAATGTTTCTTCCTATATTTCAACCACAGATTATTGTAGAGCTGCTCAATCCAACATGGAAACTGCTAATCACATGTGAATATTTAAATTAAACTAAAGTTAATTGAAAATTCAGTTCCTCAGTCACACAAGCCACATTTCAAGGGCTCAGTGGCCACATGTTGCTAATGGCTACCACATTTTAAAAAAATTTATTTCTTTATTTTTGGCTGCGTTGGGTCTTCGTTGCTGTGCACGTGCTTTCTCTAGTTGTGGCGAGCAGGGGCTACTCTTCGTTGTAGTGTGCGGGCTTCTTATTGCGGTGGTTTCTCTTGTTGCGGAGCACGGGCTCTAGGTGGGTGGGCTTCAGTAGTTGTGGCACGTGGGCTCAGTAGTTGTGGCTTGCGTGCTGTAGAGCGCAGGCTCAGTAGTTGTGATGCATGGGCTTAGTTGCTCCACGGCATGTGGGATCTTCCCAGACCAGGGCTCGAACCCGTGTCCCCTGCATTGGCAGGCGGATTCTTAACCACTGCACCACCAGGGAAGTTGAATGGCTAATATATTGAACAGCCCTGGTATAGCATGTTTCCATCATTACAGTAAGTTTTACTGGACAGCACTGTTATAGGGAATATAACAAAGTAACATCTTCCTTTCAATTAATTCTAGTTGACTCATTTATAGAGGTTTTTTAAAACTTTCAAAATGCTGCACTTCACCAGGAATCCCTGGCTAAATAAGTCTCTCTTGAATTAAGACATGTGGAACCATACAATTCTGTCAGCAAAGCTGGCTGGAGATGTTAAAGAAAATGTGTACAGGTAGTCCTGGCCTCTGGCCTCCTGATTCAGCTGGAGCTTACAGGATAAAAGAATTTCTGTCTTCATCTGAAAGCATCTGGAAGCAGGCTCAGCAGTTGTGCAGCTGTGCTTACCTCCAACTAACTGCCAAGCTCAGAAGGGAACAAAATAAATTAAAGGGATAGATCACAATGTTTACCAAGGAGGAAAACCCCCAAATTTATAATGGTGAGAAGAATGAGCTGGTGATAAAAACTGGGCATTGAGAAAATTACAACTCAGTCCAGATTGGCCCCTGTCTAGAGATGTTATTTTCATTCTCTGGATTTTGTACTCTTATCTGTAAGGTAAGTTGAGCGTGGTTTCATACTGACAAATGCCATAATGCAGAATTTCCAAGATTATCAGGTTAAAATAATCTGCCACCCTCACCTCCAAGGTCATCAGAGAGCTCTGTTCCATCTATAGCCAATGGACAATGTCCACTTGCCCTTTGCAGAAATCTGATACCAGACATGTGCTAGAGTATCTCCTTAAGGAATTATCAACGTTTACATACAGAGTAAGACTCTATATGTAAAAGTGTCTGGGGCTCTTGCATCTTGAGAAGAAGGCACCTATCCTACAATCCAGAATCTTAGCCTTAGACACACATGCACACACACACACACACACACACGCAAACACACACCCCTCCCAAAATTAAGTATTTAAAATATTATAGTTGCAATAGCAACTCTTAAAATGCATGAAATATAAAAATGAATAAATGCCTGGTGTGAGCTGTGTTTTACGATTTCTTTTCCAAATGAAAGAGACCCCCTGTTTCTTTTCATTTGGTGGCTTGGCTTATACTTTCATTTTTATAGTCCAGACAACCAGCAAAGTTAAACTCAAGCCTACTTTTGTTCTTTACAAAAGGAGCTTGTTTCAAAATAAAAAGGTTAATAAAAAATAAATAAAGGAGTTTGTTTGACCTTTTCTGAGAGGTAGATTATTGCCATGGAGAATGAGGTCATCACTCACTCCATGGGTAATATTATACTCCACCTAACTTTCCAAACTTAAATAAAAGTACCAACACTAAAGGCATTATTATTATATTAATACTTATCCATGCAGAGATCATTCAATTCCAAAGTGTCCTGGATTCCAAAAAGTAATTTAGAGGTTAAATATCAAACTTTTTTTCTTATTCATCAATGGATTTGACGGAGAAAAATAATTGACACAGAGATAATTCACTCAAATCCGCCAACCGTTAAATGCTTCAGCAATTAAACCCACTATTAACTTATGACTGTTAATCAGAATTTTCTGAAGTTATTTATCCTAGGAATACAATTCTTATTAAAGTATATTATACATCTAAAAGGTGTGACTGAATTCATCATGAGGCAGTCAAGTACTGTGGGAAAAGCAAAGTGAGAAGGGACTTGATGGAAGAGGTACAAACATGACGGTGACATGGTTCCTGTTTTCTAGAAGTATCCATGCTATCTGGTAGGGCTGAAAATGCAAGCTGCTCATCTTAGGTTTAGGCACTGTGAAATATAGGTGAATAACAAATGCAATGCAATCCATCCTGACCGGAAGGATCAAAGAAGGCTTAGCAGAGACGGGCGCACTGGAGCTAAGCCTAGAACAATAGGAAGCGTTTGATAGGCAAAATGGGAGGAAGGATGCTCCTGTCCATAGGAAGGATGTATATCGGCATTTTCAAGGTGAGGTGAAGTTTTTCAGGAGACTGAGCATAGGCCATGAGGTGGGAAGTGAGAGGAAATGGATTAGGAGAGGCACTCTGAGAGCAGATGACTGAGAGCACTGAATGACAGCTTAAGGGATTTGAACTTCATATGTAGACCGTCAGAAGTTTGTTTTGTGAGTCATCAAAGATTTCTAAGCAGGGGATTGACATCCTCTTGTCTTTATATCAGGAAGTTCATTCTGACAGCCCATGAAAGATGGATGAAGAATCAAAGAAACCTGTTAGGAAACGTTTTGCTGTCAAGAGATGGTGCAGGCTTGATACAGGGCAGGAAGAGCAGGGGGCAGATAAGCATGACATTTCATATATATCACAATGGAAAGGGCAAGGTTAGTATTTTTAGCCGTCATGAATAAGAAGAGTCTGGCCTACTACAGCACATCCAATTTGCTTCCATTTTCCTCTTTTTCAAAGTGTTATTTACTTTTGGATGGGCTAGGATTTCCTAAAAATATCATGTTAACATATACATTATGTATCTACATTAACATATTTCTGTGTCATACTCTATTACCTATTGCCTGACCCTAATAGAAAGCATAGTCCAAACAAATTAGATATTTATTCATTCAGCTATTTATGTGATCTGCAAACCTTCACTGAGCCCCTCTTTAGTATATAGGACATCGATAGTATATACATACATAATGATTGTAAAAACCAAATATTTTTAATTGAAGTATAGTTAATTTACAATATTATATTAGTTTCAGGTGTACAACATAGTGATTCAATAATTTTTACAGCTTTATTCCATTTTAAATTATTATAAAATACTGGTTATATTTCCTGTGCTGTACTGTGCTATATTCCTTGTGCTGTGCTTTACATACTTGTACCTTATTTATTTTCTAACTAGTACTTTGTACCTCTTAATCCCCTTCCCCTATCTTCCCTCCTCCCCTTCCCCTCTCCCCACTGGTAACCACTAGTTTGTTCTATGAGTCTGTTTCTATTTTGTTATATTCATTTGTTTTATTTTTTAGATTCTACATATAAGTGTCTTTCTCTGTCTGACTTAGTTCACTAAGCATAATACCCTCCAGGTCCAACCATGTTGCAAATGGCAAAATTTCATTTTTTATGGCTGAGTAATATTCCATTGTGTGTATGTGTATGTACGTATGTATCACATCTTCTTTATCTTCTTTATCCATTCATTTGTTGATAGACAAACCAAATAATTTCATAGTTCATGGAGAAGAATTACTTCTGTATGGTGGATGAGTAAAATATTTTTGGAGGTGGTGGTATTTGAACTGGGCCTGGGAGAATGAGAATGATCTGGATAAAGATGGGTTATGAGAAAAGGCAAAAGTACAGGTAGGTCAGATGTGTCTGGAAATGGCTGGAAGTCAAGGTTAGCAGCAGACTAGGGTTCACAAACAGAAGCAGTGAAAGCTGAGGTGGGAAAGGTAAGCTGGGAACAAATTTTTGGAGTACCTTAAACATGACGACTTTTTCTAGAAGACAACAGTCACTACTGAGGATTAATCAAGGATTTTGACTTTTAAAATACCTAAATATGTTAAAGTATTTTAACATGTTTAAAATATTATTCAAACTAATGCTAGAGTCAAATTCTCACATATTCTAGAAAGTTTGCCTTCATTTATTTTGTGTTTTAAAGCTATCATACAATAGAAGGAAATTTTCCTCTCTGTAATTTGAGTAACTAATTAGCATACAGAGGATTAAAATGTTTGGGGTGTCATCAATCCCAGGTTCTATCTGTGCCACAGAAACATCATCATGCTGTTATGGTTAAAGGCCAAATGAAAGTGTATTACTGAGAAATTAACTACAGTCTCTAATGTTTCTGTGAAGTAGCCAAACTTTATTTAACAAAGGAAATTTTCACAATTATAACTACTAATTTTTTTTCGTTCATCCAGAACTTTTAAACTCTGTTTATTATTTTAAAAGAAGTAAATAAAACTATCTGGTTTGGGAGCCAAGCACTAGAATTTCATAAATGATCCTGTCTAGAAATTGTTATGGCTGAGCAATAAATCCCTGGAAAATGATGCTTATGTTTGTAATAGAAATGTCACCAGAGCCTTAAATATAGCAGTGCGACCTGTCTCTATTACTGTGAAGCAAAGTCATATTTGTAATTGATTTAGACTTGTCCCTCCTTCAATGTGTGCTGAGTTTGGAGGCACTGGACAGGATTTATTTGAATTTTTAAATCTTAGTTTTAGTCTAATTAGATTAATCTGAAAATAAGTTTTCTCCACTTATAATTTTTCCACACCCATCTTTTCTTCTAAGAGACAATGAATGTGTTCTTGGAGTATTTTAGCAGAAATAATGGATTTCAGTAGTTGTTAGAATAGTTCTTGGAACTCTCGCATCTTCCAGTTACACTCAGATGATGAGAGGTAAAAATGAAGAAATTTCCAAGTCAAAGTTTTCATTTACACAGAACGGAACTGATTGTGAGGGCACTGATGGACTTTCTATCGCTGTTACGAAACCATGTGTCCACATTATTTCTCCAAGTGATGTGATGGTAATTGTGGTCTTTATTATGGTATAGAAGTAAGCAAGCCAAATAAATACACCTCCTTAATGACTTTAGCATCCAGCATTCAAAATCCAGTTAATTATTTGTCGCTGGAGACATATAGAAACAGAAGTACAGGCTGTCTGTACAGGATACAATAGCTGTATTTGGCAGTACGGATTCCAAGTTTAAGAAATTAGTTTATGGACGATTTCAGAGATTCTACCAGAGTGAGAAAAGAGTTACATTTAACCCTTGAGCTGGCAGTCTATAGTAGGAACATTGCCAGCTATAAAAAATAATAATCAGAGTCCCATGAACTGCTCTTTTAAAATGGTTACATTAAAACCCAGACACCTGTAGTTTTACTAGTTGCTAAAACGGCTTGTAATCACACATGCATGAAACAGATGTGTAACCAGAGCTGTAGTAACTGATTTCTATTAGACAAACACAGGTGAATGGTGGGCAGAAGGAAGAAAGGAAAATTGAGATTTGTACACGTTAAAATCGAACATTCGAGATGGCATGTAAACCTTTGAAAGCATTTTCCATGATATATATATTGGCCTGTCTCTTGACTGCTTTTAAATCATGGATATTGACATTTCCCAAAATGATCTGCTTAAATCTGGACAAGATAATAATGACTAATACTCATCCCCTAAGACGTGTTCTTCAAAATACTAGTCTTACTGAAATGATTGCCAACACTATGTAGGAAGCTTTTTAACAAACTTCAACTTCTTAGGGTTTTTTTTTTTTTTTTTTGGAGGTTTTTTTTTAAACAACATTGCTTAAACGTCTTATAAAAATCAACATTAAAGGATATTTCCAGAACTTTAGTCTCTCAAAAAACACGAACCAGGGTTTCCCTGGTGGCGCAGTGGTTGAGGGTCCGCCTGCCGATGCGGGGGACGCGGGTTCGTGCCCCGGTCCGGGAAGATCCCACATGCCGCGGAGCGGCTGGGCCCGTGAGCCATGGCCGCTGAGCCTGCGCGTCCGGAGCCTGTGCTCCGCAAAGGGAGAAGCCACAGCACTGAGAGGCCCGCGTACCGCAAAAAAAAAAAAACAAAAAAAAACCCCCCACGAACCAGGGCCTAGATTCTAGCATCCTGGAGTTTGGTGGTTATAAAATTTACAGTACGGTATGTCAGCTCATCTGGGACTAAGTCACGCGGCCAGGGACGCAGCGCGCTGAGGAAGTCATGTGAACCGTTGCACAAATACATTTTTGTCAGTGTTTAGTTGGAGAGCTGGGACTCGGCTGAACTTTAGGGGATTGAATTTTCGTTCAAATGTTCCAAAATTCTGGTTTACAACAACATCTGGGATATGCAGAGTGGCTCGCTCATTTTGGAATTCCTTAGAAAGGAAAAATGAAATGTGGACAATAATAACATTCAACAAGAGCTGTCCTTCCAGAAATCCTCATCACACCTGGGATGGAACCTTTGAGCCAATGGTTCTTCTCAGATGTCTTAGAAAAAGGAGTGCAAACAGAATGAATGAGCTGGAGCAAACAGGCATCTCTGTGAGAACCTCTCTGAATTGAGAAGGAAAACAGGATATGTGTTCATGCTCCCATAACTCATCAGGAAAACTCATTCCAAGTCATTCCCAGGGATGATCTACTCCCCCAGAAGACCTTATCTTTCCACATTTTTTCCACTCTGAAAACATATTTTTTAAAAAATCAGAAGTCTTTCTTGGAATGGAAATGCAGCCTCTTGCAGAATGTGAAAGAAAGACATTTGGACCTGAAGGTGCATATAGTACTTTTAAAGGGCTGTATGGCTGTTCATTCCGCAGCCCAGCAGTTCTCAGGACTCAGATCATTCCTCAGAGAGTAAAGTGCCATTGATGATGAGGAAGTTGAGGTGCAGAAAGCACCTGCTAAGTCTTCAGACTGGGGCAAAACCAGAAAACAGATTCAACAGGGCAAAGCTGTTTGAATATTACAGGGCCACTTTGGATATTCCCATTATATCTGTTAAACATTCATCTGTACCCTGACAACTATGCCCTTGTTCCAGGAGCTTGAAATTACTGCGTCTTTAAATTATTCTCAGAGCATGAACTGAGCACTCCTAGAAGTGTATGAATTCTTTCAGACTAATGGTATACCATTTACTGCATGAGGGTTCCACAGTCAACTGGTGAGTGACAGAACCAAAAACATTTAGCCTTCCCATAGTTTAAGGTTGTGTATATGTTCTGGTTCATGAGCGCATATAGGGTAATAGTTCTCAAGCCAGGCAGTGCATTGGAATGACCATTAAAGCTTTATTAAAATGCAGAAGTAGGGGCTTCAACTCCAGATTTTCATTCAGTTGGTTGGAGGCCCCAATGTATGATACATTTTCTAAAATGTAAATATGTGGGTAATTTTCAATATGTGACCGGGACTGAAAAACACTGATGAAGAGCTAAGTGTTTATCAAAACTCTGCTCATGCACGCTTGCAAACTGAAGCTTACAGGCCCATGAAAATGCAGGATTCTTGAGCTCATTGCAGCTATGTCAGTCCTTACTGGTTTGTAGGTTTAAAATGTGCAAGAACTGGGGAACAACCAAGAGCAGAGACCATATTAGGCAATTTAGGGTGGCTCTCTTCCTGTCCCACAGACAACACTGTGACAGCCAAAAGTCACAAAGACTATGATGGTAAGTTCTCAACTGGATGAGGCTTCTTCTTCCCAAATAATCACAAAATCAAGACCATCCAAATTAAAAATATTCCTTACATCAGTCAAGTGATGTTCATTTCAAGTCTGTATCAAGGACTAAAAGAAACCCCACGTTATCATACTGACTTCAAGAGTAAAAGTTTAACTTACCTTCATAGCGCTCTTCTTGCTTGAGGTATAAGTTTCAAGTGTTTCATGGAGGATTTTGTTTTGCTTGTGGTACTAGTAACCAATTATGAAGCATTTGTTCCTCATTCTAAACTTTTGAGGAAGAGACCTTTCATAGCTCCTTTGTAGTACAGAAATCCACATTAGATCTACACCAGGGACCAAAATTTCCATTCAGCAAGGAAAACATTCAGCCAGCCTTTGGATATCAGGTTTGCAGACACAAACATCCACGTCCTTGTTCACCTTTTCGTCAGATACTCTGAGAATTTTATAACTTCAGTAAAATCACTGAATCATGACTTTTTTAACTTACATAAAAAAAAGGATTAATGGATTAATAATTATTAAAGAGAAAAAGTACAGGACTTAGAAGACACCTTGAAAATCAAAGATTCCAATGTTACGCAACTCCAAATTACTTTTTTTAATCTTTTCCTTTTTTCCATTAAAGGATAGAGCAGCTCCTTATGTGTACTTTATTTTTTTATTAATACAAAACATTTACATCAAAGTCAGATTGTCTCAAAATCTTTTGCTTCCACTAAAAAATCCTTAATTTCAAAACTGTAGTTTAATAATATTTAATCATTGTTAAACTGAAAGTTTTCACCGTCTTTCGCCGTCTTTCACCCAGATCTTCTTAGAAGGATATTTACATATTTTTATAGTATTGAATATTTCCTATACCTTCCAGAGAACACAATCTTGTTAAAGCAGCTTACTTCATTCAGGTGCTGTGGGGAAGACCATCTTTCTGCAAATTCTATACATGTAAGGAAAAAAAAAAGAAAGAAGAATCTGCTTGATCACAGATACTCTACCTTTGAGAATTATTCTCTGGCCTTCCAACGTGACCCGTCCCATACGTAGGTACTCTTTTGTTATTGTCTCACCCTGAATCCATTTTAAAATGCCAATTTCCATAATAATTTAATGCAGATGCTAAGATATCCTCTTTCTTTTGATATTGTTATTAATGATGTGCTATAGCATATGCAAGCCTAGCGATCCTAGCTACTCTTCCTTAGACAGCCATTGTGCATTCTTTTTCCAGATCCCCTCTCCCTCATCCTGGTGGCCACAGCCAGTCCCTCACAACTTCGATGGGGCTCATCTCCTGCAGGAAGTTATTAGTCCAGGACTTAGGAACTATGTGGGCAGTTCCTCTGTGGTATACACTGTCGGAAAAGAAATTGTTCTTCAATGTTCCCTGGAGAAGCAGCTTGGCCTTAATTGTGGTCTTCCGTTTGCTGTTGAATGGTTTATGGCAGAATCTTAATGCTTTTTTTTTTTTTGCAACTGTTATTCTCCTCGATGTTTTGAAATTGCTGCTCTGTAAGTGTGTTTTCCTTCCCCAAATCTAAATGTGTCAAAATAAATTGGTAAAACCCTTAAGGTTTTAGAAGGAAAAAATTTTCATTAACCATAGATAAAATATGATAAAGAGTCAGAGATAAAATGCTTGTTTTAAGCAACTCTGTATGAAAAAAAAAATCGACAGTGTTTATGTATAATACCAGAAAATCCTATTTTTACCCTATATGGCTCAGCCTCCAACACCTCATTCCTCCTCATATTTTTCAAATAGGTAAGGAGCTTTGAAATTCATGATCATTTTTGCGATTTTAATACTTCCTCCAGCAGATGTTCATTTGAGAGGGATTTATGACCTATAAAGGTTTTTTTTTTTTCGTACTTTTTCATACAAAATATCTGTTCTTTAAACAGATCAGTTCTTTAATAGGTCAATACAGAAAATACTTTATTTTTGGGAACATTGCAGTTAACTCAAAAGTTAACAAACATGTTTATATGGTTTTCATTTGAAGGTCTCATCTTGACTTTAGTAAATTCTTTGATTTAGTGCATACAAATGATCGTTGAAAAAGATTTATTATTTGGGAAGTCTTTTTCAATGAGCTGAAAGGCTGTATCCTCCACAGTGAATTCTGGTGAAGAATATACTAAAGAATTTCAGGCTCTGAAGTAAGAAAGTTCTTGGAATTGTTTTTTCCGGTTAAAGCCAGTCCAAAAATTGTGTCATGTTTGAATCGAAAAGCATTTAGATAAACGACATAAGGTAAACGTCTCTGAGGCAGCCAAAACATTATCTTCGTTCTTGATTTACGAAATATTAATGTCATTTTCGTGGCAGGAAACCTTTCTTGCTTTAAGCATCTCTTTTGAAAAAGAATGTCAGAAAACAGAAAACGTTGACTGCTCTGTAAAAGTGTTTTTAAAGGAGGATGTCAGCCATGTCTTTGAACTTCTGTTTCTGTAATAAGTCAGCCCAGGACACGGAGGTAGGTTGGCAATGATTTAAAATCTGTGCAGAAGGTCACTGCTGATGTCGCTTCTCACTGGCGTTCTTTATTGACAATGACATTAGTGCCAAACAAACTGCACGAAGATAAATAGGTCCATGAAGGAAACTAGAGGAAAAGGAAAGGGAAGAAATGAAGCTCAGATTGTCAGGAGAATGATCATCAGAGGCAGACAGTAATGACATCAGAACAGAGACCTATAGTCTGAAAAACCTCCTGATTCTTCTTCTTCTTTTCATGTGACCATTTCGTCGGGTCTCTTTTCCTTAATATGAAAGATCGGTAAGGATCAGAGGAAAAATTAGATGATGTAGCAGCTGTTTTCTGGCCTTGATTTCCACAATTCCTCTCATGAAAAATAAGGAAAGGAAACCAATGGATTCTCTCGGATCACTTTTTGCCAAAGAATGACTTGCCCTATGTGTTGTTGATACTTACTGGTGAATAAAGTTATTGAAAAAGTATTTTCCACTAGAAGAGTGAAACCATGAGTGAGATACTTTTGAAGTACCTTCTAATTCCTTAAGAAGAAACTGCCCCACTGCACATTCATGGAATCCTGCATCAACAATGCTTAGCTCTAAGTGACAATCCAGACGAAGCCAGTCCCCCATCCAATAGGAAACACACAAAGCAGGAACATGTACATTTTTTTAAATTAACTTTCATTGGAGTATAGTTGCTTTACAATGTTGTGTTAGTTTCTACTGTACAGCAAAGTGAATCAGCTATACGTATACATATATCCCCTCTTTTTTGGATTTCGTTCCTATTTAGGTCACCAAGGAGCATTGAGTAGAGTCCCCTGTGCTATACAGTAGGTTCTCATTAGTTATCTATTTTATACATAGTATCAACAGAGGATCAGGTACATTTTATAGTTAAGCTTAAGAGTAGCTTCCCAAAGTAGAAATGAGCTACCAGCTCCAAGTACCTGGCAGACCATGGCAAAACTACAGGACTGTGATATCAACATTAATTCTGGGTCTGACAATAGGCATCTTTATTGGGATATTGCCCAACCCTGGCATCCCACTCCTGAAGATGACATAGAAAGAATATTTCAAGCCTTGGACACGCATACACACCCATGTGTGTATAGGTGTATATGCATAGATATGTATATGTTTATGAACACACACGATGTATGTTTATGAGGGCGTTTGAATGTTATATGCATTTCATTTAAACAATAATGCCCCAGCATAGGGTACTTCCTAGGGTTTGATGATTGGCTAGTAGCAGATAATGGACTTTGCACCATTAATTCCATGATTTTGTTAATCTCTACATGTCCTTCTCTGAGATTTCCACTACCATTATTTAAAAAAAAAAAGAAAAACTAAAATGCAACCTCAAAGGGCACAGATTAATTGTATGGCAAGTACAGTTTCAAAGGGGACCCTTCTACTCTCTTGATGGCTTTTTCCAGGGAAATGGTGTGAATTCCCTCTCAGGAGATGAATCAATTTGTAATTATTGTTACTACGTATTTTGCTCAGACTGCTATAAATCAACCTACTCAGCAAGGCCTTACATGCAAAAGGTTCCTCTTCTCTATTTTCTTCCCAAGTTTAAACCAAAGGAATGGAACATGAATGAAAAAAGATATTCCATGCTGTAATTTTTTTTTAATTGCTATTCAGGCAAAACAGGTGCTGAAATGTGAAACCCTTTGGAGGAATTTTCTCCATATAACCACTCAGGGCTCACACTAACCTAACGTGAAGCTGGCTTTAACGTGGAATGTTGTACAGAAGCAGCGCCTACTGACATAAGATCCGTAGATGACTGTCCCAGACAGACAAAAAAAAAAAGGTATACTGTCACTTTAAGAAAAAATAAACTAAAATATGAACTACCAAAAACCCTGCCATTTCCAGCCTGGGCTTGATTAATGATTTTTCTATCTAATAAAAGGTTCACAAACCATCTGTTTTTCTCCCTAATGCCTTGCCCAAAGGTTTTTCGTTCCTATTTCAGGCTCGGGGCCAAATGACATTCCACTCTCTTTTTTTTTCCCAGCCTTGTAAACAAACCCTTCTCTCTTTTTAATCTTCCAGGGCTGTTTCCTACCCATCGTTATGCATATTCATTGCGAGTAAACATTTTTAGTGTCTACACTTAATCTCTTCCACTGGCAATTACTGTTCTATGCTGTTTTGTAATGCAGAAGGGCCAACGCTTTCCGTTCTAATAACAGCTGGGCCGCAGATGGGGCCTGCAGTCATTGTAGAAAATAAAAATTTACAAGATGCCAGTGGAATTTATTTCAGTTTTATGGAGTCACAGGAGGAACCTTTCTGTTATCCGCCTTCAGTGAAATCTGTAGGCACAAGGCAAGCTTTTGACATTTAATCAAAGGGGGGTTCAGGTAGGGTCTGGAACAACGGAGGGAAGAAAGCAGGTGGATCGTATTAGGCTTTGCCACAGTTAATTTATTTAGAAGTGATTGGCTTAGATGTGTGCAGCCAATATTTGACATCATGTATATATCTTGTTTAGCATCATGCCTCTAAATTGTTACCACTGGAGAGACAGTGAGCTGTCACTGTGGACCGAACCAGGTGTTTGGTCGGGTTGCTACTTAGAGGTGCTGATGGAGATGGCGCTGTACTCAGCAAAGACGGAGCATTCTGTGTGGTTTCTAAAAGTTGATTCATTTTTACTTCACGGCACCGGTCTCTGAACTACTGTAAGTGCTTCTTCAGCAGAATCCCGGGGTGTGCGAATGGGCTTTCGAATATGGGCTGCAACTTTTAATTGAACAATATGGTTTAACTGGGAATTTTCTGTTCTATGACTCGAGGATGTGAACATGGATTTACTTGAAAGACCGAAAGGTCTGATGTACACCGTTACGCTGATGCGAGGTGGGATTCGAATTGTGCCTGGGATGTACCAGGCAGCCCAAGTGGTTTAGAGCTAACTGCGACTCCCGTGATGGAAAATAAATTGTCACATGCACACAGTCCAAAAGTGCAACCCAAGTCAAGCACAGGGCTTTTTCGAGAAATATTCACTATGGTTCTTGAGCCCATCCTGCTGGATGCCCCCCACCCGGTATCCCTTCCTTACTCCCAACCAGCTCCTCCAAAACGTGGAAAGGGAATCCACCAAGGTCACCCAAGGATATCCAGCCATTAATTAAATAAATGAGCATGGGCTTCTCCACTAGGTGAGACCTATGCCAAAGGTGCTATGCCTTTACGTTTGGGGCCCTCTCTTGCCACACACCTTCAGCTGGTTGCCTAGCAACCAGGAGAGACCCACTGAGCATGCTCACTGAGAAGCCTAATTGCTATCACAATTTACTTTTGTTGTTTTTTTTTTAAAGCCCATTAACCAAAACAGGATGTTTTCCTTTTTGAAGGACAAGTAGAGTCTGCATGAATTTGAAAGGCAAGAGAGTATATTTCAATACCAAAACAATTCATTAAATGCCGATGCCAGCCGTGTATGCGAGTACACATAACAAACAAAATTTAGAGCAGATTGACATTAAACAAAGTAAAAATTCCTATTTATTCAGATTTTTATAGACTCATTTCCTTTATTATCTTTTTTGGTTGTGGCTTTTTTCCTAAGAAAGGCGTTGAGTAAGGGGGTGTGCGTGAAATTGTCTGTCATACGATCAAGTATATTAAGAAACTTCGTTAAAGATTTAGACTGATTTATACAGGAGATAGTATGTTTCTCTTCCATGCTCTTCTTTCCTTCCTTCGTTTCTTCTTCTCTTTTTTTAATCTCCTAATGGTTCCAAGTCTGAAGCTAAGATTTAACTTCGTTAATCTTTTCACAAAGGGCAAGAAATCATTTTGTGTACCTCAGAGAGAAAGGCAGTTTTTCCTAACTTCAAGACAAAAAAACACATTTTATGTTAGGTTAACCTAATCTATCCATTTATTGAAACCTCTCCACAGTTGCTTGATTTTTCCTAATGTCTGGATTTGGAGATAAAATATACTTAGAACTTTAAGTAGCTATTGAACCAGTTTGTTACTAAACAGAATGCCTTTTTAAATAAAAATTTATATATTATACATTTCCAAATTTCTCCCTAAACTTTTTCTTTCAAATTTTCTAACTCATTTTGAAAAATTAACTCAATGTTTTTAACTTAACATATTTTGTGTAAATAACCTTATATTCCCATGAATCTAGGGATTCTAATATGAGGACATGCCTTTTAATTAACTCCATGACCCTGTCTCATGCTCAGTTCCACATGTGGAACCAAATGTGACAAATTTATTTGTACCAAATTGCTTTCACGCTGGGGAACGCTCACAGGATAAAGCTCTCCCCACTCCCCTCTAGGAACTAACAGATATCAGCAAGCAAACAAGATGAAATAAATTCATGAGGTGGGAGCCGTATGCTTATCGAAGCCTTGGCTCTACCACAACTGCCGTCTCGCACTCCAGCCCTGGCTTCTTATTCCTTCAGTGACCATGGCATTCTGGGTAGAAAATGTTGCATTGATGGTGCTTCTGTTGTCAATCCTGGAAGAGTACAGAACTAACTCTCAGTTCAATGGTACTGTTTTTCTAAGGGTATGTGTGTGTGTGTGTGTGTGTGTGTGTGTGTGTGTGTGTGTGTGTGTGTGTGTTTTCCCAAACAATAGTCTTTGTTTACGCATGAGCCAGCGGTTTTACCATTCCCTCAGAGACAACCAGTAGAGGCAGCAAAGTTTAGCAGATGAACAGTATTCCCTGATGTCCTAGCATCAGTAAGAAATCTGGAAGACATACTGCATAAGAAATTAATAAAATCAAAAGATTTCATTTCACTATGATTAACCCTATTATGCATAGAGGCAGGTCAAGCAATGGGGGTAATGAAAAGCTAAACAAGGCTAATTGGCGGAGTCAGGAGACTTGGGGGCCAGTGGTTGTGCCTATGATGATATAACTGGTGAAACAGAACTTGTTTCCTTTTTTTTTTCCAAAAAACTATAACACAAAAAATAAAATACACATACACACATACATACACATGTATACACAATATGTGTGTGTTTTTAATTACATGGCTGGAAACACGTTCCATAGTTTCACATATGTTCTTTAATATGTGAATATAGATGCTCCTAAGGGAAATCTTTCTTCAATTTCATTCATGTTAACAAGTTTCTTCTCTCTCTTCTCTCCCCCAGTCCTCTGTTTCATTGGTCTCTCTCCCTCTCTCTCTGTCTCACACACACACACACACACACACACACACACACACAAAACGACTCACATACATACATACACAAAAACGGACTCTGCAAAAGTTTTAGTCTTTGATGCTTTGGAATTACCAACATGTTTTGAGAGGAAAGTAATTTTTCAATTTCTGTTTTATTCCAAACCTAACAGGTGACTGGCCTAAAGGGAGTTTGTTCCCCCATCCCCTGTTCAGTGTGGCTGGCTCACCACAGCCCGAGCTTCTCGGGATTTAAATCACATATGAACATTTGGGAGTGATGAGAGCTTTTATGAACAGAAAGAATTGAAGCCACTGTTTCATCTTCCTCCTCTCTCTCTCAAAGCAGGATCAGAATTGATTGTTTCCTCTCACCTGTAGTCATTTTCTTATTTTAGTGCATTGATAATATCTAGACCCATGTTGTTTTCAAGTTTTCTCAACCTTAATCCCTAGAAATCCCGCAGAGCATGTCAAATTAGAACTTCCTTCCCGCAAATACATCTTCACATTGCTGTGCAATTAATTCAATACATTTCTTAGAATTTGAGGTGCTTAAACATTTTTGCTGAAGTGTATAGATTTCCTCCTCGCTCACTGCTTCTGTGCTTTCCCCTGCTTCTTCCTTCCCACCCCACTCTCCTGCTATATTTCAAATATTAATACTTATACTCTACATCCCCCCCCCCCGCAAATTCTATTGGTTTCAGCTTATAAAAGGTCTCTATAATATAGCCATCCCCTCTTTTCTACAAAACCTGACATTGTGGCTTTGGATGCAGCAAAATCTGGACACTAAATTCATATGTAGAAATCCAAAGTCTAAAAAAAAAGTTACTAGATACTGATATACAGTATGCTCTTCTGTTGGTTATAAAAGGAAATTATTTCCTTTTCTCTGCAGGTTCTATACAAAATAGCACAAAGATGGCAAACTACGTTAAATGATCACATTTCCACGTATGTAGGTATGTTTCCGACTGCATGCAGGCACGTTGAAAGTCAGAGTTTCCTAACTGATGCTTTTGAAATCTCCAAGAATTGCAAAGCAGCTTTTCTTACCAAAATGCATTTGAGCCAGTCCTAAGACTGTCTAGAACGCTTATTCATACCAAAAGACCTCCAAACAATTGGCAAACATTTCATTTTACTAAAAAGGGAAATACATATGCATGCCTATTGGTTTATTACAATTGACATTCCTTGAGGATATGGAATGCATGTAATAAATATGATTGTATAATCATCAAAAGCCACAGTCAGAAGAATCTCCTACTGACTTGATGGATAACACAGATTTTCAAAGATTTGGGTAAAAATTGCATATATTTTCTTCTTACAAGAACAAACATCTCATGTAAATTTCACTAAAATAGAAAGAAGACTGCTTAAACTGGGAGAGAGGGAGTCAGATTTTTTTTTTTATTAAGCTTTTAACGCTATAGAATTGGTTACTGGATAGGTTTTGGGGGGTTTTTTTAGTAGAAAAAAATCACAAAAATATTTTAAATAATGCATACCTAATGTTTATTTTCTTATTAGTAATTATTATGAAACCAGAATACTTTGCCAGCTTATCTGACTGCACCTGTTACTAGATATTTCCAAGAGACTCACACACCAATTTTGCCTGAGTGCACCCGGTGTATTTCCCGTTGTTTTGATGTTACAGTCAGGGCATGGGCAGTTTGCATTCAAACAAGAGGGCACGTTTTATTCAAAGAGGGAAAGTGATGTCCTTGGAACTTCAACCTTAACGAAACATTTTTCAAAAGGACACGCAGATTGGAATGGGAAAAGATCCAAAGAGAGGCAGCCACAGAGAGAAGGGTGAGTGCGTGATAGAGAAGAAAGGGAAATGGATTAGATCAGCAAACCAAAACGATAGGATCCCAAGAGACTTCTTAAAAAATCTGTATGAAGTCATTACAGGCACACAGCATAATCCTGCAGGGTAAATGCACGCTCTAGAATGCAGAGAAAGTTTGCCCTCCAAGCTGAGTTTCTGAAGAATTAATTCTAAATATTCCCTGCAGTCTTCAGAGTTTTCAGTCCCAAATTGCTTAAATGATGATTAGTTGAAGTTCCTCTGACTAATTTTGGCAGAAGTAACATTTCTAGCTGGTTGATTTGGGCATCAAAACGCACCAATGTCTTCGGACATCTGTACTATAGAGACACCCTTATGCTAAAAACCCGACTCCAGCACTCCCCTTACAAAAATAGCACATTTCCGTTCATGCAGAACGGTGATTAGACTTTCCCAACACAACTCATACTTTTTAAAAGGCGCGTCAGAATTTTAAAGTGCATTAAATAAAGGGCATTGGCACATTAATGCAGTTCTGTTGAGGAAAGATGCTGCATAATTTCCGCTGAACCGTCGCACAAACCTTCAATAAAGAAAGTTCTCCGAGAAAAAAACACACATGCACACATTCTCGTTGTGGAGAACAGTGTCCTTGGGAATTAAGTAATGTATATGTATATAAAATCAAGCCTTTTAAGGTGCTTTGTTTCACATATTAAGGCGAAGCCAGAGTCCCCAGGGGACTGCTGTTTTGCTAACTTATTTAAAATATTCTATTTTCCCCGCAGCTGTCGTCTGCATGGTAGGACGACACAGGATATTCTGCTCCGTGATTTGTTTTTGAACATAGATGTTACTCTCTCCAACATCTAAATATGCATGTCTAAGAAACTTTCTGTATGAAGGGCTTTCTGTATGAAGGGCTCTCGAAATGACCATGATGTTGTCAACATGCTGGAAGAGCTGCAGGAACAGTGTGGCAGGTGGATTTGCTCCCTCTTAGCCTTGGTTCTTGCCCGCTCATCTCTGGCACAGGTGCTGATGCAGTTTATGCCACGGAAGATAAGGGTTTTGTGCATACAGCGTACCTGCATAACATGGGACATCCATTGTACAGCTCTATGCCATGATCCTCACGTCTGCTAAAAGTGACAGTGAAAATACAAAATGGGGTGGCACAGAAACCCAACCCCAAATCAGGCAGCTTTTCAAGGCTGGAAGAGACTTAACTGAAGGGCTGGAGAGACCTGCTCGGTGGCTTTTACTCCATGGTCGAGCATATTTCCAAGTTTAAATTATTGGGGAAAAAAGGAAACTTAGAAGATAGGGGGAAAAAATCCTTTTGGGGGGTAAAAAATCATGACGACCAAATAACTTAAGGGTTTTTAGAGCCCGTTTGGATTGGAAAGAAATATGTGTTTCGGCTCTACATCTTTTTTCTATTTCCTAAGCTGATGTCAGTTATACTTATTGTCAGTTTGGAACACGGAGAAGACAAAACAAAAGAACTTTGCTGTGAGCAGCGTTAATAACAGCATTGGCCTTCTGGATGGGGGATCTGCTCCCAGCAGAAAGATCTGGTAGCTAAGCCTGCCCAGATGATTAAGCTGAAAGAGTTCCTGAAGTTCATAGTTTAAGTAATAGCTTTCACCTGTAGGCTTCCAGCCACAATCAATAATTGTGCCAAGAGAAACCCACAAAGTGCTCAACGGGATAGAAGTAAGCCTCCTTTCTAAATCACAGGTGGTACCATCATGCCTGGTCATTGCTGTTCTTTCACACCAGATAATTTCACTGGCTTCTTGCTCTTAAGAGCTGCCATCTCTTAACTCTTCTCTTCTTTATCCCATGTCATTTGTCCACTATAACTGATCCAGATTTTCCACTAAAACTGTAAACTGCCCCAAACTAGACCAACCAAGATAGGGTGAGAACAGATGAGGTCACCAGAAATATTTACTGGGCACTAATGGTTTCCAGTCCTGGTTTAAGACTTTTTTTTTAAGTCAAAAAATTTTTTCTAGACAAAATTCAGGCATCAAAGACCAAAACTGTTACACCCTAGGAGAACAGGTATCTCCACGCACCCCTGAGGCACCTAACGAAAGCAACATGGAAGACCTTTTCTTGTCATAAAAACACAGCAATTTATAAATAAACAGGGGATATTTATTCCTCATGTGCTGAGGTGATGTGCAGAATTTGTTCAATATTGAATTCACAACATCACAAAAGAAAGGGCTGTATGTATTTTTCAGCATGTTCCAATGAAAAGGAGATATATTAAAAAAAATAATAAAACATACTACTCAAATACTTATCACCAGAAAGAGATTCTGTGGAGCAAGCCCTTTGAGATGTCGGAGAACAAGGCTCAGTTTTCCTTCAAGGAGAAAATGAACTATGCATTTATCTCAAGGGACAGATAGATAACAGATTATAAAATTCTGATGGAACAACTACAGCACAGCTTCAGCCTCCCACATGTGTATATGTTACCGTGTAAGGGGGGAAATGAGATGCGTAAGTCCCATTAATAACAGCAGTTGTATGCTTAATTTCACGTGCACTGCACTGAAAAATTACTTCTTACTGTCTAAAATAAGATTCAAGAAGAGCCTGGGAAATCAGGAGTTTTTCCAACATACCTTCACAGTCCCTATGTGAACAGGGAGCTGGTGATTCAAGTCATTTAGCAGACAAATACTGAGATCATCTTTAGTGATATCCTCAGGGCAGAATTGATGGGAACAACCCAGACATCAAAGACCTTCCCCCAACAAACAGAAGTGTTGTCCAAAAATAATATAAATGAACTTATTTACCAAACAGAAACAGACTCACAGACACAGAAAACAAACTTAAGTTACCAAAGGGGAAAGGTGTGTGTTGGGGGGCAGGGTAGATAAATTAAGAGTTTGGGATTAACAGATACACACTCCTATACATAAAATAGATAAACAACAAGGACCTACTGTAGAGCTACAGTAGGGACTACAGGGAACTATATTCAATATCTTGTAATACCCTATAATGGAAAAGAATCTGAAAAAGAATATATGTATATATATTCTGAATCACTTTTCACACCTGAAACTAACATAACATTGTAAATCAACTATATTTCAAGTAAAACAAACAAACAAAAAAACCCTTGCATTTTCTTTTTTTTTACGTCCAAGCAAAGGGAACACTGGTTTTACAGAAACTTCTGATTGTGAAATACACAAGGCAGGAGCCTTCCAATATGCTGGTCTCCAAAATGAACTCTTTCCTCGGGGCTTTCGCCATTCTTCCACATGGTAAATATGACTAGTTAAGGTCATCTCGGCTGTACTCATAGCTTCATAGAATTTTAGAGCTGAAAGACATTGTTGAGCTAATTGTCCCACTTTTAGGTTTTATAAGTCTAAATCCAGTGTTAACTAGCTTTAATGCTAGCTTTAGTAGTCATTCAAATTTAGTAATTAATTTACCAGTATATTTTTTTCAAAAAAATTTTTTTGATGTGGGCCATTTTTAAACTATTTATTGAATTTGTTACAATATTGCTTCTGTTTTATATTTTGTGTTTTTGGCCCCGAGGCATGTGGGATCTTAGCTCGCTGATCGGGGATCAAACCCACACTCCCTGCATTGGAAAGCAAGGTCTTATCCACTGGACCGCCAGGGAAGTCCCACTAGTATATTTAGATAAAATATGAACTATTTTATTTTTATAACAGTAAAAGTAAAGCAAAACCTGTTTCTCCTCTAGGGTGACCAACTCATCCCAGGACTTTTGACTGGGAACTTCTTGGTTTTAGTAATGAAAGTCCTGGCTTCTAGGGAACCCCTCCAACCCAGGCAAACCAGGATGGTTGATTACCCTGTATCACCCCCTGAATTTTCCACTTCTATTAATGGCACAAACCTCAAAGTCAAATCTCAAAGTCATCTTGGCCTCCTGTCCCCAAATCCAAACACTCAAGAGTTTCTGTCTCTTACGTCTGAAGACGCTCTTTCCTCTACCTTCTCCTTTTCACTGCCTTCATCTCCATCCTGAATCTCCACCAGCCTCTCCCTCTTCCGGTTGGTCCCATTTCTCATTCAGCACCTGGTGCACCCACAATCTCTGGAAGTAACATCACGACATTGAAACCATGTGACTCAGTTTAGTGACTCAGCCTGGCATTCAACACCTCATGATACCTCCCCAAATCTACTTGTCTAGCTTTATAATACAGGAAAAAACAGAAAGCTGCAAGGAGAAGATAGAAAAATTGGGTCCCAGTTCACCACTCTCCATCACTGGCCAGCTATGCTAATAAAGGCAAGCCACTTAACCCCTCTCGGCTTCAGTCACCCCAGCTGTGCAATATCGTCACCTTCTTAAA
Source organism: Leucopleurus acutus (assembly GCF_964270905.1). Lineage (NCBI taxonomy): Eukaryota > Metazoa > Chordata > Mammalia > Artiodactyla > Delphinidae > Leucopleurus > Leucopleurus acutus. Next base: position 19,095,384 of record NC_139155.1, read on the forward strand.
GGAGAAAGCTAGTCTAGCTGATCTCGTCCAGTTCTGATTTTTAAAAGTTGTGATTTTATGAGCCGCTCTATCTTGGCTTGTAGACTTGATGTTGGGTAAGCTCCCCATTTTAGGAACAAGCCCTGAGTTTTCCCAGCTGAGTGCATTTTTTGTATGCACTTCTGCCTGTCCTTATACCTTCCCTCATCTGTCCCAGGACCCCTCCTGGCGAAGGCCTACCCATTATGTCCCCTTCCACAGCCTCAGTTAAATCTGTTCACTTTCTCTGAATTCCCATGGCTGTTTTTTACCTCTCTTGTGACACTGATCAGATCATTCTAGTTTGTACGATTGCTCTTGCTCATGCAATGCCTTATTTCCTGTGCTCCTGTGAGCTTCCAGAGACAAGGACTGCATCTCCCTTACAAGAAGGCACTATGGCATGATGGTTAAGAGTTGTTATGGGGGCGTCCCTGGTGGCGCAGTGGTTGAGAATCTGCCTGCTAATGCAGGGGACACAGGTTTGAGCCCTGGTCTGGGAGGATCCCACATGCCGCGGAGCAACTGGGCCCGTGAGCCACAACTACTGAGCCTGCGCATCTGGAGCCTGTGCTCCGCAACAAGAGAGGCCGCGATAGTGAGAGGCCCGCGCACCGTGATGAAGAGTGGCCCCCGCTTGCCACAACTAGAGAAAGCCCTCGCACAAAAACGAAGACCCAACACAGCCATAAATTAATTAATTAATTAACTCCTACCCCCAACATCTTCTAAAAAAAAAAAAAAAGAGTTGTTATGGGTTGAAGTGAGTCTTCCAAAGAGATGTATTTGAAGTCCTAATGCCCAGTAGTACCTTGTGATATGACCTTATTTGTCAACAGGGTCACTGCAGATATAATCAGTTAAGATGAGGAATAGGGTGCGCTCATAATCCAATATAACTAGTGTTGCTGCAAGAAAACAGCCTTGTAAGACAGGAGCACACAGGGAAAATGCCATGTGATGAAGAAGGCAGAGATTGGAGTACAGCAGTTGCAAGCCAAGGAATGCCAAGGATTACCAGAAGCCACTAGGAGCTGCAAAGAGGTAAGGAGGGACTCTGCCACTGGTTTCAGAGGGAACATGCCTCTGCTGACACTCTGACTTCCGGTCTCCAGAGCAGTGAGACATCCATTTCTTTTTGTTTGAAGCCACACTATATTTGGTTCTTTGTTATGGTGGCCCTTGGAAACAATTAGAGAGTCAAATGGCCTGGATTTGAAATCTTCTGCTGTGTACTGGTCAGCAATTTACTTAAGCGTCTGATGCCTCCATTTCCTCATCTATGATATGATGGGAATCATAAAACCAATATCCTAGCACTATTGCAAGGAATCAAGGAATCAATTCGAAGACTTAATACATGTAAAATTTACGCTGGGGTCTGGCAATAAACGTAAACTATTTTTTTTTAAACTTTTCATTTTTTATCCTTCAATGTTATGCCTATAGTTGGTGTTCAATACATTTTTATTGAATGAAAGAAATATATAAGTTTATTAAGGAAAATGTGAATTTATCTGGACGTATATATTTAGCTTATTTTTGTGGACTCGATAATTTGATTCAAAGTGGCAAGATGCTTTGCTTATTATTCCCTTTATATGCAAAGTGCTGAGTAAGAGTGTGGGTTTGAAGCCAGGTCCAAACACTAGTTCCTCTGCTTCTTAGATGTACCACTTTGTGTAAGCTTACCTGGCCTCTAAGATGTTCAGTTTCCTCAACTTTAAAATGGGAGAATCCTAGAGTTTTCGTGAAGATAAGTAAGACTATGCTTATGAAGCCTGACTTTCATAAATATCGGTTATTGCTATCATTTCATTTGTGTTTATTTTAAAGTACTTTTAGTGTTTTCCCAAGCTCTAAATCAGTATTATAAATAACTTGCCTGCTTCAAGTTTGCAGCATATAGGAGGAATCTGACTCTAGCTGGCTGGGCCACAATTTCTTGATCTCTGAAACAGTGCTTTCAATAAACTGGGAGCAAATTTGACAACTCCCCTCCCCACAGGGGACATTTGGCTTTTTATTGTCATGATTTCAGGGGGTGGGGTGGGGATGGATATTTACTCCTGGTATCCAGTGGATGAGGCCAGGGTTGCTGCTAATCATCTGATAATACACGGGACACCTCCCAACAGCCAAGAATTATCCAGCCCAAAATATCAATATGGTGCCAAGACTGAGAAACCCAGCTCTAAAATGAAGCGACTGGGCCAGGTGATGAGACCAGGTGAATTTTCCCACTCCTTCCAGCTCAAAAATTTCCTAAGTCTCTGATTTCCATAATGCATCATAAATGCCATGCTCTCAGGCTGTTCAATTAATTATTTTTATCACTTTCTATTTTTTAAAGCTATGTTTTTTCCCCCCTGAATGTCAAGACAGTAATTATTTAAGATAATCTAAGTTCTCTTAGACTTTAGCCCAGTTCTCACTGTTGCACCTTCTGGATTGCTTGATCCAAATGTTCCTATAAAAGCTTTTGGTTCACTGTTTTAGTTAGGATACAGGCTTAGCACATGTGACAGGAACCCAAAATAACAGTGGCTTGAGCAAGATAAAATACTATTTTTCTTTCACATTTATTTCTCTCCTATCCCTGTGAAGAGGTGGCTCTCTGCTGGGAGGACCAACAGCTGCTATGCGGCTTCATGGAGTTGGGGCCCCAGGTTCCTTCCTTCCTGCTGTTTGGTCATCATTAAGACTCTGCCCTCATCTGAATCCCTCAAGATGGGGCATCACTTTGTCTCCATCCCAGCCTGCAGAATATGGGAAGGGGAGAGAGAGAGCGAGCACACCTCTTCCTAAGGGTATGACCCAGAAGGTGTCCACCCAAGTTCCGTTCAAATCCCAGACACAAAAACCTACATGGTCACACTTAGCTGTCAAGAAGACTTGAAAATATGGTCTTAATTTTATATGTCCATGCACCCAGCAAAAAAAAAAAATCAAACAGAAAAGCAAACTCTTACTAGATAACAAAGGATGTAGCTTCTGTTACTGCCTCCAAGGTGAAAACGTCAAAATTTGACATCATGTTCAAAGATAGCTACCTACTATCATATTCCCGGTTTATATCAAAATGTATATAGGAATGGGATAAGGTATTGGGATGGTGACCCTAAACAGAGCCACCTGATTTTCCCACTTTACATGGGCTGAACCTAAGCTTGCTGAAGAATCAAAGCATTTGAAGAAGATAAGATTATCCAGGACTCACATTCAATGTGCCAAGATCAGGTTGCCATTCTCGTGGGCAGGTGCTGGCAGGAATGTACTAATGCACTGGTCAGCTTCTACACTTGCAGTGGACTTCTCTTGTTTAGGATCCCAGCTGCCCCTTTTGGAAACAGAACGCTTGTTTCCTCCTGAGATTTGCCACTTTCTTGCTCTGCATGGTTTCTTACGTCTTAAGCACAAGTCCATGCCCCTCACAATACAGGTATGGACAACGACCCAAGAGTATGAGGACGTCTTCATTTAAAAGGGATACAAGATGGGCTCCCCTGGTGGCGCAGTGGTTGGGAGTCCGCCTGCCGATGCAGGGGACACGGGTTTGTGCCCTGGTCCGGGAAGATCCCACATGCCGCGGAGCAGCTGGGCCCATAAGCCATGGCCGCTGAGCCTGCGCGTCCGGAGCCTGTGCTCCGCAACGGGAGAGGCCACAACAGTGAGAGGCCCACGTACCGCAAAAAAAAAAAAATAAAAATAAAAATAATAATAATAATAAAAGGGATACAAGAGAGAGAGCATGAGGGGCAAAGGGGTTAAAAGTGTTGATCAGGGAATAGTTTTTTTTTTTAACTGAAGTATAGTTGATTTACAATATTGTGTTGTTTCAGGTATACAGCAAAATGATTCAGTTATATACTTTTTTTTTCAGATTATTTTCCATTATAGGTTATTATAAGATATTGAATATAGTTCCCTGTGGTATACAGTAAATCCCTGTCACTTATCTATTTTATGTATAGTAATGTGTATCTGTTAATCCCATACTCCTAATTTATCCCTCCCCCTCTCTTTCCCCTTTGGTAACCATAAGTTTGCCTTCTATGTCTTTGAGTCTCTGTTCCGTATATAGATTCATTTGTATTATTTTTTAGATTCCACATATAAGTCATATTATATAATATTTGCCTTTTTCTGTCTGATTTCATCTAGTATGATACTTTCTAGGTCCACCGATGTTGTTTAATTCTTTTCTTCTTTTCTGCCTGAGTAATATTCCATTGTATATATATATACCACATCTTCTTAAACCAATCATCTTTGATGGGCACTTGGGTTGCTTCCATGTCTTGGCTATTGTAATAGTGCTGCTGTGAACATTGGGGTGCATGTATCTTTTCGAATTAGAGTTTTCTCCAGATATATGTCCAGGAGTGGGACTGCTGGATCATATGGTAGCTCTATTTTTGGTTTTTTAAGGAACATCCATACTGTTTTGCATAGTGGCTGCACCAATCTACATTCCCTCCAACAGTATAGGAGGATTCCAATAAGAGAATGGTTTTAACGATGGACCGGGGAATAAAGTTTGGTATCAGGCACTGGAAAGGGCTCAGATTGGCCTTCTTGAGTCAAATCTCCTTCTGTGATCCCCTGCCTCTGCCCCTGGACATCCAAACGGCATCCCCATCTGAACATTCCTCCTCATTTCCTCAGCGACTAAACTAGCCTGAACCAATAACTAAGCATTAAGAGTGATGGAGGCCTGCAGTAGTTGGAACCTACCCTTGCCAAAATGTGGAGAGACACCACCTAAGAAAAATCTAACACAGAAGAAAACAGATTTCAGAGAGGGAGCGAGAGAGCTTGAGCCTTGAAAGCACTGTTTGCACTCTCCAATCCAGAAAAGCTCAGAGATACCCAGTCCTTAAACTTCCCAGTAGAGCCAATAAATTTCCTTTTTTTCTCAAGCTGGTTTAAATTGTATTTCTGTCACTTGCACCCAGAGCCTTCAGGCAATTCTCATTCTTATGGTCGCAGAAAACACCCAAATTATTAAACTTCAACCAATTCCACATAGGGCCAGGCCTCTCTTTTCCATTACTGAGCTAGAAAACAAATATTTCCAGGAAAAATGACACACTTTCTGTTCTTTTAGGAAAACTAAACATTCAACTTTGCTTCACACATTTAGGATAGACACTAATGTGAGTATAATAGACACTAATATTGGCATCAATCACGTCATAGGCTAATCTTAATATTTTCAAAAAGTCTTTGAAACATCCATTTTTAAATGAAATGTTCAAGGTGGCTTTCCTTTTGTTTAAGAAAATTGATTAAATTTTTAAAAAGAAAATATTTGTCTTGCAGCTAATATTCATGAAAAGACCTCGCCCATTATATTCTTGGGTGGCCTTGAATCGTAGGTGGCTCCAGCGTGGCAGAATTAATGCAGCTAAGGTTGTTCTGAATGCTTCATTTAAGGCTTCTCCTTTAGTGCCAAGGGCAGAATTCCACAGCCTTGGGCCCTGGCTCAAGAATGTCTTCTTTTCAGGGTGAGCCAAGACTAGGTTAGGTGCTTGAAGAAGAGTCAACTAAAAACAGACAGTATACTTCAAGTTTAGGGGCTGGACGACTCAAGGCCTAGTTCACACTTGAAAGTGGATTTGGTGCTAAGTCTTCAGCTGATTTGAAAGGGCTTATCAGAGCCCATGAGAGGAATTTTGGACCCAGTACAGATGCTAAATGTTGGGTCCATCAGCATGGAAGATTGAGTTGGCCCGTGGAAAATCACCAGACCCCTCTTGCCAATTCAGAAACACTCAAGGGCAGCATCAGAACCTCTGGGCTGGCGGAAATGTCCCTGGCCATTCCCTCCTTTGGTTCCTCCAGAGCAGACAGTGCCATGATGGTAATGTTCAGCTGTAAACCTATACAGGCAGCCTACTGGGCCAGCCACAAGCTGGAGCCTACACAAACAGTTTCCCTTTCCAAACCCACATACGGTGCCCTATAACAGTTGACTGCCCACCCCTCCGAGCTAGGACCTGGGGGTCTTCTCCAGAGTTTCCCTCCCCCTTCTCCTCTCTGTCCAATTTATCATCATACACAGTATCCCCTCCCCCCCGCCCCAGTGACGCTCCTCAGATTTGACCTCCCTCCCTCTTTCCTCTGTCAATTTTCCAGCCACCTGCTGGGGCTGAAGTGACAATTTCTTTGCTGTATTCGCTGCCAGGACCAGTTTTAGGCATTGACGGAATCCAAGGCTACCCGTGCAGCCTGATTTGAAGGATGCACCAGTGTTTGTAGGAACCCAGTCTACTGTCGCTGCCGCTCATCCACGCCTGACATTTTTGCAAATGCTACTAATAACGACTTGCTTTTACTATGGGCCTGGCACTATTCTAAGAGCAGGGACGCACATTCACTCGTTTAATCCTTGCATGGCAAGATGAGGTGTAAAGGGTCAAAATGTCCAGCAGAGACGTTGTCCTGGCTTAAGTTCATACTAAAGTGTCTATGGCTGACGGCACATGGGCTCCTAACTTATTCTGAATGTGCAGAAGAGACGAGCTGAGAAAGATTAAGGCGTGTCAGGGGAGGCTGTGTGCTCCCATGGAGAGAAGAGGGCTAGCAAAGGGGAGGCTTGGCACGGAAACAGCAGCAAATTAACAGCATCGACTACCTCGTTCCAGACCTGCACTTACTCATTCGAATATGTTATACAGAGTGTTTTGGGGTGTTAGAATTCCCTTTCCACGTCCCCTTCTCATACTCCGGTGATGGCTTCCCACGAACCCTAGAAATAAATGACACTTAAATGACACTTCACCAACTCCTGGCAGCCCTGGTGTGAATTCCCCTTTTCTCACGTGCTCTTACCTTCCTGAACACGCAGTTATTTTCTTCATCTCTCCTGTCTGTCAACCCATGCAACACAATAACCAGAAAGTGGTTTGGGGCAGCAAAGTCTATGCCTGATACAGAGTTCCCAGAACACAATATAAATATAATATGTAAGGATAAGATGCATCATCTTCAGATACAAGACAAATACTAACTTGATATTACACTACTCTCTTCAGGATGCTCTATAGGGATTAATTACATGATGTTTGCAAAGCACTTTGAGAACCTCCAGGAAAGGTGTTATATAAATACAAGGTATGATTATTTTTAAGAGCTTCTACTGCTGACATTCAGCATAGCATGAAAGAATGAAAAATTATCTCCATGTTCCCCATCGTGGTAACAACTTCAGCTTAAGGTTTAGAAAACCCATTTATAGAAAGTGCTAAAATTAAAAAATGCATTCCTTACATGAGCTCATCCATGGAGCTTGATCTATGGAAGAAGAGACCTTTCTAGGCACAAACTGTTTTTAATTTTAAACACGATGACTCTCTAGGCCTAAGTAAGAAATTTAGAAATTTAAAATCTTTCACCGAGGTTCTCAGGCCCCTGGCTCCAGTCCAATTCCCGGCCTCCAAGAGAGACTCTGTTTGGATGAATGTCGACTACCCCATTCCTGAAGCTCTCCAGGGAAGAGAGTTCTCAATCGACTTCGGCCACCTGTTTCTCTTTAAGAACCATGCTGTTGGGAAGTTCTTCCTGGTATCTTACTTAAACTCCCGTCCTGGAAATGTACCAGGTTTCCTCCTACTTCTCCTCAGGGAAACCAGAGCACAGCCAGTGCGTGACTTTTCTATGCTGTTAATATGTAGTCTTCCTGTTCATAACCCTTCATATTTGCTGATAATTCTGTCACCCTTTGCAACTTTGGGGAGAAATGATTCTGCTCCTAGAATCATTTCCTCCAAATGCCATTCTTCAATACTGTTTCTTCCACATATATTGTTGTGAACCTACCGATCTCATGGATTAAAAGCTTCATGAGGGCAGGGAATTTTTTTCTGTCTTGTTTCCTGCTAGATGCCCTGTATGTAGACCAGTGTCTGAAATGAGGACACAGTCATTAGTATCTACTGAGTAAATGAATCGAGTTGTTATGATGGTTAACTGAAGTACTGAGTGCTTAGCACTTCAGCATGGGACAAGTGAGGCCTAGGTGGATACTGACAGTACCTTGTTTCCATGTCCCTGAACTGTACTATTTACTTAGTATCTGGACCCTGGGAATAGTGCACCAAAAGTCATACAATGGCACCCCTGACCCAGTCCTTATACTTGGATCGTTTTTAAGCTCCCATCATTTTTAAAAATTGTAAATAGCTTGCAAAAATTTTGAAAGTGGAAAATTTTACTTAGAATGTAGATTTCTATCTTTTCCTAAAAACTCAGAAGACCTGGCAATAAGAAGATCCCAGCCTCATGTGACAACAGTGACCTGGGGCTGAGGATCAGCTTGCTCCTTAATGGGGACACTGCTCTCCCATCTCTACCAGGTCTTCTGCTCCACACGTTCCACTCACCTGCCCCTACAGGTGGCGGAGGTGAGAGCTCTGGTGGGGACAGAACATCCAAATGATCAACTGAGATGTGCATTTCTCAGGCAGATATGGTACCGTTTAGATGCACCCACTTTCAGGTCATTTAATCCTCACAACACCCCTGGAAGATAGGTATCATCATCATCAACGTCACAGATAATTATATGATGTGCAGAGATAAACTGAAGTTCACACAAGCCCCCTGTAGGGAACCATCCAGTCTTTGAATTCCCTCTGCAGGGGTCAGCAAACTAACCTTAAGGGTCAAATCTGCTCTCCACCCTGCCCTTTGTTATTGAACATAGCCACGCCTATTCATTAACTTATTTTCTCCTGTTGCTACTGCTGCTTTTGAACTACAATTGTAGAACTGCGTAGTTGTGTGATAGACTATATAGCCTGCTAAGACTAAAATATTTACTATCTGGCTCTTTACAGGAAAAGTTTGCCAACCCCAGCCTACGCCTTTGCACACTTGAATATTTGAAAGGGGCCATAAGATGCCATCTACCATCTCCTCCCTCCTGGGCAGGATAAAATATAAAATACCACTCTGATCTGTATCCAGTGAATTCAGAAGCATACTGACATCAGAAACTACCCTAGCATACAGTGTGTCCATGTTGTGATTCTAGTAATTCTATGAAAGACAGACTCAGAATAGATGCCTGATTTACCCTAAGGAACCTCATCTAAATTGGGACACAGAAAAATATATATATATGTGTGTGTGTGTTTGTCACACACATATATACACACATATATATAGTATGTATATACATTACATAAATACAAAAATTAGACTGAATAAATCTAAACGAGCAGAAAAAGATTGGCAGAGAAAGACTGGGATTGAGAAAATCCTCCTGAAGAGTGGGATGCCTTTCAGCTGTGTGTGTGTGTGTGTGTGTGTGTGTGTGTTTGTGTGTGTGTGTGTGTGTGCACGTGCATAAGTAAATCTATCTTGGTATAGATGCGGGATGGCAACTACCAGGTACATGAGTTGCCACAGACAACTCCCTATTTATCCTTGTGTATATGACAGGCATTGCTAATCCAATTACTGCCCTTTTGCCAGCTGAGCCTTAACGTGGCTGCAGAATCCTACTTAACACAGCTCTCTAGACAGCCAACTGTGTTCTACCAACTGAGCAGAGCTGGCACACTAAGTAAAACCTTTAATATGTCTTGAGAATAGAGACTAGTTAGCAATGGAAAGCAAGAGATTTGTTCTCATCTCAATCTTATTTTTAGAATCTAAGTCATTTAGACTATTTTTATCCCTTGCCAGAGTGTGGGTAAAATGAGAACAAAGGAGTTACTGAGTTCCTGTTAAGTTAAACATACCGAAAATTGTAAAGTATTATTTTTATGGTATAGTATTTAATGAACACTAAACTATGAGAAATAAGATGTCAGAAGCTACAGAAGAAAGGCTATCGTGAAATAAATAAAAACTTAGCTGGACACTTCCCAGAATGAATGCCTTTTGTAGGTTTGAACCATTACATTTTTCTGCTTGAAAAAAATAAAAGTGACCACTTGGGTTCAAGAAAACGGTACAAGTAAGGCACTGGAGGAAGAAGAGGCTATTGGTGAGGTTGAATTTAAACTCTTTAGAGTTCATTCAACACACATTTATAGAACGCTTACCACTGGGAAGACACACAGTGTTTGCTGCTTTTGAAAATACTATGATGTATAAATAGGCACTGGTGGTCAAATCCTTTTTTGAAGTAAAGTGTTCTGATGGTGTGAGTTTGGAATTGAGTTCAGCTGCTGGCTAGACTGCACTACAGTGAATTAAACACACAAGGGTGTATTTTTGTCATGGAACTAAAAGTCTGGGTCAACAATTTTGATGTTGGTTCAGCAAATGGTTCAGAATGTCAGGGTCCAAGCCCCTCTGATTTTCTTGGCCTGTCTCTCATGGTCTCAAAATAACTGCTTAGCTCCAGCCAATACATTCAAATCTCAGGCAAGATGAGATAAAAAGAGGAAACGAAAAATAGATGCCTGTCACCTTAATTAGGCCTTTTTAAGGAACTTTCCCAGAAGCTCTACCCAATGACTTCTACTTTTTTTTAATGACCTCCCAATCTGCAAGGCAGTCTGGGAAATATGGTGTTTTTTCTTTTTTTTTTTTTCTTTTTTAAAACTGGGCTTATTGCTGTCCAACAGCATTCTTTACGGAGGAGGAAGGGGAGAATGGATACTCAGAAGTAATTAGCAATCTCAACCACTTGTGTAAATTAACTTAAAATACAATGCTAGTTGTAGGAAACTGGTCTTTCTTTCAAAGAGCTCCACTCTAATAAGGGAAACAAGATATACACACAACTTAGAACAACAGAAACCAATTTATCATCTCGATAAACTACAAACTATCCAAAGGATACAAAACTGTATACTATACACATCAAAATGTCACCAGTGCTTTTTATTAGGTAAAGGGACAGTGGCTAATTTTTATTTCCTTCTATATAATTTTTTGGATTTCCAAATGTCCTACAATGAATATTTGCCCAGGTAGAGAGAGGAAGCACCATAAAGGAGAGATGGCATGAGTTTCACAACTTGTTTCACATCTATGATTTCATTTTATCACTATAGCTGCGGCATTTAGAAGAACGTGAGGGCATAATTAGACATAACGAACATTTTAATAATGAACCCACATGAACTCAGGTTTTTGGAAAAGAGGTGAAAGAACCGAATCCCTAAACTGGGTGCTGGGCTCAACTGTGGTAATAATTCTCTGCACTCACAATATAAAGAATCGTAGAATGCTATGTGGGCTGTGAAAAGCAATGACAATCTGGGCTGTCATTTACACTTCTAAGTCCAATTCATTTCCCATTTTCTAAAGAAAGTCATTAGTGGAAGAATGCCAGAAACTGATTAACAGCAAAATAAGGTGGGGATCTGGTACAACGTGCCACTTGAGCTTTGTGATTCCAAGGATCTGGGCACCAGCACCAACCCAGTACCCCCGACATCTGTACTAAATAGTCCTCTTTATGTAACAACTTCTAATACCACAGTCTAACCTGTCCAAATGGTTTATGTCCATTAACTCACACAATAGTAAATTAAGTTTCTCCTGGGTCTACCAGAACTTTAAAAAATACTTGGGGCTTCCCTGGTGGCGCAGTGGTTGAGGGTCCGCCTGCCAATGCAGGGGACACGGGTTCGTGCCCCGGTCCGGGAGGATCCCACATGCCGCGGAGCGGCTGGGCCCGTGAGCCATGGCCGCTGAGCCTGCACGTCCGGAGCCTGTGCTCCGCAACGGGAGAGGCCACAACAGTGACAGGCCCGCGTACCGCAAAAAAAAAAAAAAAAAAAAAAAAAAGAAAAAAAAATACTTGAAGAGCAGTAAGAGTAGAGTCGGGGGCAGAGATCAGCTGGGAATCTTGTCCTAAAGGGCTTTAGCATCCTCTGATTATTTGGGGATCGCACAAGTGGTCAAGGAGAACTACTTCTGTGTAGAGACGAAACCCAAATAGCCATCTTCTAAGGAAATGTCCAAACAGATGAACCATTTCTGTTTCTCTTTACCCTTTGGTTTTTTTGGTTCTCTTTTGGCATAATAGTGTTCTTGCCCTATCCAGCTGGCAAAACATCCCTCTTGATTATCACATAACAGAGCATCTAATGCCTGCCACACTCCTTCTCCTTTTCCTATGAGCTCTGTCCTACAGTTCATCACTGTGGTTACTCACTGGGAGATCTGACACCTGAAGACCCAGATGCCCACTTCTCTTGGCCGTGGCCTCCCTATATCAGTATCCTTCCTCATTTGGCCCGTCTAGTCTGGTGCTATGCGGGCTGAAAAGTGGCAAAAATAAATAAATTGATAAAGGACAAACAATAAACATTATTGGTGAAAAAGAGGAAAAAGTTTAGAAGTCACCATGAAATGCCCTCAACGTAAGTGCAGAATTTTGAAAGTGGACTTACGTGGCAAAAGAACCAAAACATCCCAATAACCAAAGTCTAATTATCCTTCACTCACACAACGGCAAGCCACGCAGACAAAACGTGGAAGGATCAGTCAGCCGCTACCCGCATACACGATACATAATGTCCAGGGTTTTCCCAAGATTCAGTCCACGATAATATTCCCCATCTCCTAACTTCAACCTCTGTGGATTTCTTGCTCCAATATTTGACCCCTCCTCTCCTGAATTCCCACTGTATTTCAAGTCTGAAGCAACATGTTAATAGTGTCTATACACTGTTATATACTCTTTTGTATACTTTTCTTCCTTATTAGCCTTTTGTATACTTTTCTTCCTTATTAGCCTTAACTCCTCATAAATATGGCAAGTTCATGGAGGCAGTATCTAGCCAGTGATTCTCCCATTGTGAAAACTGTATTTTCATGTAACATGCCAATAAAACAAAATTGTAATTGCTTCCACCAGCAAAGGAATGAAGGAAAGACTGAAATAATAAGTTACCCAACTTGAACCATTCTGCATAAATCCCTGGATGGGCTTAAATTTGTCAACGTTCAGAAGCATTTCAGGACCCAAGGATCAACAGTAGTATCAGTTGATGGTAGCAACGTAGGGTAGGTAAGAGAAATTCTGAAATTGTCTGAAATTCAAATCGGGATGAAGTGATTTGGGCTTGAGCCAAAGTGGACGGTGGTCCATAAACACTGTTGTTAGATGGATAGAAGTAGATGGGCTTTACACTCTAATTCAGAGGGAGAGTGAAGAAAACTTGCTGATGGACAGAAGTTTGGAAGGCTTCATGCAGGCAGAGTGACGTGATCTGTTTTACCCTTTAGAACCTGCTCTGAGGGGATTAACTGTAGGCGAGCCTCTTAGGGGGAGCAGGGAGACAGAAGCTGGTAAAATAATCCAGACAGAGGCTACAGGGCTTTGACCATCGAAGTGGCAGCAGAGACAGAGAGAAGACTTAAGTTTGGAGTATATTCTGACTATAGAGAGCACAGGACTGATGAATGTTTTGATGCGGGGAGCAAGGAGAACAGATTAATCAAGGATAATTCCCAGAGTTGGAGCCTGAATATCTAAGTAGATGGTGGTGCATTTATTCAAATAAATTTGGGGTGGAAGATGGATTTGCAGATAGTAGGATTACTGTTTACTACTGGGGTTATATCTATTAGACACCTAAGTGGAGATGTCTACCATAGGGTGGGTACATGAGCTCCAGAAAGAGTCTGCACCTCGGCCATAAGAGCCTAGCTCATTGTCAGAGTTGACCAAATGGAGACTATCTTACATGTGTTTTACAAGGGATTCCTTTTTTTTCTTTTCTTTTCTTTTTCTTTCTTTTTTTTTTTTTGGTTACCATTAATCTAAATTATCTGATAGACTGTGACATCTGGACTTTTATAAACCTTCATTTGAATTTTCAGGAAAGATTTGGGCTACACCTGATGATCCAGAAGAAATGGTTTTCAAGATTATTCCAGAGAGATAACCAGGAATGGGGAAGTGAGAATATTACCGTTAGGTAATATTATTATTGTCGTCATCTGTGTAAAGAAAGGATCTTATCATTAGTTGGCTGAGCATTGGGAAAACTGACAAAATCCTAAATGATTACATTTAAAATTATCCAAGGAGGAAATTTTGTATTAACTTCCACTGGGCTTTTTCAAATAAGCATCAGTTATGACGGATAAGGTTAACCTCTGATGGGACTGAGTTTTATTTTGTAGAAATAAGATCCTATCCCAATGCTGCATCCTTTCCAGGTTTTAATCTTTACACTAATATGATGTGTACTGTAATACACTTCATCAAGAACTAACCCTAAAACACTAACAGGCAAAGAAAAGGAAGATGCTACCAAGAGAAGAAAGTTATGAATCTTGTTTGCTATCATCTAAGCCTGGTACCCACAAACTATGAGCCATGAGTCTAATCCAACCACTACCTGTTTTTGTAAATAAAGTTTTATTGGAAAACAACCATGCTCATTCATTTAGGTATTGTCTATGGCTGTTTTCATGTTTTTATTGTTATTACAGTGAAAACCTAACAGTGGAAATAAGTAGTTGTGAGAGAGCCCAACTGGCCTGCAAAGCCTAAACTATTTACTCTTTGATCCTTTACAGAAAAAGTTTGTCAACCCCTGATCTAAGGTAAAGAGCTCAGTGGATGCAATGAATCTTTACTCTTTAGGCAAAGTAGATTGAAGTGGGGAACATTGAAAATTGGACTTGCCCCAGTTTATGTGTGGCAGATTGCTATGTGACTTTCTAAAGACAGGAAAAAGATACTTTTATATGCTACTTCCTTGTCCTTGTGCCCCAGGCAGCCACTCTCCTATTGAGCAATAGTCAGGAAGGGGCTGTAATAACTCCACATCCTCCAGAGACTGAAATTGGCAATGGGAAAAGAATAGAGGTAACTGCCCTGCTGCTTTAAGGAGACACTGAAGTGCCCTGGAGGGAAGAACAACAGTGATCTTATGTTAAGGAATCCACACAGTGTCCAGAGAGAGGTCAGTGAGGCTGCCTTGCCAATTTCATTGTTTAAAGCACACCTTGAACAATACTGGGCACATGCTGGGTTTGCTTTCAGCTTTCCAGTAGCATTTCAGCTGATTTCTAGTCATTACAGACTTCAGTGTTTTTCACATCCCTGTAAAATAGTTCAGCATTGCCAGTCATTTCCTTACCATAAATATCTGTGTCTTGTGATGGGCTTAAGAAGAGGTGGTATATATAGAGACAATGGAATATTACTCAGCCATAAAAAGAATGAAATATTGCCAGTTGCAGCAACATGGATGGACCTAGAGAATATTATACTTACTGAAGTAAGACAGAGAAAGACAAATACTATATGATGATACTTAATATGTGGAATCTAAAAAATCATACAAATGAATCTATCTACAAAACAGAATCACAGACATAAAAAACAAACTTATGGTTACCAAAGGGGAGAGGGATGGGGGGAGGGACAAATTAGGAATATGGGATTAACGGATACAAACTACTATACATAAAATAGATAAGCAACAAGGATTTACTGTATAGCAGGGAATTATACTCGCTCGCTTGTAAGGACTTATAATGGAATATAATCAGAAAAAAACTGAATCACTGTGCTGTGCACCTGAAACTAGCACAATATTGTAAACCAGCTAGACTTCATTTAAAAAAAAACTGTGTCTATAGAGAACAGACCTGTAGTTGCCAAGGGGGAGGGGGATTGGGGGAGAGAAAGATTGGGAGTTTGGGATTAGCAGATGCAGACTATTATACATAGGATGGATAAACAACAAGGTCCTACTGTATAGCACAGGGAACTGTATTCAATATCCTGTGATAAACCATAATGGAAAAGAATATGAAAAAGAATATATATGTATAACTGAATGACTTTGCTATACAGGAGAAATTAATACAACATTTTTAAAAGCTATATTTCAATACAATTTTTTAAAAATCTGTGTCTTGGAGTTTGCATTAATGGTTGGTAAACTCACTGTCTTTTCTAATAGGTCTTTCTCCTTGGTGGGCGGGACAAATGCCGCACTGCAGTCACTCTGGCTGCTGCATGTAACGGATGAGTGAGTCAGGCAGAGACACTGGTTCCTGCCAAAGCAGGACCACGGCCTCATTCTTTTCCCCCAGTGGCCTCCCATAATTTAATGTATCCTATTTACTTAAGCTCTGGAGGGACTTCCCTGGCGGTCCCGTGGTTAAGAATCCGAGCTGCCACTGCAGGGGGCACAGGTTCCATCCCTGGTCGGGGAACTAAGATCCCACATGCCAAGGAACACAGCCAAAAAAGAAAAAAATATTTTTTGAAAAAGATCTGGAGTTGTGCAAATTCTGCAGTTTCATTCCTCCTAATAATTCAATGAATGGAGAAAGGTAGTTATGCACTAACATTTATTAGTTGCCTACAGAATAGCATTAAGAGCTAAGCTAGCTAATGGCATACACTGTTTGAGCATCAACTTCTTTACCTGCTAAACCAGCCATAACAATAGCAACTACCTGTGGATTACTGTGAGAGTTAAATGAGATGGTACACAAAAAGACATTAACTATATGCCTGGCACACAGTAGGCAACATAAATGTTAGCTATTGTTTCTTGTTTTTATTTTTAGGAACTAAGCTCAGGGAATAAAAAGATATCAAAAACTAAGAAGAGAATGAGTAACTGTCACAGACCAGAGGAGAACAAGACGACATAATGACAAAATGCAATGTGGTATCTTGCATTGGATCCTGGAACAGGAGGACATGCACAGAAAGACCAATGAAATCTGAATAAAGTCTGGTATTTAGCTAACAGTAATATACCAATGTTGGCTACTTCGTTTTGACAAACTAATGTAAAACATTAACCTTAATAAGGGAAACTGATTGAAGGGTATATAGGGTCTGTACTATGTCTGCAATTTTTCTATAAATCTAAAATTATTCCAAAATTAAATATTTCTTTTTAAAAAAAGGTACCAAGACAAAAATCTTTAACCTTAAAAAACTGAACCTAATAGGGTATAAATTTAAAAAATAAATAAACAGCCAAAATCCAATACTATATATGTACTATAACAAAGCCATAGAAGCAGGAAGGATAGACAGTCAGCTCAGACTGGTATCTGCAAAGTCATGGCCAAGTCACTAAGCAGAGAAGGAAGAAGGGCATTCCAGCAGAGAAAACAGTATTTGCAAAGACTCGGTGGTATGAGAAAGCTTGCAATATTCAAATAACTGCAGGAATTTGGTATAGCAAAGGTGCATAGGGCCTGAAAAAAGAATCGTCAAACCTAGACCTGGAAAGAAATGGGAAGGCAAGATCATAAAAAGCATTTGTTAAAGAACAGCTTTATTGAGGTATCACTGACTTACAGTAGACTCTGCATATTTAAAGTGTGCAGGAATTCCCTGGTGGTCCAGTGGTTAGGACTCGGGGCCCAGGTTCAATTCTTGGTTGGGGAATTAAGATCCCACCAGCCACGCAGCGGGAAAAACTTTTTAATAGATAGATAGATAGATAGATAAAGTGTGCAATGTTCTGACATAAGTAAGTATACACCCATGAAACCACCACCAAAACCAGACAATGAAAAATTCCATCACCCCCCCCAAAAGTTTTTTTGTACCTCCTAAGAATCCATCCCTCCTCCTGTTGCTATAGATTGGTTTGAATTTTCTAAACTTTTATGTAAATTGATTCATGTAGTGTTATGGGATGAATCTTGTTTCTCCAAGTGTTCTAACCCCTTATACCTCAGAATGAGACTGTATTTGAAGATCAAGTCCTTAAAGAGGTAATTAAATTAAAATGAGGTCATTAGGGTGGGCCCCAATCCTATATGACTGGTGTCTTTCTAAGAAGAGGAAATTTGGATACACACACACAGAGGGAGGACACAGGGAGGAGAAGACGGTCATCTGCAAGCCAAGGAGAGAGGCTCAGAAGAAACCAACCCTGCTGACACCTTGATATCAGCTTTCTAAACTCCAGATTCATGGGAAAATAAATCTCTATGGTTTAAGTCACCCAGCCTGCAATATCCGCCCCAGCAAACTAACACATACAGTATATACTCTGCTTTCTTTCCCTCAGTATAACTATGACGTGGTGGGTATGCATATTCTTTTTTATTACTGTATTCCATCAGATAAATACACAATTTGTTTACCTTTTAACTACTGATGAACATTTGGACTGTTTCCAGTTTCTGATTATTATGCACACAATTGCTATGAACATCCATGTTTAAGTCTTTTTCTGGACACACGCTTTCTTTTAGGTACTACCTAGAAACGGAATTGCTGGATCATATGGTAAATGTATGTCCAACTTCATAGGAAACTACCAAACCCTTTTCCAAAGCAGTTGTACCATTTTACACTCCCATCAGCAACGTTTGAAGGCTCCGTTTCCTCCACATCTTTGCCAACACTGATGTGATGTGAATCTTTTTCATTTTAGCTATTTTAATAATAGTTGTGTAGTGGTATCTCATGGTTTTAGTTGGCATTTCACAATGACTCATAACGTTGAGCACCTTTTCATGTGCTTATTTGCTACCTGTATGTCTTCTTTGGTGGTGTCTGTTCAAATATTTTTCATAGGACTTTTTAGATCACGCTAAAGAGTTGGGATTTTATTCTATCTGCAGAAGGAAACCATTGATAGATTTTGAGCAGTGGAGTAACATGATACGATTTCTGATCTAGAAATTTCTGTGTAGATCATCTTCACAGCAGTGGTTAATAGAAGTGAGAGTGGGGCGAGGGGTCTGTTAGGAGGCTGGTACAATAGTGTAAGTGAGGGCAGACGAGAGCTAGGGAAAAAGTGGAGACAACAGAGATGGGGCAAAGTGAGGGGCCAATGCCAGAGATATTTGCAAGTTGAGTCAGGACTTGGTGACTAATAGACTCACCAGTTGGTGTGGCATGAGAGAGACGGAGGGGTTAGGACGTCTCTGTGGGTTTCTGGCTTGGGTGGCTTGGTTTCTGGCTTGGATAGCTTGGGTCTGATGGGAGCGGGTCATTCCCAATGAATTTAGGACAGGGATTAACCACATTGTTGGTGCCAACTCCAAGATTTTGATTGAGTCAAAACAGGGACATGTGAAGAAGGAGGCTAAAACGTTGGTGAAATGAAGAGTTAAGTAACCTTTTTTTTTTTTTTTAAACTTACCACCCTCTTCTCACCATTTGCCAATTTCATGAGTCACTGTCTTCCCACCAGCCTGGCTGAGCTATAACGGCCCCTCCTCCAAGTCAAGGGCTCCTCAGGCAAGCCTCTATCCCTCTAGTTAATACTTCTTATCAAAGTTATTTATTCCCCAGACTCGGCAGTGAGCTTCTCAAGGTCAAGGGCCCAGTGTTATTTGTCTACTCTCAACGTGTGGCAGAGCCCCCAAGCAATGGGCAGGCGCTCAGCAGACTATGTTGATGTAAACTGAGGGAAGTGCAGTAAGGGAACCATGCCACAGCTAGTGACCAACATTTTACAGCTCATACTGTGTACTTCACGGAGAACAAACCACCCTCCCAGCTGCCCAAGGTGGGGGGCAGTTTTGAGGAAATGGTGTGAAGTTGAAGAGTTAATAGACTGCTTGAGAGTCCCTCCACCCGCAGGAGAAAATCAGAGGCCCCACCATCCACTCTCCACCTGCGGATCCAAGTCACGTCCTCTCCAGGACTGCACCACGAACGGGCTCTCCTCCCCTCCCCCGCCGCCAGGAACCAGCCCCAAGTGGCCACAGACGTGTCTGGGGCTTTCTCAACACTACCCACCGCCCAGTTCTCCAGTCTAATCATCTCCCAGCACAGTTCTTGGTCTTTTTTTTTTTTTTTTTTTTTTGCTGTACGCGGGCCTCTCACTGTTGCGGCCTCTCCCGTTGCGGAGCACAGGCTGCACACGCGCAGGCTCAGCGTCTGCGGTTCACGGGCCCAGCCGCTCCGCGTCATGTGGGATCTTCCCGGACCGGGGCACGAACCCGTGTCCCCTGCATCGGCAGGCAGACTCTCAACCACTCTGTCACCAGGGAAGCCCCAGTTCTTGGTCTTTTAACACGTTCATTCGGAGGCAGCAAGGAGCGACTGCGGGCCCAGGCAGCCCCTATAGTGTTTCTGTTTCATGGGGCTGGTGTTCAGTCATCACGTCATGCTGCCCTCAGGGAGGTGGTCTTTTGTTGGAGAGCTCACCAGTGTCTGTTGTTACTCTGGAGACTGACTTTTGTTGCAGACTGGTGGGCCGGGCAGACAAGACTGCACTAAGTGACACAACACAAACAGAATGCTTATAACATTTTCCAGTCTTTCCTTCTCCCCCTTCTTTGCAGAGCTTCCAGAAAACCCCTTCCTCTTGTGTCTTCTCCCTATATGCTCATCCATCCATGAAATCTCAGGAGTTCAGTCTTGCTTTTGGAATTAGTGTGTAGGGAGGTGTCTACAAAGTGGCCATGACCTCCTGGGTTCTCACCTTTCTTCATCCACCTCCCCTTACCTTCCACAGACCCTCTGTTTCCTTGCAACCTTTCTGTCTGGACTTTCATCTCATGATTTAAAACATATATTCTATTTTGCCCACCCGTGTCACTTCCCTCCCCATAGACAAATCTTAGATGTACGGCACGCTTACTGACATCGATAGGGATTTTTAAGCTCCGAGCACACATCGCTGTTCTTCTCAGAAGAGAAAGTCAAAAATTTACCAGCAAAATAACATGGATGACGTGGAGGCCTCATTTTCAGTAATTATAGCCCCACCGTCCCTGCTCCCTAATCAAGTCAAAAGC
Organism: Leucopleurus acutus; assembly: GCF_964270905.1. Lineage (NCBI taxonomy): Eukaryota > Metazoa > Chordata > Mammalia > Artiodactyla > Delphinidae > Leucopleurus > Leucopleurus acutus. The sequence continues at coordinate 19,116,078 of NC_139155.1, forward strand.
TAGTACTCTATTTGGGGCCCTAATTTCTTTCCTTTCTCATATTGTCCAAAAAAGTCCACCAACAGCCCCTTTTGAACCGAAAGTTATTATGCTTTAGTCTCAAGCCAAAGAAAAATTTATTTTGGAAAGTTTGAATCAAATTTTCTGAGTTACTCATGAAGGAAAAGGTCATGAAAATGCAGTATTTCTGACTTTGTTTTTTTTTTTTTTTTTTAAGTTCCTGAGCTTTTGGAATTCCCTCCATTCAAAAATCATTTTTCAAAGAAACCTGAACTTTTTATGCCCTCACATTCTCATAACAAACTAGTCATAAGCTGTACTTGAAAGAGTGATATTTAAAATGTTAAAGTACATGAATAAACTCTCTGCTTAAGTACCAGCGAATTCATAATACTAATAGGCCATCTCTTAGTTATGCATGTTATTGGCTAGGTATGCAGATAACATAAAGAGTGGGCAAGCCCACAGTAATGTTTATTTATTATCGGAGTGTCTTACATACTGGAAATGTATAATTCTTCAAAGACATGATGGAGCCGCATTCTAAAAGGGAGCTCCACCATGCATTTCATCATCTTCCAAATTTTCTATGTTAAGAATAAATTAATGAAACTTATTTAAAAGTTGACCCAAAGGATGTTGTAAAAGCGTCCCCCTTGCTTTCTGTCCTCTAAACTATTCTACTGCATGATGGAAATGAGTAGAAGAGACAAATTATCAACTAAACATGTGCTTAAGTAATCTAGCAGTATCTGCAATTTCACATTCCCTTAGGTTGCAGGAAGTAATTAAGCGCTTTCGCTTAAAAGGCCACCTGGGGGCTGCATGGGGTCCAGAAGTTGTGAATAGAGCCATCAAATGACATGACTGGATTGTTTAATTCTATCAAAAAGAACTTAAAATATGAATCGCTGAAGGTAACTCACCATGAGAAAAACCTACTTATAGAAAATCAAAAATAGGTTTGCGCAGCTCTGTATCTGTGTAAATCTTGATGACTCTGTCACTCGAGTTTGGCTGTAAGAGCTGTCTCAGACAGCCGGGGGAAGACACAGCCCAGGTGAGCGCCTCAGAATCAGGACTGCCCGTTCTTAGTTCCAAAGTTGCACGAGGGCACCTCAGAGGCTGTGGAGGAAGCTGAATCTCCGTCAGGGCGATAAATTCTCCCACCCCTGTGCACTTCCTTCCAGAGCTTCGCAGCTCTGTGACCTCAGGCAACACACCTGAAGACTTCAGTTTCCTCGTCTGTGAAATGAGGCTGTCGAAAGATGACTGAAGCCCCTCTAGTCTGTAGTTGAAACCTCTGATTCTCCGAGCAGAGAATTAGATTGAAAGACTATCTGATGATGAGTGGCTTGGTTCTTCTTTTCTTTTCTAACATTAATTTCATTTGATTGAGGAGTCAGTGAGTTTAAATAGTTCTGAATTTTACTGAAGAAGCTTGACTGTTTCTCTACCCTGAGAAGTCTTTTTGCTCCAGAACCGACCCCTTGAATGATTATTCTGGATGATTGTGACACAACTTGTAATCAGAATTGCTCCTCAATACATGTTAAGGCCAACCTAGTTCTTTTTTTTTTTTAACATCTTTATTGGAGTATAATTGCTTTACAATGGTGTGTTAGTTTCTGCTGTATAACAAAGTGAATCAGCTATACGTATACATATACCCCCATATCCCTTCCCTCTTGCACCTCCCTCCCACCCTCCCTATCCCACCCCTCCAGGTGGTCACAAAGCACTGAGCTGATATCCCTGTGCTATGCGGCAGCTTCCCACTAGCTATCTATTTTACGTTTGGTAGTGTATATATGTCCATGCCACTCTCTCACTTTGTCCCAACTTCTCTTTCCCCCTCCCTGTGACCTCAAGTCCATTCTCTACATCTGTGTCTTTATTCCTGTCCTGTCCCTAGGTTCTTCAGAACCATTTTTTTTTTTTAGATTCCATATATGTGTGTTAGCATACGGTGTTTGTTTTTCTCTGTCTGACTTACTTCACTCTGTATGACAGACTCTAGGTCCACCCACCTCACTACAAATAACTCAATTTCATTCTTTTTTATGGCTGAGTAATATTCCATTGTATATATGTGCCACATCTTCTTAATCCATTCATCTGTCGATGGACACTAGCTCTTTAATAAGTTCTCCCCAAGTGATGTAGCCTGCAACGCGAACTCTTTCCTCTGAACTCCCACACCACTTATGGTCTATAACATTTGTTTGGCACATATATGCTGCCCTTATTATTACTGCTCATTAACACATATGTCCCAGCTCCTCTACTAAATCATAATTACCCTGAAGGCCAGAACCATTATGAGGTAGACACTTTAAAAATCTGATGGGAAAATTAACTTTTTTATATCCCACCATGTCTTCACTGATGCTTATAACCTATGTGGCAGTCTATTAACCTATTCTAGCATTGTTTATATAGACTGTGACTTTCTGTATTTAAAACCTTGTAATACTGCAGCCTATAACAGAAAATTTGAATACAGACAAATGATGACTGGCTCTATCCTCCGCTGAGTCCTCATTTTCAACAAGGAGTAAGCTAAACTCCTTACCTTCTCAAAGGGACACAGCTCAGGCTAACCAACAAATGAGGGTATTTCTGGAATCACTGGCTCTGTGCTGAATGGACTGACCAGTCACAGGAAGCCAAAGTCAATCCCACTGATGTTTAAGTCAGAGCAGACAAGAGCCATTAAGTGTAGCAAAGCCTAGCAGGGTAGAAAGGAACACACACCAAACCACCCCAAACTCCCTGCATCTGGCTGCATGCCAGCCCCACTGCTTGTATAAATCTCACAGTCCTGGCCCCACATTTCACAGGAATGCGTAATCCCATCATGGCAGAACGGATGCATCACTCCTAGCAGAGGTGCAAGCTCAGAAGACCAATGAGACTGGCCAGGTAACAAAAAGCTAGAGACTCAGACTCATCATATAAGGCAGGCAATAGGGGGTGGGGGACTGGATCAGCTAGAGGACACGTACCCCACCTAAAGGAGGCAGCCGGGCTCAGTTCCTGCCAGCTGACACCTCACAGAAACTCCTGCCCAGTGCTGCCAGAGTCTTCTTCTAAAGAACTAAAAACGTCTTAATTTTTATATGAATGCTCCAATTTTTACATGTTGGTAGTCAATAGGAATTTTTCTGGAATACTGGGTAAATCACAACTGGATACCAGATGTGGCTCAGGGGCCAACAGTTTGCAATGTCCAATTTATCTAATTTGTTGTAACTAAATATAGCCTATGTTCCCCAACACATCCAATATTGGTTTTCATCTGTTTTTACGAGAGAGCTCAATTTTTTTCTGCCTCACCTAAATGTTATTTCTGTTTTTCTTGGTGCTGCCCTCCCAAGTCTAGTTCCCAGTTTTTAATTTGTGGGTTCTGATTCTCCGTTCCTGGTTACATCCTCTTAGCAGTTTGGAAGAGCACTTCTTCCTGTTTTACAGCATAGTGTTCCACTTGTAACAACAATAACAAAATTTTTTTTTACTCCTTGTTTTTCCTGGATTGAAGGTAAAAAAAAAAAAAAAGTCCCTCTTCATTTCCTTTCCTGACAATGACCAGCATCGTGACTGATGTCAAAAGAACCAGGAGGGGAAAAACGGGATTAAATTAAGCTTCTTTTGATGCTTAATTTTTTCACGGAGAGAGAAGTGAATATTCTGAAAAATGGTTAAATTTGTTCAAAAAAATACAGAAAGAAGGTTGTTGTTGGTTCAACACCAGGTGCTTTGGTGAAGCGATAAGATTTTTTTTAAAAAAAGCAGAGCTTTTCACCAGGTGTATGACATCATTTCACAGAGCCATTTGGGTTTAAATGGAATGAAACTGGGAAAAGAATGCATTTTGCATTTGTAATTCAGCTAAGTAGCTGCAACACATGAATTGGTCTGCTGGTAGTTCCCCATATGTTCTTTTAGTCATTTCAACATTTTCTCCACAACCACTAAAAATGATCACTTTTCTATGAGGCTTAACTTCTTATTCTTATATGTAATTGTTAGGCTTTTTTGCTTTTGGATTGATAATTACTATTACCAGAGTAGTTATAAACAACACTCTGAAAATCATTCATCAAGTACTCATCATCATCAAATAATATTCATGTGCACCTGAGATATATAACTCTCCCATGGCAGTGCCCAAAATCTTACATACCACGCAAATTCTCATTTAAGAAAGGGAAGGCAACGTCCCCTTTCTGAGATATACACTGGACTCTAAACGGATGATGTCGTACCTTACTCAGATCATCAAGCTATGAGGTAAGAAATGAGTATTCCTGAGGAGAATCACCTTTATTTTTTATTTCAATTACTTGTGGCTTTATTTGAAGAGCTCAATTATTGATATTATAGATAAGATGTCCAAATCATTACCTGAGTATTATATTTTTCAATCCAGTTATAGTTAGATGTTGTTTCATAAATATAAACAGGGGCCAAAATTACTAACTCTACTTTCACAGTATTTGATGCATTTATCTCTTGCCCTCCATCACTGGACTTTCCACCACACTAATTCAGAATCCCCGTTACCAGTTAAGGGTGGCATCCATGAGCATAAGGTCATTTGCTATGTCTGGATACATATGTATGCCCAAAGCTAGGTTCCAACCTCAAGTCATGACTAAGTGATGGGTAGTAGAGTCAGTATCAAGGCATCTCCTAGAGTCGGGATAATGATCCTAAAACTCCTCAAGGCACTTTGGAATGGCTGTCAGTCTTAAGGAATGTCTGAATGAGAAATTTCATTTCCACTGAGACCTGCCCTGGATGACCTCATTCTCTACGAGGATCTACATGGGCTGAGACCAATGGCTAGGGTAGGACAGGGATAATTTCCATCTAAAATCACTGGGGGAAGGGGCTGGTATGTTAGGTAAATTGAAGAGAGTACCAAGGGCAGGGGATTTTGCCCTGTTTCCTGTTTCAGAGCTACCTATAGTGAAATCAACCTGTGGATTCAACTTGGATGACGCCCAGAAGTTTCTAAACCTTTTCCAAAGGGAGTTGAAAGCTTAGTGGAGAAGAGTGGAATGCCCAGGACCAGCCATGATGAGATGGAGAGAGACTTTGCAGTGGAAGCTGGGAGTGACTAGCAACCAGAAACCAAAGGAAGATATGGAAGAGACACAGTGGGTCTGTGACATCATTGAGAGCCAAGGAAAGACCACGTCAGCCAGGCAGGGTTGCAGATCCCTAGCTAGACCGAGACACACTGAACCACAGATCAAGTCAACCACGAATTTCATTCCCCGAAGCCAGCAGTGGGACAAAGGGATGTCATCCCAAAGACCAGAAGAGCTGCAAGACTCCAACACCTCTCCCCACCAGTAGGTTGAGTGAGACAAACACTTCCTGAGTAGTATCCAATGCCATTTTGAAGAGGAGTCAAAGACAGCGCAGAAATAATATTTATGAGAAGTAATACTTTTTGCGAACTTAACAATGCCAGGTCCCAGTCTAAGTACATATGCTAATTCACTTAATTCTCCCAACAACCTTTGAGAGACTTTATTATATTATATATTATTCTTATTTTACATATGTATCAATAGAAACAGAGAGAGAGAGAGGGAGAGAGAGAGAGAGAGAGAGAGAAAGAGCAAATAATTTGCCTAAGGTCACACAGTTACTAAGTGGCCAAAAAAAAACCAGGCTGTTTGTCTGTATGGCCCTCACACAGAGCCATTCTATGATGGTGTCTCTCTTTAAAAAAGAAATCTCTGCCCCATGGAAACTTATAAGATGGTATAGGAAATAAAGCTTTTGTACAAAAACTAGTAACCAGGAAGTGGAGTAACCTTACTCTTCCCCAGTAGACCCAGCTGCCATTTTGAAGAAGAGCTGGGAAGAGAGAGAAGTATAGAAATAATGATGATGATAAACGTATTGAACCTCTTCTACGGGCTAGGCATTGTTTTAGGCACTTTAGATGTATTAACTCATTTACTCCTCATTATAACCCTTTGATATAGACCAGTGCTGTCCAATAGATCTTTATGCTAGAAATGTTCTATTCTCTCTTCTCCAATCCAGTAGCCACTAGCTATATGTTGTCTATAGAGCCCTTGAAATGTGGGTAGTACAACTGAAGAAATAAATTGTTACCCTCATTTAATTTTAATTAAATTTCAATAGTCATATGTGGCTAGTGTCCACTGAATTGGATGGCACAGAAGTAGAATTTTTTTCTGGTTTACACATGAGGACATTGAGGCAGAGTAGCTATGTAATTTGTCAAGGTCACAAAGCTACTCGGTGGCAAAATCATTGCTTAAACCCAGACAGTCTGACTCTGGAGTGCACATGTTTAACTCTAACATTTCCATGACAAATTCTGAGCAATCATCCCAGAACACTGAGCATCACCTAAAGGTACTGTTTAAATGACTGGATGGAATATTTTATTTCTTTTTTCCCTAAACAGTTGGGGCCAGATCTATAGCTGACAAAATAAAGACACTAATTTTCTTTTTAGAGTTTCTCAACTGCATTGTCTGCTCTCCAGTAAATATGACGTGTTTCAAACAGCATGGCATTGTCTGCTCTCCAGTAAATATGATGTGTTTCAAACAGCATGGCTGAGGCTGTCCCATTTGGCCTGGTTGCATTTGAAGGCCTGGATGCAGAGGGCTGCCCAATTATCACTACTCAAAAGGTCTAAACTGGGAAGGGCATGGCTAGCGCGGGGCACAGCCAAGCCCATCTAGTCAAGGCTGCCAGGATGGCAACTCACAGGTGCGAGGACCCTGGGGTCAAGAGGAAGGGATGAGGGTGAGGGGTCACTGTCAGTAATAACAGTAAATAGAAGGCCAGGAAACTGTAAAGCAGAGCTTGAAGCCCAGACAGAGATACAAATTTGGAGAGTCAAATTGGAAGAATTTTCTTTAATCAGAGGCATATCCCAAAATTGGCAAAATGCTCAGAACAGATACACCAAACCACAAAATTAAAGCCCTCTTGGCCCCCACTGACATCTTGATTGACTTTAAGAAAAGTTTACCTCTCCATGGTTTAATGTCATCTGTGACTCAGTGGCAATAATCCCTCCCCTCATTCTAAAGTCAGTGACTTGTCTGTAAAGTGTTCATAGCTACCCATGACAGAAGTACCAAAATATACCACCAAGTGCTTTTATTGAAATTAAGCACTCTTATTACAGTCTCTTAGATGCTTTGAGTCATGCACAAAAAGAATGAAATTTGCCCAGTTTTCTGCTGAACTCAATTCCCTGCATCTCACTCTGGGTTCAGGATGGTGAAGCTGAGAGATCAGTTTCTACGGGTTCCATCTTGAAAAATGGTTTTTGCTGGAAATTAAATCAGGGAATCTTTGTCTGAGGGAACAGTTGGGCTTGAAATAAAGCTGCTTTCTCTTCGGAATAAAAGATCATATTAAATTTCTGAGAAAGGGAAAACCATCAGAACACCCTGGAAACCGAGGACTTTTAAGTGCAAGTTTTATCAAAGCGACAGCCAGTCTACCCACTGAAGTGCTCCCGTTGGAAGAAAGATGGCTAAAGATTTATTATGAAGAACAGAAACCTGGGAAAAATTGTGTGCCAAGGGGGAGAATTTTGCAATTGAAAATGTGCGTGTGTGTGTGACATTTGTGAAATTTCACAAAATGTTTCTGCTTTGCCAGGCAGTGTTCACAAAGCCAAACCTTGGAGCTCTGCACAGCACCTAGGCCAAAAGCAATCAGCAGCCCGAGCCCACACAACAGCACATTAGCAAATATGCCAGCTTCCCTCACATCACACAGTCAAAGAAATGAAAATCGCAACACTCAATTGCACAACTCCCAGAAGATGAGAAAAAAAACAAGATTGAAAAAAGGAAATAATTTAAAGGGCAAGTGATTATTAACAATGGTACATGACTGAGAGATAAGCTTCCATTTCTCAATATAAAATATAGGCCGACTGAGTTTCCAAACTTGCTATGAATATCATCAACCACCCTAAGGAAGTCAAGATTTGCTGTTGTAACCTACCTTGATGGTCTTGTAGGAGCGCTAACAGATGCCCTGATGCGTGTCCTAGAGCAGGGTCAGCAAATGTTCTCTGTAAAGAGCCAGACAGTAAATATTTTAGACTTTGGGAGCCATGCAGTCTTTGTTGCAAATCCTCAGTTCTGCTACCACATTATGAAAGAGCCATAGACAATGCAGAAATCAATGAACGTAGCTGTTGCAATTAAATTTTATTTACAAAAACAGGTAGCCAATCTTAGTTTACTAACCTCTGTCCTAGGAAATCCGATAAGTGGAAAGGTATCTATTTAGATACTAGAACAAAATAAAATGTATTGGTAATTGGGGGAAGATATATTTATTTCTTCTAATTCTATGCAAGTCTAATCTAGTCCAGATTTATCTAAGCAAATTCTATCTAACATTTTTATATAAGGACCAGAATGTGGACTAGATAAGATTATAAATTCTCGAGTAAATGTCTGCTTTCCCGTCACTAACCAGTTTAAATGTTTCCTCTGCAAAGGAAACTACTTTAAGCGAATTCAGTTACTTGATCCCTCTTCCTCCCACAGACATTCATTTATAGATCAGTATTACCTTTTCTAAATTCCTGTAGCCTAATACCGTGCCTAACAAATGCAGTAGCTAGATGACTAAACAACTGACTGCACTGCTTTTCATTCTTTCACTTACAAAATGATCAAAATTGAAATCCTAAAATATAGTGAAGAAATATCTTCAAAGTTTAGAAGGAAAAAAATCGGGGATATCAATTCCTAAGCCCAGTACTCAGTAAAGCCAATTACAGATTTTCCAGGACTCAGAAAATGTAACGCCCACAAAGCCTTTAAAAAAACTTACTCAAGAGTTTGTGCCAGAAAAATTAAAAACAAATCTAAGGAGGAGAAAGACATGAGATTCAAGAAGCAATGATTAAGTGAAGGATAGCACGAAACTTTCAGCTCGATCAGAATAATTTTTTAGAATGGTGCTTTAAGCTTAATTCAATTATTATTAATCCTTATAAAATAAAGGCAAGATTTAAAACAAACAAACAAACAAACACAAGGTTGAAATGGTATTTCTATCAACTCAGAGGAGGAACTAGAGTAGAAAAGAGGTAAGATGCCAAGTTCCACAGTCTCCTCTTGTTTAAGGAGGAGGTGAGAGACACTAACTAATGTTAGAAATCAATAAAAGGGAACATGTTCAAATATGTTATTACAAAATTAGCATAAGCCCTAGATACAGTGGCAGTATGTATAACTTTCAAACCAGTAAACAAAAAAATAACAGTAAAGAAAATTAAATCACTCCAGGAAAGGGGAAAAACTAATTTACACAAAAATAGGAAGACAACTGGGGATGTCAGAGTGAGACCAAATGTTTCCATTTTCCCAGTAAATGGCAACAGATAAACTTCCCAATTCAAAGACAGAGAATTTCAGATTAGGTTTTCCTTTAAACAAAATCCAGGTGTTATCTGTTTCCAAGAGATACGCCTAGAACAAAATGATTCAGAGAGATCAAATATAAAGGGATAGACAAAGATATAGGAGGCAAATACTAATAATATAAAGCAGGAATAGCAACACTTTAGTTAGTAAAGGCAAGAAGCAGTAAATAAGACAAAGACAGCCGACTCCACAAGGAAAATATAAACTCAGTAACATCTAACAGTTGAGTATCAAACTACATTTAAAAAAAAAAATCTGTTGAAATACAAAAAGCAATTGACAAATTTAATAACATAATGGAAAATACACTTCTCTCTCAGTAACTGATAGAAAAAAAAACACCACAAAAAAAAAAGAGAGAGAATTTGAATAGCACAATTAACATTCCTGATTTAGTAAATATATGGAAAATTTTGTAACAAAGGAAGCAGAATAAACATCCTTTTCGAATACCCATGGAACATTTATAACACTGATGATGTATTTGACCACAAAAAATATTCTCAGAAGTGTTTTTAATAGTAGAAATCATGCAAACCATATTCCACGGCTATAATGCAATAAAACTAAACATTAAAAACAAAAAATGGTCAAATTAAAGTCTATCCACTGGAAATTTTAAAGCGTTTTCTAATTAGCCTGGGATTAAAAAGAAATTCATGATTTATATTACAGACTATTTATAAAGTAATAATACTAAGAGCACCACACATCAAAATTTAGGGGCCCTTAGAATCTCATGGAAAGCAAGAAAGGAATGAAAACAAGTGAACTAAGCACTCACGCTAAAAGCTAAATAAAGGGCGTCCCTGGTGGCGCAGTGGTTAAGAGTCCGCCTGCCGATGCAAGGGACACAGGTTCGTGCCCCGGTCCGGGAAGATCCCACATGCCGCGGAGCGGCTGGGCCCGTGAGCCATGGCCGCTGAGCCTGCGCGTCCGGAGCCTGTGCTCCGCAACGGGAGAGGCCACAACAGTGAGAGGCCCGCGTACCACAAAAAAAATAAATAAATAAAAAAAGCTAAATAAAGAACAAATGAGTCTCCCCACACACGAAAAAAGGATAAAAACCAGATGTGAATATATAAATAGAGATAGAGATATAAAATAGAAAAGAAAAGAGTTTATTTGGTCAATCAAAGCAAAGAATTGTTACTTGAAGAGTAAGTAGGACTAATATGATCAGGAAAAAATAAAAACACAAGTAACAGTAGAAATAAAAGGTACTTAGCTATAGGTATAATAAATAGGTATAATAAATTTCAAAACCTTAAGAAAATACTACATGAGGTTTATGCAAATATACCTGAAAATGTAGATGAAATGGATAATTTTCTAAGTTGTGTGGTGCTCTCAGTATTATTACTTTATAAATGCTCAAAACTGAGTCAGGAAAGGCCAAAAAAAAAAAAACCTGACTAAATCAAAAACCATAAAATAAATTGAAAATTTAGTCAAAGATCAATCCCCTTCTGGTTTTGTGTAATTGATACTTCAAAAAATAGTAAATAATATTAAATAGTAATAGTAAATAATGAAACAATTAATAGTAAATAATGAAATAAATTATTTAATTTATTTCACACCAAAAAATAAAAGTGTTAAAACATATCATAAGGTGAGCAAAACCCCAATATCAAAATTAGGAAAGAAAGCTATGCATCAGCCTAACTTGTGAATATAAATACAAAAAATCCTAAACAGCATATTGTTAAATTGACTCTTGTAAGGTATTAAAATATAAAACAAAGTATACCAAGGAAGGTTTATCCCAGAACCATGAGGATAATTCAAAATTTAAAAAATAACACTGCAATTTAGTGTCTTAATAAAGATAACTAATAATGATTATCTCAATCTATGCTAATAAATTATATACTAAAGTTCAATATTTTTTTTCCAAATGTAGAAAACACCTCCTTAACTTGATGAAGGCTATCAATCAGAAACTGATAGCTACCATTACACTTGATGGTGGACATTAGACACAATGCCATTTTAGAATAAAATAAAAATGCTTGCCATGACTACTATCACAGAATACTATGTGCTGGGTACATAGTATGCAAGACAATAAGATATGAGCAATAAATTATACAAATAATGGAATTGAAAAGATAAAATTTCATTATTTGAGGACAGTATGACTATCCAACATATCTAAAAAATCCAAGAGAAGCAATGGAATAATTTTAATACAAGTAAGAGAGTTCAATTAGATTATCAGATAAAACATCAAAATTTTAAAATAGGGGCTTCCCTGGTGGTGCAGTGCTTGAGAGTCCACCTGCCGATGCAGGGGACACGGGTTCATGCCCCGGTACGGGAAGATCCCACATGCCACGGAGCGGCTGGGCCCGTGAGCCATGGCCGCTGAGCCTGAGTGTCTGGAGCCTGTGCTCCGCAACGGGAGAGGCCACAACAGTGAGAAGTCCGCGTACAGCAATAAATAAATAAATAAATAAATAAATAAATAAATATAATCTGTTCTCAACACCAACAATAACCAATAAGAAAATGTAGTTTAAAACAAAAAACTCCATTGAAAGACCAACAGAACTATAAAAAACAAAACTAATAAGAACTGATAAAACTAATAAGAAGTACGCAAGGTATTGATGAAAATTATAAAACTTTTTTCAGGGCCACAAAAAATCTGACTAAAAAGAAAGATTAGCCATAATTATGGAAGGTAAGAACCAATATTGTAAAGCCATCAGTTATTCTCAAATTAGTCTATACATTTAATGCTCAAAATCTCAATTGAGACATTTATTCTAAACTTCAATCTGAAGAGAAAATGAGCAAGAATAGCCTTGACATTTTTGGAAAATAAATAAAGTTTTAAAACAAGAGCAAAACTTACTGTAAAACTATGGTAATCAAAACTGAGTGGCACTGGCATAAAGATAGATATGCAGATCAATGGAACAGAATAGAGAGTCCGGAAATAAACACTCACAGGTATGGTCAAATGATTTTTTACAAAGTGCCAAGATCATTCAATGGGGAAGGGACAGTCTTTTCAACAAATTGTGTTGGAAAAATTGGATATCCACATACAAAGAAATGAAAGTGAACCCTTATCTTACATTATAGAACTACTACATGATCCAGCAATTCCAATTCTGGATATACATTCAAAAGATGTTGAAGCAGGGATGCAAACAGATATTTATACACTCATGTTCATAGAAGTTTGTTATTCACAATAGCCAAAAGGTGGAATATCGATATCCTATTGATGCCATATTATTACAATGTCTAAAGAAATACAGCAGTAACTTTTAGAGTCAAGAATGTATTACTCTGTCCTAGCCATCCCATTTCGAATCTAACAGAAATAAGAATACTAATAAGTAAATAAGGGTACAGTCAGCCCTCTGTATCCTTGTGTTCTGCATCCAGGGATTCAACCAACCATGGATTGAAAATATTAAAAAAAAAATTTCCAGAAAGTTCCAAAAAGCAAAACTTGAATTTATTGTTGGTGGCAACTATTTACATAGCATTTACATTGTATTAGATATTATATGTAGAGATTATTTAAAGTATACAGGAGAATGTGAGTAGGTTATATGCACATACTATGCACCATTTTATATAAAGGACTTGAACATCCACAGACTTTGGTTTCTGAGAAGATCGTGGATACTGAGGGGTGAGTGTACTAGTACTTGAAACTATATGTACACAGGTGTTCACTGTTGCACTGTTTACAACAGCAAAAAGCTAGAAACAACAGGAATGTTGATCAAAAGAGGAGAGGCATGGTTGGATAAATAACAGTATATTCATCATCCAGAATATTACATGGCCAACTTTAAAAATTACAAATGAGTTAAGGTCAATCCAAATGAGTTAAGCTCCAAAAGCATCCACGACATATTTGTTAAATGAAAAAATTTTTCAGGGGAATGCGTTATTTGGGGGAGAGTGGAAAGATAAGCTCCACTCATGAATCTACAATTTCTACAGATTATACAGCTGATATAATGTTATGTTAGCAAAGTGGGGGCTTGATTGAAGAGGGGGGGAGAAGAGATTGTTTTATTGTAGACACTTCCATATTATTTAAATGGCTACCATTAGCTTCTGTCTTCTACAATAAACAAATACTCTTACAACTAACAAGAAAACGAGGGAGTGGGCAATGGAAATGCCCAGCGAATTACACAAATATCCTTCATAGGTATCAGGTTCTGCCTCTTAGAGATTTCTGGGAGAGTGCGAAAAACAACACAGAGCTCTGGGGTATTCCCTGGGGTTGGGTCCCCAAGTCTCCCCCTGCATAAGCCTCTACTCTGGTGCCTTGAAGAAGGATTCTCTTTCTTGCATGATGATGGGCCAGGACCTGGCATTTGAACATTGTAATCTTCAAAGTAATCTCTTAAACCCTCTTTAACTCTGGGCCCTTAACCCTGTGTTTACTCTGCTGTCACGTTTTTTCCCCCAGAATTTCTCAACCTCAGCACTACTGACATTTTAACGAGCGAATTCTTTGTCACGAGACAAATATCCTGTGCATTGCAGGATATTTAGCTGCTTTCCTTGCCTCTTCCCGCCGCATGCCACTAGCACCCTCTCCCCAAATTACAACCACCAAACCACATCGCCAAGGGTCCCCCGGGAGCGGGGGAGCAAAACTGCCCCAGTCGAGAGCCACTGGGCCCAATCAGCAGGACCAGGGATCTTGACCAGGGAAACTAGTGATTCTAGTTAAAAGGCTTCACTCAACTACCTAATCCGTTAAGTAGTAAGCTATTAAGAGTCCCTACACACACAAAAAAATCACATAACACATAAAAGTGTTCTGGATTATTTTTGTTCCATCAGTTCACATCTTATCTTCAGAAATAAAATCTTAAAAGAGGTAAACCATATTATTTGTGTTAAAAGTGGGAATAGAAACCCATCATCTCTTGGATGTCACCAGTCTGCTCCCAGGACACAAGAAGAGCTTACTGAAAGGAAAACCTTTGAATCTGCTGGAGCTGACAAAAGAATACCCTCTGTGGCTAAGAAAGAAAACATATATAAGTGCCTGAAACTCAAAGGTAATATTTATTACATGCATCAGCTTTATAGATTGCTTCCAAATCTTTAGGAATCATAGAAGAATTTAGAAGATAAAGTCCTAGCTGTTGTGACTTACAACATATAACATACAACACAGAAAAAAGAGAGAGAGCCACGCACATTTTTAAAAAACCCTCTGAGTAGCAGGGTTTTAAAAAGATTTTCTTTTTAACCACGAAGCAGAGAACGTCTTTACCAGATAGCAGTACATGCTCCAGCTTCAGCACCTCTTCCAAAGAGCTAGGACAAGCGGTTTATTTATTTCTTAAAGCCATTGCCATGTATTTGTGAAAAACAGAGTCAAGGGCTACGAACTTTACAGGGCTACAGACCAAAGGTGGGGAGAGTGGAGGGGGTAACATTTCTCAATGGAGAATGGTGATAAGGTCGCTCAGACTTACAGGAAGTCACAAGTTGTTTTTAAGCCCCAAATGGCAGCTGTTTGGGTTTGAAAGGTTTATTGAAAGTGGACATTATTTACACCATGTTCATACAAAAATACAAGCAGTGTTTCCCCAGCACCTGTGGCAGATGTTTAAGGGGAAAAACTGAGCTCACATAGCCTCAAGAATCATAAACATGCCAACCTTTCCCAAAATAATACCTTTCTTTATGGCAAGTCCAGCCTCCCATTTCGTGCTGGCTCTCTTATCATGATTTGAACTTTGATGAACTGCCTTTTAACCCACCTCTTGGCTATGAAACTGTCAGGTCTTATGAGCTAAATAGGTTCCATCCTGGTCAGTGCCACAGTGGACATGCTCCAAAGAAAATCACACTGTTGTCTTACAAACTAGTGACTCAGAAAGAGGTGTGTGAGACTCTGAAGCGGTCAGAACCCAAGTTTCTGGCTTCTGGAAGAAAATTTTAAAAAGCAGAGCTGCAGGAAACCCTGTCTAGGCAAATCACTTGCTTCCAGGGGAGAGTTCTCAATATGGGGTTCGTAATATGTCAGTGCCTGTATTTTGGTTCCTGGCACAAAATGATGATTTACCTGTTGATTCATCTTTGTTCTCTCATTTTATTTTATTTTATTTTTTAAAATTAATTAATTTATTTATTTTGGGTTGTGTCAGGTCTTAGTTACGGCATGCAGGAACTTCCGTTGCAGTGCCCGGGCTTCTCTCTAGTTGTGGCACATGGGCTCAGTAGTTGCAGCACATGGGTTTAGTTGTTGCATGGCATGTGGGATCTTAGTTCCCCGACCAGGGATGGAAACGGCATCCCCTGCATTACAAGACGATTCTTAACTACTGAATCACAAGGGAAGTCCCTGCTCTCTCATTTTAAACATTCTTTTCTTTTCATTTACTTAAATGAATTTGGTCTTGGTCTGACTGGTTGGTTTAGCTGATTTTGCTCTGGTGATTAGGAGTCAAGACTGGGGAGAGGGAATTTTACGGCCTTGTCACTTACGGTTTGCATGAGTAGGGAGGCTGTATACGGTGACTTGGCCAAGCTGAAGCGGTCTGCAGGTCAACACATTTGACAGCCATTTCTCCCAGGCAATGGAACTCACAGGGTGAAAGCACCAAGGGGTCATTCTGTGTTCTATGACATACACAATATATTATCACCATAATAATATGATGCCTATATTGACGTCTTACGGAGTCTTTGGTAGTACCTGAAACAGTCACATGTCCTTCAAGGTGCATCAGAGCACCCTGAAGAGTCTTTATGATCCTTAAAGTTCTCAGCTTACCAGGGAGTCACACTGGCATCAAAGATGGCATATAAGTTGAAGATGGAGGACTCACAATTCATGAACCATTCTTCTTCCAGGCTCTATTCCTAAACAAAATCCCCTCCCTAGACTTCCCTGCTCAGAATCCTTCATTCTCAACAAGCTCACACCTAGGTAAAGAGAATAATTCCTTTGTTCACATTATAAGGAGCAAATTTTCTTCCACTGAAAACTGGTGATTCAACCCAGGCCCATTTTGGACATGTCTGACTGCAACTCAGGAGACACTCAGCTTGAACAACATGACTGATTCTAGAATCAGCTTATGCCTGAGGGAGCTGGAGGGGAAAGGGCCAACTTCAGAAGCTACTTGATGTTGGAGCCAAGGCTAGAATTCCCATCTCCTGTCTCCCAGAGCTGTTGCCAACTGCATCCTTTCTGGAGGATGCTCACTGAGGAAACACACTTTTCAGTACACCTTTCTCCATCTAAGACATGTGAAGGCAGATAAGGAAGGGTTTATGCACGATTCTCATTATTTTAAAGTTTTAGTGCTCTTGATATAAATGTCTTTCTAAACAATTGTTTTTCCTCTGATTAATCACTCAGTTGAGGCTATTTCCTCTGGCAGCCTTGGGGAATATTTCTCCTTCTATGTGTTTGTGGTGGAGGGTAAAGGGAGGAAGAATGAGCCTGGTAATCACCCTGTCAGAAGCCCACTTCAACACAACTCATACTGGAAAGAGAAAACATCTGTGGACTCAAACTCCACGTAGTGGGTGGGTTATTTCCAGCCAATTTTAAAATAATACTTGCCTTGCTGCCTTCTAAAGAAATCTCAATAACAAATCAAAGAAAGGAAACCACCAAGCACCTCATTAGAGTTTGATAATCACTAGAAATGGAAAGACATATTTAGATTCCTAATAACTTAAGTGGAAGTAAGGAAATTAGCCAAAAGGTGTTTTCAAAGGAAGCTGGTAGGTGAGAAGAAGGTGGCATTGGCAGCTATAAAGCTCTATAAAGTCCTCAGTCTCACTAAGAAGAATGGGTGGACTTTTCCCTCACATCTTCCCCATTTACTTTTCAAGGTTGCCCCTGATATTCTTTGAAACCTGATTTTGCCTGAATATAATTGCCGATGGAAGGAGTGTAGAGCCCTACACAACCCCTAGGGATGGCCTTTGAGCACACAGTACAAGTTAGTAATGTACAACTAACCCTTTACCATGGTGTAATGGCACCAAGACACCAGATATTTCACTGTTTTTGGTCTTGTATTAAACTTCTCAGCTAATTACATCTGGTTTGCTGGTGGGGAAGTCGGAGGCAGAGACATTTGCAATTAAAGAACAAGAACCAATGGGTACTGACTTTCTTAGTGGTCCACTGGTTAAGACTTCGCGTTTCCACTGCAGGGCATACGGGTTCGATCCCTGGTCAGGGAAATAAGATCCCACAAGCCAGGGGGCCAAAAAAAAAAAAGGAAATAAATATAGCAGATAAAGATGTAGGATGAGAGGGTAGACAGCAGAAGCAAGAAGAGCTACAATCCTGCAGCCTGTGGAACGAAAACCACATTCACAGAAAGATAGACAAAATGAAAAGGCAAAGGACTATGTCCCAGATGAAGGAACAAGATAAAACCCCAGAAAAACAACTGAATGAAGTGGAGATAGGCAACCTTCCAGAAAAAGAATTCAGAATAATGATAGTGAAGATGATCCAGGACCTCCAAAAAAGAATGGAGGCAAAGATTGAGAAGATGCAAAACACGTTTAACAAACAGCTAGAAGAATTAAAGAACAAAACACCTAGAAGAATTAAAAAACAAACAAACAGAGATGAACAATACAATAATTGAAATGAAAAACACACTAGAAGGAATCAATAGCAGAATAACTGAAGCAAAAGAAAGGATAAGTGACCTGGAAGACAAAATGGTGGAATTCACTGCAACGGAACACAATACAGACAGAATGAAAAGAAATGAAGACGGCCTAAGAGACCTCTGGGACAACATTAAATACACCAACATTGGCATTATAGGGATCCTAAAAGGAGAAGAGAGAGAGAAAGGACCTGAGAAAATATCTGAAGAAATTATAGTCGAAAACTTCCCTAACATGGGAAAGGAAATAGCCACCCAAGTCCAGGAAGCACGGAGAGTCCCAGGCAGGATAAACCCAAGGAGAAACATGCTGAGACATGTAGTAATCAAGCTAAAAAAAATTAAAGACACAGAAAAATTATTAAAAGCAACAAGGGAAAAATGACAAATAACATACAAGGGAACTCCCATAAAGTTAACAGCTGATTTCTCAGCAGAAACTCCACAGGCCAGAAGGGAGTGGCACAATATATTTAAAGTGATGAAAGGGAAGAACCTACAACCAAGATTACTGTACCCAGCAAGGATCTCATTCAGATTTGATGGAGAAATCAAAAGGTTTACAGACAAGCAAAAGCTAAGAGGATTCAGCACCACCAAACCCGCTCTACAACAAATGCTAAAGGAATTTCTCTAAGTGGGAAACACAAGAGAAAAAAAGGACACACAAAAATAAACCTAAAACAATTAAGAAAATGGTCATAGGAACATACATATCAATAATTTCCTTAAATGTGAATGGAAATGCTCCAACCAAAAGACACAGGTTCGTTGAATGGATACAAAAACAAGAACCTTCTATTTGCTGTCTACAAGAGACCCAATTCAGACCTAGGACACATACAGACTGAAAGTGAGGGGGATGGAAAAAGATTTTCCATGCAAATGGAAATCAAAAGAAAGCTGGACTAGCAATACTCATATCAGACAAAATAGACTTTAAAATAAAGAATGTTACAAGAACAAGGAAGGACACTACATAATGATCAAGGGATCAATCCAAGAAGAAGACAAAACAATTATAAATATATATGCACCCAACACAGGAGCACCTCAAGACATAAGGCAAATGCTAACAGCTATAAAAGAGGAAATTGACAGTAACACAATAATAGTGGGGGACTTTAACACCTCACCGACACCAATGGACAGATCATCCAGACAGAAAATTAGTAAGGAAACACAAGCTTTAAATGACACAATAGACCAGATAGATTTAATTGATATTTATAGGACATTCCACCTGAAAACAGCAGATTACAATTTCTTCTCAAGTGTGCATGGTACATTCTCCAGGATAGATCAGATGTTGGGTCACAAATCAAGCCTCAGTAAATTTAAGAAAATTGAAATCATATCAAGCATCTTTTCCAACCACAATGCTATGAGATTAGAAATAAATTACAGGGGGAAAAACCCATAAAAAACAAAAACACATGGAGACTGAACAATACATTACTAAATAACCAAGAGATCACTGAAGAAATCAAAAAGGAAATCAAAAAATACCTAGAGACCAAAGACAAAGAAAACACGACAATCCAAAACGTATGGGATGCAGCAAAAGCAGTTCTAAGAGGGAACTTTATAGCAATACAATCCTGACTCAAGAAACAAGAAAAATCTCAAATAAACAGTTTAAACTTACACCTAAAGGACCTAGAGAAAGAAGAACAAACAAAAACCAAAGTTAGTAGATGGAGGGAAATCATAAAGATCAGAGCATAAATAAATGAAATAGAAACAAAGAAAACAGTAGCAAAGATCAATAAAACTAAAAGCTGGTTCTTTGAGAAGATAAAATTGATAAACTTTTAGCCAGACTCATTAAGAAAAACAGGGAGAGGACTCAAATCAATAAAATTAGAAAGGAAAAAGGAGAAGTTACAACGGACAACACAGAAATACAAAGCGTCATAAGAGACTACTACAAGTGACTCCATGCCAATGAAATCGACAACCTGGAAGAAATGGACAATTCTTGGAATTCAGGTATATAACCTTCCAAGACTGAACCAGGAAGAAATAGAAAATATGAACAGACCCATCACAAGTAATGAAATTCAAACTATGATTAAAAACTTCCAACAAACAAAAATCCAGGACCAGATTGCTTCACAGTTGAATTCTATCAAACATTTACAGAAGAACTAACACCCATATTTTTCAAACTCTTCCAAAAAATTGCAGAGGAAGGAACACTCCCAAACTCATTCTATGAGGCCACCATCACTCTGATACAAAAACCAGACACAGATACTACAAAGAAAGAAAATTACCGACCAATATCATTGATGAATATAGAGGCAAAAATCCTCAACAAAATACCTGCAAACAGAATCCAACAACACATTAAAAGGATCATACACCATGATCAAGTGGGATTTATCCCAGGAATGCAAGGATTCTTCAATATATGCAAATCAATGTGATACACCATATTAACAGATTGAAGGATAAAAACCATATGATCATCTCAATAGATGTAGAAAAGCTTCTGACAAAATTCAACACCCATTTATGATAAAAAAAATTCTCCAGAAAGTGGGCATAGAGGGGACCTACCTCAACACAATAAAGTCCATATATGACAAACCCACAGCCAACATCATTCTCAATGGTGAAAAACTGAAAGCATTTCCTCTAAGACCAGGAACAAGACAAGAATGTCTACCCTCACCACTGTTATTCAACATAGTTTTGGAAGTCCTACCCATGGCAATCAGAGAAGAAAAAGAAATAAAAGGAATCCAAATTGGAAAAGAGGAAGTAAAACTGTCACTGTTTGCAGATGACATGATACTATACATAGATAATACTAAAGCTGTTGCCAGAAAATTTCTAGAGCTAATCAATGAATTCAGTAAAGTTGCCGGATACAAAATTAATGCACAGAAATCTCTTGCATTCCTATACACTAACAACGAAAGATCAGAAAGAGAAATTAAGGAAACAACCCCATTCACCAATGCAACAAATAGAATAAACTACCTAGGAATAAACCTACCAAAGAGGTAAAAGACCTGTACTCAGAAAACTATAAGATGCTGATGAAAGAAATCAAAGGTGACACAAACAGGTGGAGAGATATACCATGTTCTTGGATTGGAAGAATCAATATACTGAAAATAACTATACTACCCAAAGCAATCTACAGATTCAATGCAATCCCTATCAAATTACCAATGGCATTTTTTACAGAACTAGAACAAAAAATCTTAAAATTTGTATGGAGTCACAAAACAAAAGATCGTGAATAGCCAAAGCAATCTTGAGGGAAAAAAACAGAGCAGGAGGAATCAGACTCCCTGACTTCAGATTATACTACAGGGCTTCCCTGGTGGCGCAGTGGTTGAAAGTCCGCCTGCCAATGCAGGGGACACGGGTTCGTGCCCTGGTCCGGGAAGATCCCACATGACGCAGAGCGGCTGGGCCCGTGAGCCATGGCCGCTGAGCCTGCGCATCCGGAGTCTGTGCTCCGCAACGGCAGAGGCCACAACAGTAAGAGGCCCACGTACCACATAAAAAAAAAAAAAAATTATACTACAAAGCTACAGTAATCAAGACAATATGGTACAGGCACAAAAACAGAAATATAAATCCATGGAAAAGGATAGAAAGCCAGAGATAAACCCACGTACCTATGGTCAATGAATCTATGACAAAGGAGGCAAGGATATACAATGGGGAAAAGACAGCCTCTTCAATAAGTTTATGAAAGAATGTATCAAGGGCTTCCCTGGTGGTGCAGTGGTTGAGAGTCCGCCTGCCAATGCAGGGGACACGGGTTCGTGCCCCGATCCGGGAAGATCCCACATGCCGTGAAGCGGCTGGGCCCGTGAGCCATGGCCGCTGAGCCTGCGCGTCCGGAGCCTGTGCTCCGCAACGGGAGAGGCCACAACAGTGAGAGGCCCATGTACCGCAAAAAAAAAAAAAAAAAAAAAAAAAGTATCGATTAGTAAGTGTTTATACTCACTATTTATAATTATGGGGGAGGATAAAGCAAATACGGTATCTTATCAGGGGAGAGAACCCTATGTGTCTGGAATACAGGATGAACAAAAAAAAAGGATGTAGAATGGTTCCCAAATAAAAGACAGAGAGAGAGAAGAAGCGGTGGGAACCATCTGCGTTCAGCCCTCCAGCTCTTCTTTCTCATTGTCTTTCTCAAAGGAGGTAGTAGGTGGTGCCTCTGAAGGCCTTCGGGACTACGTAGAGGAGAAGGCACAAGATTCTCTCTGATCTATCACATACGTTTCCCGCAGTTGACCTGAATTCACTTTCCCTTTGACCCCAGAATTGAGCTGGAAACCATAAGGAACTGCTGAGAGGAAAGAAGGAGAGAACTGAAGGAGAGAACAGTTACATGAAAAAAAAAAAAAAAAAAGTAGATCCACAGACCTCATAGGCCAGAGGCATACGGAGTCAAGTTACACCCCATGAATTATTTACAATATTCCTCTTTGCTAAATCTAAGCAAACATTCCACTTGCATCAAATCTACTCCAGGAGTTGTAACCGTTTATTGTAAAATCAAGTGCACAATAGTCCTTTCATGAAACATTTAGCTGTATCTTTAGCACTAACAAATATCACACATGTATTATGAATGCTTCCTTATTATAAAGCTAAACATGCAGTGCATGAAACCTTAAGCTCTGTATTCCAAATCATTAGGAACAAGCAAGATGTTTCCTCTCAGGCAATTTATTCTGGTGATGTGGAATCTTTGAGTAAATAGTGACGCTAGTATTTTTAATAGCTGTTTCCCACCATATATTGCAAAGGAAGCATTAACAAGGGCTGAATTCATAACTCAGCATTGTACACATCCCAGATTTCACAACATTTATGGTGAACTATGAATTTTTTTTTTTTTTTTTTTTTTTGGCGGTACGCAGGCCTCTCACTGTTGTGGCCTCTCCCGTTGCAGAGCACAGGCTCCGGACGTGCAGGCCCAGTGGCCATGGCTCACGGTCCCAGCTGCTCCGCGGCATGTGGGATCTTCCCGGACCGGGGCACGAACCCGTGTTCCCTGCATCAGTAGGCGGACTCTAAACCACTGCGCCACAGGGAAGCCCTATGAATTGTTTTATATGCGAATGTTCTGCCACTTGGCTAATTTCACTTGGCTACATGTTCTCCACCTTATCATTTTGAAATGAAACGATATCCTGTCTATGAAACATCCTTGAGAACAACAGGATATTCTAATAGAACCACTTCAGAAAATGGGATGGCACACGTCTGTGATCATTTTACCAAGCTTTTTTTTTTTCTTTGATAAGATGTGTTTCTGAGAGAACAGTGACAATGAGGCTCTAGTAATTATTCATTTTCCCCCTTCTTCCCTTTCTAGTCCCTTTGGTCTGCTTGGCTTCCAATCTAGCAATAACCCATTCCTGTTGCATGTTTTTCTCCAAATATTTATTAATATTCTGAAGGAGTATTTGTTCTTCTGGTTAAAAGAGTGACTATCTTTTTCTGAATGTCTGATCTCAACAGTCCTCCAACAAAGGAGATCATTACATTTTAACATTTTTCTTTCAATGGTGGATATACATTGTACTTTATAGATCTCTATATGTTATGAAGTCTTGAACTGGAAACATAAAATATATTTAAATTAATGCCTGTAGCGAATTTTTGCCCTCACAAAATGTCTGTTACTTTCCTCTTTGTGGAGTATCACTTACAGTCATAGCATGTCATATTTGGAAGGCACAGTAGAGGCTACCAGGATCCAATGAGTCTTAGCCAGGAAAAGCTTGGGCCTCACTCGTTGCGGAGCACAGGCTCCGGATGCGCAGGCTCAGCAGCCATGGTTCACGGGCCCAGCCGCTCAGCTGCATGTGGGATCTTCCCGGACCAGGGCACAAACCCGTGTCCCCTGCATCGGCAGGCGGACTCTCAACCACTGCGCCACCAGGGAAGCCCAAGGGGAAAGCTTTTTAAAACACATGTGCTAAGTCTCTTGCCCATGGACTCAGCTTAGCAGTGTGTATGTACATGGGAGGGGGCAGGATGGGGGTGGAAATCAGGAATCTATCTTTTTCAGCTCCAGAAAATATTTTTAAAAATCTAGTCCTGAGGAATGCCTTTCTGAGCAAGTCACAAAACGCAGAAATATAAGAGAAACATATCATTTGGCTCCATAAAAATTAACAATTAATACAAAAACATCCTAATCACAGCCAAAAGACAAAAATGATAAACTGGGGAAAAGGCTTGCTAAAGCCATTTCACATAATAGATGAAGAGCTCTTATGAATCGATAAGAAAGTCAATTTCCACCCGAACTTACTCATAAGAGCTGTCGATTGAAACAATAAAATAACATTGTTACATATCTAATTAGCAAAGACTGAGAAGTTTGGTAGTTCCTGCTTACACAGTCTCTTTCAGTGGGATGTATGTTGGTGCTACCACTTTGGAGGGTAATTCCCAACATTTACAATGGAGAGTAATTTTTATGTAAAAGGCACTACCAGACTAAAGCCTCCCTACTCATATCTAACAAAATGAGCAATAAGAACTCTCAAAACAAAGTTTTTTTAAAAAGTATCAGCAGCTAAACAGCCAAGGAAAAGAAGTGACAACTTCATACCATAATCTTCAAAATGTTGTGGCCCATGAAGTAAACAAAAGATGTTGACACTGCCCTTCATCACTCATCACCATCCTTTTAAGGCCCAGAAATCAAACTGGGGAAAAATGTCAGAAGAGGAAATTTTTAAAAATCTCATGAATATTCCCTAGTTTCGAGAGAAGCATAATGAGGGCGTGGGTAAGCAGGCTGGGGAAATGGTGGGAACAAAAATCCATGATAACAGAGGCTCCTCCATCCCCCTGCGGAATTCCAGTAATGGAAAGACAGGCACCATCTCTAGTAAGCAGAGTGAACTGGGGGGTTTGAATCTAAAAAAAGACTTTTAAAACTCCATGTGGAAAAAAAAAATACAATGAAAGGAAGAAGAAAGCCTAATAACAACATGAATTCATTTCAATAAGAGAGGGGGGGAAAGATAATAAAAACATACAAAAGGAAAAGTAAAGGGAGTGTACAGAGTTGGAGAAATAAATTGAGAACCAAAAAACTAGCATTACAGATTTAATAGAAATGTTAGAAACAGCAAGAGAAAAATCTACATGCCTGAAAATCAAATTGCTGGCAGGAAAAACTGCAGACAAACTTCACAAAAAACAGAGATTAGAGAGAAGACAGTAGATATGAAGGACCAAAAAAATGAGTCAACAGAAAATAATTATGTCAAATTAGAAAATTTTTACAAATGAAAGAGAAAACTACCGTAAAATACAACATAAGAAAAATTTCCCTGGAATGAAGGAAGAAGTAAATGTGCAGATCCTAAATGTATATCATATTCCAAGAAAATTTGACAGAAGAAAAATTACATCAAGACACATTCAGATTAAAGTTTTAAAGTTTAGTGTGAAAAAAGAATCTTCAGGCATCCACATAGCAAAAGAAAGTCATTTTCAGGGTGAAAAGTAAAGGGGAAATCAGACAATTTCCACTGCAACTCTCTATTCTGTAAGACAGTAATGTCTAGAAAATTCTGAGGGAAAATGGCACCTAAGAATAGTATACTTGGCCAATTTGTCCTGTGTCTATAAGAACAACTCAGTCATGTTCTCAAGTATTCAAGCACCTAGAAAAAATAGTAATTTGACTCTTTCTTGAAAAAATAATAATGTCAATTAAATCCAGGTAATCAAGAAATAAATCAAAATAGAAAACTCAAAAATAGAAAAGCCATGGTTTTTAAA
The DNA here is from genome assembly GCF_964270905.1 of Leucopleurus acutus. Lineage (NCBI taxonomy): Eukaryota > Metazoa > Chordata > Mammalia > Artiodactyla > Delphinidae > Leucopleurus > Leucopleurus acutus. Next base: position 19,141,990 of record NC_139155.1, read on the forward strand.
AATATAATGAGTCCTGAACCCATGAAATATAAAAATATGACAAAAACTGAGGTAATGATTATTATAGACTATACTGTAATGTTTATAGACCTTAACAATTTTTTTTAATTAACAAATTCTGGAGGTGGGTGCCTCTAAGGAGGCAAAGTGGAATACTGTGTTAAGAGTAGATTCTATCTGCAATAGTTTTAGAATCCTCCTTTTTAATTATAGGGAGAACTTTTAGATACTAATATCACTTGTGGTAATGAAACATTTACCTAATATTTAGAGATTCCTTCAGTTTTACCTGTTTATTTTTATTCTGTTAGACCCAAACAAAAATTAAAGGTAATATACTTTTTTTTTTCGCAGTACGTGGGCCTCTCACTGTTGTGGCCTCTCCCGTTGCGGAGCACAGGCTCCAGATGCGCAGGCTCAGTGGCCATGGCTCATGGGCCCAGCCGCTCCGCGGCACGTGGGATCTTCCTGGACCGGGGCATGAACCCATGTCCCCTGCATCGGCAGGCGTACTCTCAACCACTGCGCCACCAGGGAAGGCCAAGGTAATATACTTTTTAAATTATCATATATATCACGGTCCCTTTTAATGAAATATTATCTATCTAGCTTTCTACATAAACACTAACAAATGTCTGTTAATTCATCTGATGTAAAAAATAATTTCTAAATGGTTGTGAATTAGAATAACTTCTGCTTTCTTTTTTAATTTTTGTTTATTGCTTGAATTTTTATAAATTTGTATTTTTTTAAAAGAGGTTATTATGTTTTAAAAAATCAGCTGTGCATTATCCTAAAATTATTTTTTAAAATAATTTGGACTGATAATTTTATTTCCAGGAGTCCATTCTACATATCTTTTTGCCTTTATATACTGGCAATATCATATATACAAGTATGGTCATTGTGACAAACTTAAATATCCATCATTAGAAAAATGATTAAATAAATTATAGCATACCCATACAAAGACATAGTATGCAACCACTAAAAGTCATGGGATGGATCTAAATATGGTGATATGGAAAAATCTCCAAGATGTATGTATGCCATTTTATAAAATTCAACTGAACAGTGAGTACAGTACATTCCATTTGAGTTAAAAAGAAAAAAATGTCGCATATCACACACATATGCCTACACACCTGGTTGTATAGGCATAGAATATGTGTCAACACGCTCACAATCTGTTAATAGCAGTTGCACCAAAGAAGGGATAGGAAACCGGAATGGAAGAATTATTTTTTTATTGTGTTTCCTTTTGTATTATTTATTTATTTTTTCATTACGTCCGTGTATTACTTTTTCCATTGGGGAAAAACATAGTTTAAAAAAGAAAACTTCTTTGGGTGATTTTATTGTTCAATTCCTTTATTTTATGGAGGAGAAGGTCAAGATTAGAAACCAACGGTTAAGTGACTTGACTTAGTTCATGTAACTAATTTGAAATTATAATTTATATTTTCTGGAGCTGATTCCAGTGCTTCCTATATAGTGCCTCACTTTTGTAATTGTCACTAAGACAACAGCAACCCTAAGTATCATCATAATACACAATTTACATTCTCTCATTTGGATGCGTAGAGTTTTAATAATTCCAAAAGGGGCAACTTACAACCCAATTAAGCAAAACTCCTGGGGAAACCTGTGGCTTGTTAGATAAAACTAAATTGCTGGGAGTGGAAATGAATGTGATCATGGTCTCCACTACTGTCACCCAGAAGCTAACATGTTTGTGGGTGATGGTAAATGCACAGATGGTTTCTACCTAGTTTAATCTCAGTAGGCTTTTAAGATCAATTTATCACTGTCTTTAAAAAAAAAAAATTGAGAGCCCACATAGAAACGTTTTCACAATGTGGTTTCAGAATGCTTCCCTTTGAAGTCTACCTTTACACGTCAGCAAATCTGGAGACATCACAAAATTCTAGCACGGAGCATGTTCAAGTGTCATGTTCTGAGAAGCATTTTAACACATGGACTCCACACACACTGTAGATAAACCAATTTTTTTAAGTTATTAACTTCCTAGATTCCTGTGAGTTTCTTGCAGAATCTTTGCTTGAAAATAAACAATGCAGTATCATTTTAAAAAAAATAAAAAGAGATGGTTTTATTTGAATTCTTGCTCTGCCATTTCTTAATTAAACAACCTTGGGCATGTTGGTTTCTAGCCATCAGTTTTTCATCTTTAGAATGAGAATAATAATTCCAGCTTCCCAGGATTGTGGAGAGAATCAAATGACATAATACGTGTCAAGTGCCAAAAACAGACTGTGTCAAAAGGAGATACAAAATGAATGTTAATTTCCTTCCTCCTTCCCTAGATAAAAACAAGTTTAAAGGAATGTACACGTGTATGCTTAAAGAAAAATTATGTATATTGAATCAAATTGGAAAGAAATCATCCTGAAATGGAAATGAACTCAAATTATGAACGTGGTCATTCAGCGAATTGAAATTAAATACACTTCATCTCAATGAAGTCAGCGCTATCAACAGAAAGAAGGGGAAAATGCATGACTGCGTTGCTCATGTATTTCTTGTTCTTATATTTGCTTCTTTGCTTGTAATTATCAAATACTAATAAGGAAAAGTGATTTGGAGTTGTATAATTAAAATGAAGAAAAGGTAATTTTAGGCAAAGTATGCAGAAAGTGTTCTGATAATGAGGTTGAGAGAAACAAGCATTTTCTAGAGAAAATTGGATCCTCATAATTTGAGACACAAAAATTAAAGTATCTCTATCAGATGTAGTCTACACATATTAGAACTAATATTCTGCTATTATTTTCTAACATGAAACAGGTAATAGTCAATAAGATATCAGCATTTTTACATCAATTTTTGTATAGAATGCACACATATTGGGCACTAGCTAAAATCATATATATATATATATATATATATATATATATCACTTTGTTAATATGTGATGGCCCATGCTTACTCAGTAAACCAAAGTGTGAAAGTGTGTATGTCTCAGAAAAAAGAGCTCTTATAATTATATTATATTACCTCTAATTGTATATACAAAGCACTGTACTAAAGAGCTGATAAAAACCTTATTTGTGTAGAGCTGACAATCTAGCGAGAAACACACACATCTCAAAACATAAACATGGACATAAATAAAAGTAGGGAGAAGAGAGGCACTAACTAAGAATTGAAAATAGAATTATTTGTCTTTAATATATCAGATCAGTGATATGATACACATATGTGATAGCAAATGGTAATAGTGAGATGATACAGACTATGATACAGAAGGTTTGTTTTAAATCTTATCCCAGGGCTTCCCTGGTGGCGCAGTGGTTGAGAGTCCGCCTGCCGATGCAGGGAACATGGGTTCGTGCCCCGGTCCGGGAAGATCCCACATGCCGCGGAGCTTCTAGGCCCGTGAGCCATGGCCACTGAGACTGCGCGTCCGGAGCCTGTGCTCTGCAACGGGAGAGGCCACAACAGTGAGAGGCCTGCGTACCGCAAAAAAAAAAAAAAAAAAATCTTATCCCAGTTGATGGTCAACATTAGATTCCTATTCTGGAGTCAACACAGCCAATCTGAAGGAAAGAGTTCCTTTAAATGTCAAGATGTTAACCTAGGCAATAATTTCTTCAGTGATACTTTATTAGACACCAAGTCAAGGAAATTCACTTTCGTCATTTGCTCTAGGAGACAAAATAGGGGGAAAAAAATCACAGTACACAATACTTGGTGTCCATAACCCTTGCTCATGAAGAACTATGATAAAGGGGGACAAAGTCAAAAGTGCCATGAGAAGTATGAACAAATTACTCTCAGAATTCAGAGGAGGATGGGGTATGCTTTATAAAATGAGATCCAGCAGGGCATCACAAAAGGCATTCAATTTTGTCTTAATCACAAAAATAGGAAGAGTATTACTATACAGGGAAGAGAAAACACAGTAGAAAAAGTTACATAAAGAGGAAAATTAAGGGAAGTAATGGCAGATGAAAGCAAAAGAGAAGAGCGTAAAGTTGCTTTAATACCAACATAAAAAAGTGTTTAATTACGCTGCTACCAAGTGGAGCTGCTGAAGATTTGAAAGAGATTTTAAAATGACTATTAGAAGAGTTTTAAGAAGACCATTCTGTCAAAGAGAGTGATGGCTGGATTGGGGGATGGAGTCCAGAGGTAGGAAGACTAGGTAAAAGACTTTTGTGGTTATTGAGGAGGCAGGTAACTGTGGTTATTGGGGAGGCAGGTAACTGTGGACTGAGGTAAGGCCATGGCAATGGGAAAGAGGTGACTGGTGAGAGAGGCTGCAGTGATAGGACTTGGGAGGGAACAGAAACAACGTGGTTGTGGAAGTAAGGGGAAAAAATTCAAAGGTGACACAAGGACTTTCAAACTCCAGCCATAAGAAAGTAACAGGGTCCAGATTTATCATCCTACAATAAACAACCTGAAAACTGAACAAAATATGAAAGAACTGTCTTCAGACATCACATAATTGACAGCACAGGACTGTAATCTCTGAAAAAACAAAAAAGAGAGAGAGAAAATAAGGTGAGTCCCTCAGTTGCACTGTCCTTCTGTCTGGAGTAATTTGCAAACCTCAAGCCCATGGAGGGAAAACTCAAGAAGAGCTTCATAGCATTGCTGAGTTGAAGAGATAGAGATTACAGTTCAGAGTCACAGATTAGCTAAAATTTTCAAGGTAGGATATCAGAGAGAAGAAAACTACATAGAGAAAGAGCTCCAGAAATTTGCATAGGTGTCTTCTTGAGTCTTTGGCTGAATGCAAATATAAATAAATAAATATATATGTACACACACACACACACACACACACACACACACACATATATATATATACGTATATATTACCAGGGAGTTGTAAGATAAAAAATTCCCAGAGCTTACATAGGGTCAGGACTAATTTTTTTTTCCCATTGGTTAAAGTGGAAATATGTCACTGAATATACTTCAGTAGAGACTCAAGAAAGATCAGGCCTTAGAACTGAGCCTAAGGGTACAGGCTCAGGGTACAGGCTAAGCTAGACTTGCTCTAAAAAAATCCTGAAGCCTTGAAATGATTCAACTGATCTACAAGAAGCTTAGCTACCTGCCAGAACAAGTCTAACTTTCTTTAAAGGAATACAACAAAATCCAGTCCCCAGAAGTATGATTTCACAATATCCCTCATCAAATCAAATATTACTATATGTGAAGAAACAGGAAAATGTGGCCCATATCAGAAGAAAAACTAGCTAAGAGAAACAGACCCAGAAATGACAGAGATGATGGAATTAGCTGAAAGGGACATTAAAACAGCTATTATAAATATGTGTAATATGCTCAAGTATTTAAAGAAAAAACATGTACATAACAAGGGGAAAAAAGAACAATACAAAAAATAAAAATATAACTTCTAGAGATTAAAAAGTACAAAATCTGAAATGAAAAAAAATCACCAAATGGGATTGACAGAAGATTAGGATTGACAGAAGATTAGACATTGTAAAACAACAAGAACAGAAAAATCAATGAGCTTGAGGATATAAGCTATTCTACAGGAAGTACAGAGGAAGAAAAAAATAAGAGAACTGTATTGACCTGAGAGAAAATATCAATCTAACATAAGGCAAGTAGAATGGGATGTCAGAAAATATATATATATTTAAAGAAAAAGTGGCAAAAATATTTTCAAATTTGGTGAAAACTATAAACCCACAGCTCCAAGAAGTTCAAACATTCCAAGTAGGGTGGGCAAAGGGAGTGGGGGGCAAGAGAGATCACAATCAAATTACTGAAAAACAGCAAAAAGAGAAACATTTTAAGGCAATGACAGAAAAAATTCACATTATGAAAAAAGGAACAAAAGATAAAATTGTTAGCAGATTTCTTATCAGAAAATGTATAAATCAGAAACCAGTTTAATGCACTGAAAGAAAATAACTGTCAGCTTAGAATGCTATACACAGCATAATGTATTTTAGATATAATACTGAAATAAAGACTTTTAAGAAAAACAACTGAGAGAATATTTTACCAACAGATTTTCGCTACAAAAATTAAAGGAAGTTCTTCAGGCAGAAGGTAAATGATCCCAGAAGGAAACTGACTTTACTAAAAGGAATGAAGTACAGTGAAAATGATAGCTTTGTGGGGAAATACAAAGAACCATTTTTTCCTGTTTTTTAAAAAATTATTTTAAAAGATAACTGCTTAAAGAAGAAACAACAAAAACTCACTGTGGGGTTTATAACACATGAAGAAATATTAAGTATGATAACAATAGCACAAAGGATAAGGGGTAGGGGACAGAAGTTGTATTATATGTGAAACAGTATAAGATGATTTAGAGGTAGACTGTGATAAGTGAAAGATGTGTATTGTAAACGCTAGAGTAACCACTTAGTATAGCTAATAAGCCAGAAGTGGAAATAAAATGGAACATTAAAAAATAAGCCCCTTCCCAAAAAGATAAATAAAGAAGAAAAAATGATTTGAAAAAAACAGATAAAACAAACAGAAGCAAATAACAAGATGGTAGGTTTTAACTTGACCATATCAATAATCACATACAAAACAAATGATCTAAACTCTCCAATGAAAAGGCATCTGTTGCTAAAATGAAAGAAAAATCAAGACAACTATATATTGTCTATAAGAAACTCAAAGTATAAAATCACAGATAATTAAAAGTAACAAGATGGAAAAATACACCATGCAAATACTAATCATAGGAAAGCCAGAATAGCTTATATCAGGCAAAGTAGACTTCAGAACAGTCACATCATCATGGATAAAGAGGGATAATAAATAATAATAAAGTGGACAATTCATCAAAAAGATATAATCCTAATGTGTATGCTTCTGTGATGGTTAATTTTATGTGTCAACTTGACCGGCCATGTGTGTGTGTATAAGGGTGCTTCTGGATGAGATTAGCATTTGGACTGGTGATCTCGGTAAAGAAGATTGCCTTCACCCATGTGGTTGGACATCATCTAATCTATGAGGGCCTGAATAAAACAAAAGGGGGAGGAAGGAGGGATTCTCTCCTTTTTCACTGCTTGAGCTGTGATATTTCATCTCATCTTCTGTCCTCAGACTGGGATTTATGCTGTAAGCTCCTCAGTTCTCAGGCCTTTGGACTTGGACTGAATTATACCACTGGCTTTCTGGGGTCTTCAGCTTGCAGACAGCAGATCATGAGACTTCTCAGCCTCCATGACTGCATGAGCCAATGTCTTGTAATGAATGTCCTGCTGGCACCTCCTCTTGGTTTTGCTTCTCTGGAGAATCCTGACTAATACAGCTCCTAACTACATAACTTCAAAATACATGAACCAAAAACTGAAAGAATTGAAATAAGAAATAAATCTACAATTATAGTAGGCGGCTTCAACACATCTCTTTCTGTCATTGATAGAACCACTTGACAGGAAGTCAATAAAGACATAAGAAGATTTGGGCAAGACAATTATCCAATGGGATTTAATTGACACTTATAGAACACTCACCCAACAGCAGCAGAATACACATTCTTTTCAAGTGCACATGGAGTATTCACAAGGATAAATCATATTCTAGGCCACAAAGAAGTCTCAATAGAATAAAAGGATTGAAACCATAGAGTATGATCTCTAACATAATGTAATTAAATTAGAAATCAATAACTGAAAGATATCTGAACATATCTTTGAAAATTTGACAAATAACCTACTTCTAAATAACCCATAGCTCGGGAATTCCCTGGCAGTCCAGTGGTTAACACTCCACATTCCCACTGCGGGGGGGCACAGGTTTGATCCCTGGTCAGGGAAGTTCCACATGGCGTGCGGCGTGGCCAAAAAAAATAAAATAAAATAACCCACAGTTCAAAAAACTTCAACAAGGACACTGAAAATTATTTTTAACTGGAAGAAAGTGAAAATACAACATATTCAAATTTATGGGAGGCAACTAAAGCAGTGCTTGGGGAAAATTTATATATTTAAATGCTTATATTAAAATAAAAGTCTCAAATCAGTGATCTAAGCTTCCACCTGAAGAAGCTAAAATTAAACATAAAGTAAGTAGAAATAATAAAGCTAAGAGTAGAAATCAATAAAATAAAAATCTGAAAATAATAGAAAAAAATCAATGAAACTAGAAGTTTATAATATGAAAAGATAAGTAGAAATGATAAATTACTAATCAAATTTATCAGGGTAAAAAGACAAGACAAAAATTACCGATATCAGGAATGAAAAAGGGAGCATTACTACAGATATTCTGAACAATAAAAGGATAATAAAGGAATATATTAACTACTTTATGCCAATAAATTTGACAACCTAGATGAAATAGACAAATTCTTAAAAGATGCAAGTTACTAGAGCTCCCTCAAGAAAGAATAAAATACCTTAAAATTTCTATATCAATTAATAAATTGAATTCACAATTTTAAATCTCCCCCTACAAAACAAAACATGCCATCCCAGATGATATATGGTGAGTTCTTTAAAACATTTAATAAAAAAATAATACCAATCCCATACAAACTCTTCCAGGAAACAGAGAAGAAATTCTTCCCAACTCATTTTATGAGACCAGCATCACCCTGATAATGAACCAAGATTTAGACATTACAAGAAAGAAAACTAAAGGAAGAAAAAAAAATTCCCTCATGAACATAAACACAAATATTCTTAACAAAATATTAGCAAAAAGAATCATCATTACACAAAAAGGATAATACTTCACAGCCAAGTGTAGTTTATCTTAAGAATGCAAGGTTAGCTTAACATTTACTAGTCATTCAATATTATTATTAACAGGATAAAAGTGAAAACATAATTATCTCCGTAGATGCAGTTAAGTGTTTCACAAAATTCATGATAAAAGCTTTCAAAAACTATGACTAGAAAAGAAGTTCCTTGATCTGATAAAGGACATCCACAAAAAACCTACAGCTAATACCACAATATCATTAACAATGTAAGATTAAGGCCTGTCTCCACTTCTCACAAGTTGGGTCTTGTTAGAAGGACCAACGGTCTTCTACGGGAGGCATGGGCAGAAGACTGGACAACAGGAAGAGAGTAAGGTCGGGGCATTTATTCTCCTGGTTTCCTTCCTTCTAGAACACAGGTCTGCTCCATCTTCTACCCAAGACCACAGCTACTACAGGGCAGCTCTTTCCTGAGATTAAGTCACTTTCTCCAATTGGTAACTGTTCCCTCACTTTCCACCCTCAGGACTTGGCTCCTTCTTCCGCTTTCACCCCCAATTAGGTTTCACATAATCCTGCCCACACTTTTGTAAACCGTGTTAATAAACTCAGCTCAGTTTCCCTGGCTGAAGTGTACCATCCGATTCCCATCAGGCCCCTGAATGATACATGTCCTCATTTGATATTCACCACCACACATTTACAAAACATTGAACAAACTCTTCTTTAACAGGAAGTTTATATCATTTTCGCCTTGATCTTATATTTCCATTCCATTTTTCTTGTGGAATTTTATCTTAATGAATTATATTCTGGGCTCCCCTGGTGGCGCAGTGGTTGAGAGTCCGCCTGCCGATGCAGGGGACACGGGTTCGTGCCCGGGTCCGGGAGGATCCCACATGCCACAGAGCGGCTGGGCCCGTGAGCCATGGCCGCTGAGCCTGCGCGTCCGGAGCCTGTGCTCCGCAACGGGAGAGGCCACAACAGTGAGAGGCCCGCGTACTGCAAAAAAATAAAAGTATATTCTATGCTTGAAAGTCTTTTACTGATCATTGACTCATACTTCTCTGCAACAAGAATATGCATACACATTGAAAAGTTTAAATTGTGTTTGTTTTGGGACTTCCCTGGTGGTCCAGGGGGTAAGACTCCACACTCCCAATGCAGGGGGCCCGGGTTCGATTCCTGGTCAGGGAACTGGATCCCGTATGCCGCTACTATGCCTGCGTGCCCCAGCAAAGACCCTGTGCAGCCTAAATAAATAGATGTAAAAAAAAAAAAGAAAATTGTTTTTGTTTCATGAAATAAAAATAAATGATAGATTATTACTAACTTTTTTCCAGATTGAATGCATTATCATTAGTTATTAATCCACAATTGCTCAAAAGATATAAATATATCATACATTTTGATTTTTAAATTACTGAATGTAACAAATAAAATTCTTATTGGAAATGCATCTTTTAAGGAGAATAGGGATTTTCTCCCAATTAGTTTATATTTCCATGGATGAATACAATTTATGGCTAGAATGATACAGGGTTCAGAGTAAATCAACAGGAAGAAAAAAAAAAAAGGATTGGGCCACAGGAAGTTCAGCACTTACAAAAGGTGCATTAATTCCTGTTGTTAATTTTCTTAAGAGTGGCACTTACAAGGTCTTCCTGTAATAAGCACATGGCAAAAATAAACAAATGAGCAGAAAAGAGGTTACTAGAGAGCAAGACATTTGTGCTTATGTTAAAAATAAAATAGAGGATTACAGTATATAATCATCTGGCAAAAGTTAATGAAAATGTTTTTTTCCTGCAACTCTGAATAACTGGTCAAGAAATATAAACACTAACTAAAATACAACACTAACTTAATATTGGGTCCATTTCCAGAAAACATAATATTGCTATTTTGGAAGTAAACATGGAATTTTCACCTTCTCTTTGAAAATGTGGAAAACAGGCAGCTGGGACACAGAGTGAGGTCTTGGTTTTAGTGGGCTTCCAAGATCCCAGCAGCCCCTTTCTTTGGAGTCCTGGGGGTCGGGGGGTCTTTACACCCTGGAGCTGCATCCTCTAGTGAGATACCTGATGAGTAAGAGGTAAGGTTTTCTTTTGCAAATGTAAAAAGGAGGGCTTGAGAAAGGGAAGCTATCCAAGGAGAACTAGACACATTCTTAGAACAGTCAGCTTTAAGGAGTGGAAAGCTGATGATCTGGAATGCCTCTCTCCACTCTGTGTGCCCCGGGCCCCCTGAAACTTTGCCGGCTCCCAGGAAGAGATCTCCAAGTGTGACACAATTAAGTACAGTATTGTTGGCGAAAGGAGAGAAAGGTCACCACTTGAACAAATCATTCAGATTGACATGGTTCTACGCTGCCTCAGACACGATTTCTTTGTCCAAGCTGTTAATACCAAACAGCCAAAGAAGCAGGAGACACAGTTCAGAATGTGAAACTGGATCTTTTGTATATTCTAAGGTCGAGTCTCCACAATAGCGAAGTGTCGGATGTTTTGTCTCTGCGTTGCCAGACATCTGGATTGAATGAAGATTCAACTAAATGGACTTGATGTTCGTCTTGTTCCCTGTCCTAAGGCTGGCTTTGACTCCTTCTGGCTGTGAATGAGTATCCTTCCTTTCCTTTCTTTGTCCTAAGCCCTCTCAGGGACTTTGAGGCACAGGCCATGTCGCCCCACATTAATCCATCAGAAAAGGGCAAATAAGGCGGCCCCGATGTCTGCCACCCCAACATTGGTCTCCAGCTTCCATTCTGGCGCATCCTCTTTCTTGCTCACTCTCTCTCCTCAAGGCAGACGAGCCCTGCTCCTGGTAATGTCTCTGCCCCTCTGGTCTCTCCCCGAGTTAAAGGAAAGCAGGCCCTGCCTATCTGAGTCACACAAGCAACAAAGTGACATAATGAGCTGCATTTCGTTGAGGGCTCTCCAGGTCCCCCAAATCTTTCTCAAATGTGATTGTTTATAAAATGTTTGATAAAAATAAATGATGCTTTCAATTTAAACAAAATTTCACACTGTTACTGGTTTTAATAACAGTTTTGACAGATGAGATTTTCGTCATCTGTTTTTTCTTTGTGAAGGCTTCTTCAATAAACTAAAAATGCTTTAAACTAACAGATGTGACTTTAAAGAAAGGCTTGAGTGTGAGACATCAGGAACTAAGGCTTGTCAAATGCTGCAACACAGAAATTTATTCCTCGTGCAAGCATCTCCTGGGTATCAGGAAAGTCACCGACCTAATGATTGCCGGCTAATGTGTGAAGCTTGTTTTAGCAGCAAGATGCCATTTATCCCGAACTGGGAACGTATCTTTGCCGGCTCCTCCCCTTTCGCTCCCTGGATCTAGCGATTTCCGCTACTCCAGCTTTCAGAAACCTATTGAAAAGTCAACCCAGATTTGTTTGAGCTCATGTTGATGTTTGACAAACTGATGATCTGCAATTCTTTTCTCCGTCAGCTCGAAAATTTGAATTTTCAATACTCTGCTTACAATAAATAAGATATTTTTGCGTAGTTTAAAATATATATATATATCCATATTTTTCTTTAACAGACTTGAAGGCTGGAAATGAAGACTGCAGTACTCTGATTTCAGAAAAGCTCTTCCTTTTTTGTGGTGTCTTTATATATTTTAAACGGTTATTCTTGCATAGAGAAATACAACCTTTTGAGGCAAACTGACAAATCAGTTTAACAACAAAATCACCCAAAAAGCTTAAATTAAGGGGTGATATTATGTAAAGAATTATTTTTTAAACCTTGTCATATCTCAGATGAAATATCTTCTCACACCAAAAAGTCTATGTCAAAATTTATTAACATGATCTGGGGATTAAAATACGAGATACGGAAGCATTGATTTCCCTTCCCAACTCCCTTTCTAACATTATATATATTCTATCAAGTCATTTAATCCACCGTTTTACACTTTCCCTTGAAGTAGGCACAGAGCTTTTGGCTGCTTTAATGAATCGGTCAATGTCACATCTTATCCCACTGGACGTCCTCTAGTCCTCAGGGTGAAACTTGCGAGTGGCCGCATAGTGGGTCCAGGCTGCCCAGTACCTGGGCCAGCCCCAGCAGAAGCAAGAATTCATTCTTCCCTGCTGAAGGGCATCCAAAGGTAGTTTTTCTGACAAAACTGGTTTTCACAAGCGTCACGGCAGTGCAGGGGCTGTGGTAGGGCGAAGTGGGTGGGAGGCTGTCTTGAGCCGACTTTTTTTTTTTTAATAAATTTATTTTATTTATTTATTTATTTTTGGCTGCATTGGGTTTTCGGTGCTGTTCCCGGGCTTTCTCTAGTTGCGGCGAGTGGCGGCTACTCTTCGTTGTGCTGCGCAGGCTTCTCATTGCGGTGGCTTCTCTTGTTGCGGAGCACGGGCTCTAGGCGCGTGGGCTTCAGTAGTTGTGGAACGTGGGCTCAGTAGTTGTGGCTCATGGGCTCCAGAGCACAGGCTCAGTAGTTGTGGCACATGGGCTTAGTTGCTCCATGGCATGTAGCATCTTCCCAGCCCAGGGCTTGAACCCGTGTCCCCTGCATTGGCAGGCGGATTCTTAACCACTGCACCACCAGGGAAGTCCCAAGAAAAATAAAAAATTTTAATCCCAACATACCAGAGGCTCACCATTTCTCACCTCATCCCTTTTACCAGGCTCCAAAAGAACTTGGATTTGCCTTACAAACTTCCCAATCCCGGTTACTCTCAGCTCTGTTTAAACAATCATCCTTTCCTCTTTAAGCATCTTTAGTTTCTCCTCTCTCTCTTTGGCTTCTTCTGATATCTACTTCTAAACATTTTTACTTTTACTTATTCATCAATCAACCATTTGCTCATTTATTCATTCAACGAACATGAATTAAGCTCTGTGCCAAAAATTATTCTGGGTATCAAGTATGCAAAGGTTAAAAAGAGATGATCTTTGGCCTCAAGGATATGCCAGTAGAGTGGGGAAGGCAAATTCATAAATACATACATTGCAGGATAGTGTACTCTATACTTCCCTCATCTTGTGTAAGATGTCAATCCACTTCCAACTAATGGCACCCTGGATAGGAGGAGGAGGTCCCTTTTCTTGTTATCACCACTGTGGGCCCCACCACCTAGGGTTATTATCAATTAGATGAGGCCCGGAAAGAGTTTTGGGGAATACACAAACCCAGCTCTGCAGCAACATATTGAATGCTGCCCAGAGATGCCCTCACCAGTTAGTAGTGAGGACCACTGGGTGCTGCGTGGACTTCCATGAACCTCATTGGAGTGGGGGACAGAGAGGGCCTTCCCTGGTGGAGACCTGTGGTTTCTTCATCTCCTACTCTCCATTCCTCTGGTACCTTCTCCCCCTGCCCTACCTTGCCCTTGGGAATCTATAATCTACTTTCTGAACTCAGTTAGTCTCTGAAGGCAGAAAAACTTCCTCACCAAGTATGTGTCCAAATCTTCCTGACTTACACTAAGACAGGAGGATTTTCAAATATGCTCAGCCTTTGTTTTGGGTGATTCTCCTTCTAGCTGTGTAATTCTGTGGGCGGGTGGGGCTGCGGTGGGGGAGGAGAGGAAGGGGTGCAGAGAGCAGGGAGATGCGGACAGGGGCTGGGCATGTATCCCTCAGAAGACACGCAGTGAAATGCGCTTACCTCGGGGACAGAAAAACATCTTTAATTTGTTAAAGGTATTAATATATTGAAATATAATCCCTCTACCTTTTTAACATAAACTGCTGAGCAACATATTACATTAAATAAGGGAGAGAGAGGAATTGGGGCTGGGGGACATAGAGGCCAGACCCTTGATCCAGTCTGCCAGGAGACAGAGCTTTGATCCTGCCAAAAGTTCTACTTCGATTTCCTTACATCCTCTCACTTCTGTGTTGCATGCATCGCCGACACTTTCTCCTTACCCATTCTTTTCTTAATCCCTGCAACCCAGCTTCCAGGTTCACTGCGGAACTGGGCTCTTGAAGATCACCGTTCCTTTCTAGCTGGCAAATCCAAGGGATGTTTCACAGTCCTCACTCTCCTTTGTGTCTCTGAAGCTCTAGTTACCATGTCACATGGGCATTAGTACCACCTGCCACATCTGCTTACTCACTAACCGAGAAGATTCTGAACAGCATTTACCTTTGGTGGTTTGGTCATGAAAACAATAGGTACTTAGAATGATTTAAATATGCTTTTTCAAGCTATGCTCTCTTCTAGTTATGATCTGCCATTCTGGTGGGGGCAGAGGGATGGAGAGGTTGTTTCCCCTACCTGATGATCACTGGTCTGCGGAAAAAAATTCCTGGAGCCTGAACACCTGTATGCTAATCCTAGCTCTATCATCTGTTAGTCCATGAAGCCCGGGCAAATCACTCAGTGGCCTCATTTTTAAGAGAGAGGTGTTCATAGAGGTGAAAAGATGGATCCCATGTGGGCAGCGCTCAACAGAGCTGATGCACCCATGCACTGCACCAGGGCACCTGGGCTAGGAGGAGCTGACATAACCATTTCCAGGATAAGGCCACACCAGCCAAGGATGTACCAACACACAGTACGCCCGAGTGCCTTAGAAACTGCTGTAACAACTCTTTACTCAGTACCGCTATGCACCCAGGGAAAGGCTGGGAAAGAGAATAAAGGGAAAAGTTGGAAATGAAGAGGCAGGTTTGGTGGGGCGGTGGCCCCTACGTAGACTTCAGTCAATTGTTCCATCTACTGCTGGCAAGCAGCCTAGGAGAGCAGCCTGACAGCCATGGAATGGAAGTTCTTATGGAAAATATCCAGGGTCTAGAAACCTCCACTTACAGGACAGAGGCTTTGGCTTTCAATTCTTGGGTAAACTTGCTTCCACCACTGCAGAAATAAAAGTACGCCCAAATTTTCCCAACACTTTTCTCCTTAATTAAACAGACCCAGTCCTTTTGCTCATACCAAGAAGAGAAAGAACTCCTTTTGAGCTGAACACAGTTGGCTCACTTTAAGCTTTCATCAGGACCCATTTTTTTCTGTTCACCCATCAGTGAACACAGGATGACATAATTTCACAGAAATCTAAAGCACTTATATATTATTATTGACCAACGATAGTCATCTCTTTTGCCTTCCATTGCATGTAAAGTGATTCTTTTTTCGTGACTACCTCTTCTTTTCCTTTTGCCTCTTGAGCTATAACAATGAATATTCCACAAGCCTAACTCAGTGCCCAGAGCTTTTCTGTCTGTACTCACCAGTACAGTTCCCTTGTGCTCAGGACTAGTGTTCTGACCTGTACACTGGTGGCATCCATGACGCTGGTCCTTATCACCCAATGAGACCCAGTCCTTGTAGCCCAGGACCTTCAGGACGCCCTGACTTCACTTGAGTCGAGGCTCTCATTTAACTCAATTCTGTAGGAGAACAGAAAGTGAGAGGAGCATCAGTAAATGGTCTACTCTGGACCAGAGTCTGTGCCGATGTTTATAAATGCTAATCCTTACCACAGTCCATCTGGATAGACATCATCATCCCTATTTTTCAAGTGACAGAACTGAGGCACAGAACAATGACCTTACCAAAGGTCCTCCAGCTAATCATGTACAAACAACAACTGGTGTGGCCAAGTTACTCACTGTGATGTGTCTGACTCCCTTGCCCATAATTTTTTCCACCATGCTACTTGCCTTGAAGGTTGAGCTTAAGATCATTTCTTGGTTTCACTCAAGAGGAGGGATCTATTTCTTTGCACTAAATTCAAATTCCACATTTTTTTAATTACTAAAAGGGTTTGAAAACTTCCTGATGGTTGTCCAAGACTAACTCGTTAATTTTAGTGAAAAAGTTTTGAGATCCTTCCCAGTACTGATAGCTATTATGGGTCCTGGCTGGCAAAAACAATCTAGCATACCTCTGGTCATCAGACTATCATCTTTTTCCTGATTCTAATCTCTTCAATACATAGTCTGCACCACTTAGATTCCGTTTTTATACTATTGACAAACTTTTCTTAGGCACCTATTGTGCGCCATGATGTGTGACGTATGCTTGAGCTACCAGATTTTAAGACACCTCTAACCTGAAAGAACTCACATTCAAGTTGTTCGCTTGTATAAAACCATCAGTGGCTTCCTGATATCAACTACCTCAAACCCAACCTTCTCTGCAAAGAGCTTACTCCAGTGCTCAGTAGTCATTCTCGACTCTAAACTTATAGACTAGGAGTGTCATATTGTTTAGTTGTTCTAATTGTCTCTTATGTTTTAATTTTATCTTGGCAATGACACTATACTCTACTTAAAACCAGGGATCACTGCTCACAATCATTCTTTTTGGTCACACACAAGACAAGGAATTACTTCTTTGGCTTTCAATCCAAAGAGGCCTTTCATCTCATGATGATTTAAAGGACTTTAAAGGACTTGTTGATTGATTTCAAGGATTAACTCCAACACCAGAGAATTTTCCTCTGAGTTAAAAATTCCACTTAGTTCTTTAATACAAAAATTATCACTGAGATTTATGAAAAAAATTGAGCTTTAAAAAAGACGTTTGAGCGCAAAGAGGAGAGAAAACATCGTTAGTCATATGACATCTGAAGTTTCATCTCGGTTCTTCTTAATTATCAACCATAATTTTGACTTTTCTTTCACCCAGTTGCATCTGTCATTTTGCCAATCAGGCCAAGACTGTGTTCCCATTATTTTGCTATTTCAGAGAAATGTAAGGCCCAATCCTTTTATAACTTTCTTAGGATAACTATACTCTATGGCCAGATTACTTAGCTTTTGAGTATGAAAGAAAGGAAGTGTCTCACTTTAGGCAAAGCTGTAGAGTAGGGGAGTAGTTCTCCCTGCCTCATGGCCAAACATGAACCGATAACCTGACACTGAACAGAACCAGCTGACAGGATCCAGGACTAGACCTTCTTGTGTCCACTGGGGCAGGGAGAAAGCTACCGATGAGTTCAGTGGGATTAGGTCATAAGGGTGGAGCCCTCAGGAATGGGGTTAGTGCCCTTATAAAAGCAGCTGAGACAGCTCCCTTGCATACTCCACCATGTGAGGTTACAACTAGCAAGTACTGTCTGTGAACCAGAATGTGGGCTCTCACCAGACACTGAATCTGCTGGCACCTTCATCTTGGACTTTCCACCCTCCAGAACTGTGAGAAATAAACTTCTGTTGTTATAAGCCATCCAGTCTATGGTATTTTGTTACAGCAGCCCAAAGTGATGAAGAGAACAGGAAACTTTGGGAAGATCACTTTTAACTCTGTAGGCCTCATCCTTTAAAAGAGTGATAATAATGTATCTTCCTTTATATAGTAGCTATAAAAATCCAGTGTAATAATACATGGAATGCATCTAGTGCAGTGTCTGGTATGTAATAAGCACTCAGTAAATACTATTTTGCTCTCCATCAGGTAAGAGTAAAATTGTATTCAAGTAAAATTTGCTTCTAATATAAAGCCTATAAAGCAAAAGGGCACCCTTGATAAAGGTACCAATACACACACTAGCCCAAATCAGCTCAATCCAGATAAGGCTGTTGGTTTAATATTGTCAATATCAAAATTTTTAAGAAGATCAATAATCATTCTTGGGCCTTCCTGGTGGCGCAGTGGATGAGGGTCCGCCTGCCGATGCGGGGGACGCGGGTTCGTGCCCCGGTCCGGGAAGATCCCACATGCCGCGGAGCGGCTGGGCCCGTGAGCCATGGCCGCTGAGCCTGCGCGTCCGGAGCCTGTGCTCCGCAATGGGAGAGGCCACAGCAGTGAGAGGCCCGCGTACCGCAAAAAGATAAATAAATAAATAATCATTCTTTATTGCTGGGATTCTCTACCATATCTTGCAAATTGCTTTAAACAGGTACTTAAAGTTTTCTGTAGGACTCTGTCAAATGCAGATAAGGGTCATGAAGGAAAAATTTACATCTCATCAGTGTTAACAATTTATTAAACCTCATGAAAAGGTACATTATTGTGCTTTTTGGGGGGTGATGTTTTATATTACAATCCCTGGGACATACTTTGAAAATAACCATTTCACTGTTTCAGCTTACATCTTAAAACATCTCAAATTCTCTCTGCAACTCACAACGCCATTCATTAAATTCCTTATTCCAAGGAACAAAAATGCAGTAATCTAGACCCTGATAAAGGTTTTAAAGTAGTCCCCTAGGATACTTGGGGTGGAGCAGGATGGAACGTTAGTGTCAAAGAAGCATATTATTTGATTCTCAATATAATTAATAAACTCGTTCTCTCCCCCACAGGGATCTGCTAAATCTCCAACTCTTATTTGTGTTGAAGCAAAAGATCTAGTTCCCCACCTAACAGAAAAGGGAAAAAGACCTGAAAAAGGCTTTAGGTATTTAGTAGTTTAAACCCTGCATAAATTGGAGATTTGAATAAAAAATCAGCCCTGGTATTTTTCTATGAAAATGGTGAACAGAAGGAATATATGTGCTCAGAGGAATACCGTTTCATGCCAAACATCAATCAACCCGGCTTTAGAAGCCTATTTATAATACTACGGGGGTTCTGGACAGTGCACTTGACACTGTGAGGACCAGCCCATGACATCAGAGAGTGAACAATTGAAGGCTTTACAAATAATTAAAACTCTGTTTGAAAATGGAGATGTTTTCCACAGTTTTCCCATGTATGCACGACATCATCGATATTCAAGAGTGTAAATATTGACTAGTTATTGCTGGTAGCCAGAAGGAGCAAAATCCCCCTTGAAATAATAATGTGGAGTGTGTGTATATAACATATACATATGTATGCACACACATATGCATAGAGATGTTAAATATATAGTCATATAGGGAGAGAAAATATAGATTTCACTTTATATGACAGTTGAATAGCTATACTTTAAACAACCCATGTTCACTGCCAGTACAGTTCTAGTGTGAGTGTGTATGTGTGTGTGTGTGCTATGCAAAGAAGACGCAAAAATATTTCCGAAATGTTTTATCTGTGATCTTTTTCCTTAACGTGAGAATGAGAGAGATAACAAAGCCCACCTTTTACCTTTAAAAAAAATCTCTCCACTGTTTAAATTGGGATCTAGAACTATGCAATTTCAGAGCTTGCAGGGACAGAATTAATAATCTTGCCTAGTTTTCCTAATATTTTAAGCCCACCTTAAACCCTTCTGGGGTGGAAGCAAAGCACAACTAATACATTAATTAAACTCCTGGAAATGGCTCCTTAATTTTACAGTTTTTCATGGAAGAGACATGGGATTTAAAAAATTTTTGAGATTAAAAAAAAATCCGTCAGAATTATTATTTCAATTTGCTCATTTAACAGAGCACTGTTATCGGCACACTTTGGTAGTGTGAAGATACAGAAGAAACAAAAGCCATTACCCTTTGTCCAAGGAGCTTCTGATTCAGTGCCAGAGGTAACATACATGTGTAGGTTTTCTAAATCAGGGAATGGGGCTCTCTATAAGGAGAGCTCATTGTGGGGTACAAACAATAAGTGCAGAAAGAGAAGAGAGAGCGATTTGTGCAGGTGAGAATTGTCAGGAAAGAGGGGAGCCTCACTCTAGAGAGTAATTAAATGTAGACACTGGATGGCTGGGGTAGGGGGAGCAGAGGAAAGCAATGCAGACCGGAGGAACGGCCTAGCAAAGAGGTAAAGGGGAATGAGCATGGTGTGCTGCGAGAAATAAGAACATGGGAGTGGAATGAATTTGATCAGTTAAAACCTTCCGTGGTCTTCTGAGTGGGTTTCAGCGCTCCGTGATTAAATTCTAGGAAAGGAGCATCCCAGGAACCAGCGGAAGAACTGGGATCTTCAGATCCTTTTAAGCCTTGACCAGACCCTCGCTCAGCCAGAATTACACATAGAAAAATAAATGCACCCAAAGCTCCCCCTTGCCTTATGAGGTGAAAGAATCATGATAATATCGACCTATTTATTATAATGAACACTGAAGTCTGTCCCTTAGCTGATCTGACCAGGTCTCAGCAGGGATTATGTTCCTGCATTTTTTACACTCCCCATAGTGTGGACCAAAGGCAGGACTAACTAAACACGTTAGCAAATTGTTGAAGGCCACTGTGATGAATTTACCCAGTGGACTGCGTGGAATTTCCCCTGCAGCCTTTACCGGTGACCACAGCCCAAAGAGGTCTCTGAACCCAGGTGTCTAAAAAGCCATTAAAAGTATAGGATACCATTGTGATAGGAGACATCATCTAGAATTAAAGGCACTACTGGTCAAGGTGGTTTGTACCAGAGCCCCGTGATATCTCTCTGGTATCTTTTTACACAAAGAGAAATGTGTGATAATTATTCAGTCAAATGAATAACTATAGGCTAACAAAAGAGAACAATTCTGGACAAAAAGTAATCCAATTTGATTCCAAGAGTAATCCCATCCACAGGGCAACCTGCCACATCCCCACTTCAAATCGTGCTTTGTCAACTTATTCTCTGACAAGGCATGGATTCCTCTTCCAACTCTTGACAGAGATGACATTAGCTAATAAAGGCAGGTCTACACTGACAAGGTGACATAAAGAATCGAAAAGAATCAAAGCCTGGAGACCTTGATTTTAAGTGTTCTGCACATGAGCATGGAAGTGTGCTTTTTATTTAAAGAAATAATCCAGATAATTTCTTTTTCCTTCTGCTTGTGTAGACGTGTTTCCTTACAATTCTTTTCAATCCGCCTGAATACGGGAGAGCACCAGGGGGAGCTCACACATCTTCCTTCTTTTTCTCCCCCTCTCGAAGAAGGTCGGCTCTTGTATCCCGGGGAAAGGGTGGGTCAAAACAAGATATATGAAATAATACAGTAATGTAAATGCGCAGGTAATTTATCCTGTAAAAATATTTTTTGGAGTGCTCTGCAGCACAGTCTTCATACTGGGCACACCTCAAGTCAGCAACCAGTCAACTCAGCTGGCTTTGAGATGTGGCCTCCTAAAAACTCCTGAATCAAAAAAACATCCCTGAGCGGCCCCTGTGTCTCCCTTACAAAAAAAAAAGAGAGAGACAGAGGCAGAGACAGAAAGAGGCAAAGAAGGTGGGGGAGGCAGAGAGAGAGATTCTGCTTCAATTTGAAATGACATTTTTTAGAACACTTCAATTTTAATCACAGTGGAGGGTAATGGAAGGGATTTGGGTCTTTGGTTTTCCACATTGATCAATGGGATTGATTTTTTTTTTTTTTTGGTATTTTAAATATGAGAACTAGTCACCTTTCTCTCTCTCTTAATCTCTCTCTCTCCAGAATTGAAAACATGAGACAAGGAGGAGAAACTAAAAATACATAATTAACTGTTATATTATCAATATGAGTGGAGAGACTCAATGGCACAAAGAATCCTAAAGGACTAGCTAATCCCCAGGTCTGACGCCCTGATTATGTGTTTGTGACACTGACATTCAGAGTGTGGAGAGCCCTAGCCTGCCCCAACTGGTGAGAGGGAGAGAGAAAAGACCCCCTGCATCTGATACTTGATGCACAGAAAATGCTCTTCACTCACTGCTTTAAAGAAATGACATATTTCTAATCCTAAATTTCAAATCCTCAGATTACAAAATCATTAGAGATTTTAGCCCTGCAAGATCCTTCATGAGGTCATCTGACCAACCCCCTACTTGAAGGCAGGTGAGATACAACTGTTTTAAATTTTACTTTATAGATGAAGCAATTCAGGTTCAGAGAGGAATATTAAGAGCCTGGGTCACGCAGTGAAACGATTTTCGTCTGCAAATTAAAAACTCACTCAGCGTCCAGTTCCCCATCCCCACCGATGCCCCCTTATAAAACTGTAAATATAACGTGTTTTTTTTTTAATATTCCAGGTCTAAACTTTGAACGACCCACAACCTTAAAGAGGAAAGAGATGAACGAATCATAAGGGAGTGTAGAATAATTAAAAATTGAGGTCGCTGAACACCTGGGGGAAATGCTGGGATTGATCAAAGATTCCCATCAAACGTGGATTTCTCCCGGATGGGAGGCGGCTGAACAGGGAAACCGCGGGGCCAGCCGACGAGACTGCGCCTCTTGGGTCCCCCGTGTCGCGCTGCAGCACGATCGGCGACAAGGCCGGACGAGGCAGCTGCGGGGGTGGGGGTGGGGAGGCGGGCGGAGGCACCGCGTGGCGAGGCCGGCGGCGACAGCGGCCGGACCCGGACGGGGCTGCCGGGCGCCCCGGGGCGGCGCAGCGACCGCGAGGAGCGCGCTTCGAGCCCGACTTGCAGGAAGATCGCGTGGCGCTCGGCCCGCGACAGAGACAGCGGCGCCCCAGGAGCGCGCGGGGCGCACGGGGCGCACGGGGGGGGCACGCCCACCGCGGGACGAGGGGCTGCGGTCACCGCCGCCGGGGCGGGGACAGCGACGCCACCCCACCCCCCGCGGCCCGGGACAGGCTCAGGCCCCGCCGCCGAGCCGGTCCAGACCGCTCGGAGTGATAGTCAAGATGCAGCCAGCGGAGGCTCAGACCGCGAGGTGCAAATCCAAGGCTCTTCGTCGGCGTGGAAGGAGGGCCGGCGGCAGAGGGACAGGGGCTTTAATCGGGACAATCGTCCTGGGCGTAGTTCAGACTTATTTTTCCCCCTCCCCCTACAGGGGTCGACCATCCGAGGTTCAACTGCCTGCGACTCACATGTCACTGCAGCAGAGTTTCCCTGCGACTTCGGTGGCGGGAGGCCGAGCACCTGTGCTCCGTGCCTCTATCTAGTAGGGACAGCTGTACGTATCCCTCGGGCCCGCCGACCTCACCATCTGACCAGCGGGGAACGAAATCTGAGCCTCGGAATTTATACGGCCCCGCGCACGTTCCTTTTCGGATAAATCTCCTAGGGAGTGAGGATCGTTATTCTCCACTCAGATTATTCAGGGAGATGTCCTCGGCGGGATAGGTAGACATATGACAGCCCAAGGAAGATATGTAAAACTTTAAATTGTAGACACTTAAGCACCAAGTGTCTGGAGCCCTGAAGGAAAAAAAAAAAAAAAAAAAAAAAGATTATCCATCATCAGAAACTTCCAGGGCATTTTCTAAATCAGTGGATGTACTAACCAGAGAGTGTGGGAATTTTTGAACACAGAATTCATATTCCTTAAACTGGGGAAGTGGGTGCTTCTTTTCCAGCTGTAGGATTTTAGGTCCCTAATTCCTTGGTTTTGACCACCAGGAAGAATTCCTTATAATCAAGTCGGCAAAAGCATTGCCATTTAATATTACTGGGTGGGAAATATTTCGTTCCCCCAGCTCGTATCATATTCACCATAAACATTTCTGTGATCCAGGATGTTTGATATTGGCCAGGCTTTCACAAGAGCCAGGGCCAGGTGTTAAACGTCCCTGCAGCACCTTGCCCTTGTGCAGAGAAGGGACCCTAACGGCTGCTGCTGTTGGACGATGAATAGGAAGTTGGTTAGGAAAAGCATCTTTTTGTTTTTTCTTACTTTAAACCTACGCCCTTGACAAGCATTCCTTCTTTGACCACGGAAGGAAGATTATTTAATCGATAACTTTCAGTGCCTTGTTTCTCTGTCACTCCGGGTTTTTTGGGTTATTGTTGCTTGAGGGGAAGGTTTTTTGGGGGGAGAGGAGCTAAATGGAAAGGGAGACGGAACAGAGATTTATCGCTGGCTTTATATAAACCCTGTTAGGTCTTGTTTTTAACGTGATGTGGAATGGGGAGGTTACAATAAGTACATGACTGGAAAATAAGGTCTCTTGGAAAAGAATTAAGGAATAGGAATTTAGTGTCCTGGAGAAAAAAGGTCAAGAAAACCTTTAGGATGACACAGTAACTTTTACATAGAGAAAATACCAATATACAAAGGAGGGGGGGAGTAGAATACGGAAGCCACCCATCTATCCAAAACTTTATTTGCATTGTATCATTTAATTCTTTCCACAACTTTAGGAGAAGGGTATGAATTTTAATCCAATCCTCCTTTTACAGAGGAGAAATCTGTAGCTCAGAGGCCCAAAGTAAATTGCCTGAGGGCCTACAGCTTGTTAGGAGCTATAGAATTGATTAAGGAGTAAAGAAGAATTTCTTGAGAATTAGTGTTTTTAAATCTTCATTAGTTACAGAGGGAAAACGGGAAATTAAGAATTTCTTGAGAATTAGTGTATTTAAATCTTGATTAGTTACAGAGGGAAAACGGGAAATTAATTACCTTCTGGGAGGATCTTTAGATTAGTGGGGGGAAATGATGTTAAGAAAGACAAGCCCGTGAATTTTCTTGTTCTCTATTATGTGGCTTCAGGAAAGGTGTGATAATTTGTGACAACTGAATGGTGCCCAAATCCATTTAGTAATGTTCTTTTCAACGGATAGATCTACTAGCTATAATTAGGCACATGTCCTTATCCTTCAGGAAATGTCTATTATTTGGGAGAAAACTGAAAAACTTTAGACTCTTTCCAATTTAAGAACAATTGGAATTTTACTTGGGAAATAGACAACTATCTTGTATGACTGAATTTAAAAGGCTTGGAAAAGAGTCCTGAGGGTCCAAAGTACTGGCCCTACCAACTGCGAATAAGCGTGGCTCTTGAATCAGACAACTCCAAAACCTGTACTAGCTATGGCTAGCTGTGTGACCACAGGCAACTTTCTTAACCTCTCTGGGCTACAGCATTCCCATCTGTAAAATGAGGCAAATAAACCTTTGCAAGGTTATCGTGAGGATAAATAAAATATTATGGGTGAAAGCCTTTAACAGGATGCCTGGTGTATAGTAGATGCTCAAAAGTGTTAGTGTCGCTTAGTGTGATTAAAGCATGTGAGAGCAGATTTTGAGAGGGTGGGAATGCACCAGACGTGGGGCTGGGGAAAGGAAGTGCCACTAACTTCAGATCTTTGACAATTTTGCCTGGGGCTGGATCTGGGTGAAAGACATGGGTTGTCACCAGTGTGTGAATCTAACCAAGACTCTGGGAAGAGGACAGATAACTATAAAAGCAAGCCAGGAAGGTCTGAGAAGGTGGAGGAGGATGGTTATGGAAAGCTTGGAGCAAGTTATCTCCACATTGTAAATCTTCTTGATCTTGAGATCAAACAATACTTTCAGAAACTGCAAGGCTGAAACGAAATGCCACTGTGAAATTTCTACACTAGTTAGTAATGATGGCATAAGACAAAAATGTCTGTGTTCTCAAAGAAACCTTGAGCTGCTAAGGAAATTTTATTCTTCTATTTTTTTCAATAGAGATACTTTAACCATTTTTTTAAAAAACTAATTATACACGAATTTTGCCTAGTTATTATTTACTACCGCTCTGCCAAAAAAAAAGAGGTTATTACTTTGGGGCTTGTGTTTGAATAGAACTGTGAAATTCTGCTTTAAAAAATATTACAAAACAATTCATCAATATGGTTTCCTCTGATGTTTTCTGCCAGGTAAAATCTAGATTAATTCTAGAGATTTTTCTTTTAAAATAATGATTTCTTTTCTGATTATGAAAGTGACACATGCTCATTGTAGACAACTTAGTATAAAATGAGAGCATAAACTATAAAGAAGAAAACAAGTATTTATTCCCATCAATAAGAGTTAACTACTGTTGCTGTTTTGGTGTTTTCCTTCCAGTCTTTTTACCTTTCTTTTTTTTTTTTTTTTTTGGCTTGAACTATTGTGTATAAAATTTTGCATTCTACTTTTTCTACTTACTTTCCCCCATGTCACTAAAAGTCATCTGGTACTTCATTTTTTTTGTTGTTTCTATTTTTTTATTATTATTAGTTTATTGAAGTTGATTTAAAATTTTGTGTGTTTCAGGTGTACAGCAAAGTGATTCAAATATATGTAATACATATATATATATATTCTTTTTCAGATTCTTTTCCCTTACAGGTTATTACAAAATATTAAGTACAGTTCCCTGTGTTACACACTAGGTCCTTGATGGTTATCTATTTTGTATATGGTAGTGTGTATATGCTAATCCCAAACTACTAATTTACTTCAATTTTAATGACTGCTAATTTTGCATCATGCCAGTGTAACATAAACACTTCTCTTGTTGAATGTTTGTAGATTTGGGGTTTTGCTATTGTAAATTATGCTAAAATGAAGATCTGTGTGCATAAGTCTTTGAGTTGAAGATTATTTTGTAGGGTAGACTTCTATAATTAGAACTACTAGATCCATATATATAAATCTTTTTTAAGGCTCTGAAAATATATGATCGAAATGATTTTTAGGAGTAGTTACAGCAATTTTCAGTCTTAGCAGCAATATGTGAGTAATGCTGCTTTCTCCTGCTGTCCCTAGTAGTGATTAATATTATTGCCCCAAAAAACCTTTTCTAACTTGATAGGTTAAAAAAACAAAAGGTTTTCTTGTCTTATTTTTTTATTTATTTGGGATTACTGTCATTAAACAGCTTTTTCAGATGTTCCTTAGCCATTTCCTCTTTTGTGAATTACCTATTAATGTCCTTTGACAATTTTTCTATTGAGACCTTAATGGTTTCATAGTCTATTTATATAAACCCTTTATAGCAATCCTTTTTTGTAATTGTGGCAAATGGTTTCCTCCCCGTTTTACCCTTTGCTTTTTAATTTTGTTCATGATTTTTGATATATAAAATTTAAATTTTTTATTTAGGTAAATGTATCAAGCATTTCTTGATGATTGCTTCCTTTGTTTTCTGCTGCTGTACGGAAAATCAGATGATCACCTATTTTTTTCCACTTCTATTTTAATAACGGTTTTCTTTTTTTAACACTTAATTATTTATTCCTTCTGTAACCTATTGTCCTGTGAGGTGAGATATGATGTTTTCACCCAAGTGTTAGGCAGTTTTTCCAATACCATCAATTCAACATCCTTCCCTTCCCCACTGATTCACTGCACATCTGCGTCAAAGACCTCTTTTGATTGATACAGATACAGAGATGCACACCAGTCACAACAGAGTAGTAAGCTGCCAGTACTGCAGGGACATCAACCAATTAGAACAGACACCAATTACCATAAGCATCAGTTTGGCCAGTGAGTGTATCCCAGCTGAGGACTAGCCCTACAAATAGGACCTGAGAAACTCCTCCAAAAACAAGAACATAACATTTCCTTTCAAAGAAAGATCTTGGTTAATTGATCTTACTTAACATTTTTTTTATTATGGAAAACTTTTTTATTTTTAACTTTTTATTATGGAAAATTTCAAACATACACAGAAGTTGAAAAAGGAGTGTAATACGTCCCCATGACCCCATCAATTAGCTTCAAGAATGATCAATACATGGCCAGTCTCATCTCATCTATATCATTCTCTTGCCTCTCTCCATTTTCTTTAATATACAGTAGGTCCTTGAGAGTTATTATTTATTTTATTTTATATTATTTTTTTATTTCAACTTAATTTCTTTCATTATGAGATTGCACAATTTTTACATATTCAAGAACCATTCGTATTTTTTTCTATGAACCACGTGTTCATAATTTTTACCTGATTCATTTTATTTTAGGTATTTTTTATGCAGCACATTCTTATTAGTCATCAATTTTATACACGTCAGTGTATACATGTCAATTCCAATCTCCCAATTCATCCCACCACCACCACCACCCCTCGCTGCTTTCCCCCCTTGGTGTCCATACGTTTGTTCTCTACATCTGGGTCTCTATTTCTACCTTGCAAACCAGTTCATCTGTACCATTTTTCTACATTCCACATGTATACATTACTACACGGTATTTGTTTTTCTCTTTCTGACTTACTTCACTCTGTATGACAGGCTCTAGTTCCATCCATATCTCTACAAATGACCCAATTTGTTCCTTTTTATGGCTGAGTAATATTCCATTGTATATATGTACCACATCTTCTTTATCCATTTGTCCGTCGATGGGCATTTAGGTTGCTTCCATGACCTGGCTATTGTAAATAGTGCTGCAGTGAACATTGGGGTACATGAGTCTTTTTGAATATGGTTTTCTCTGGGTATGTGCCTAGTAGTGGGATTGCTGGGTCATATGGTAATTCTATTTTTAGTTTAGTAAGGAACCTCTACACTGTTCTCCATAGTGGCTATCAATTTACATTCCCACCAACAGTGCGAGAGGGTTCCCTTTTCTCCACACCCTCTCCAGCATTTGTTGTTTGTAGATTTTCTGATGATGCCCATTCTAACCGGTGTGAGGTGATACCTCATTGTAGTTTTCATCTACATTTCTCTAATAATTAGTGATGTTGAGTAGCTTTTCATTTGCCTCTTGGCCATCTTTATGTCTTTTTGGAGAAATGTCTATTTAGGTCTTCTGCCCATTTTTTGATTGGGTTGTTTGGTTTTTTAATATTGAGCTGTTTATATATTTTGGAGATTAATCCTTTGTCCACTGATTTACTTGCAAATATTTTCTCCCATTCTGAAGGTTGCCTTTTCATCTTGTTTATACTTTCCTTGGCAGTGCAAAAGCTTTTAAGTTTCATTAGAGCCCATTTGTTTATTTTTGTTTTTATTTCCATTACTTTAGGAGGTGGGTCAAAAAAGATCTTGCTGTGATTTATTTCAAAGTGTGTTCTTTCCATGGTTTCCTCTAAGAGTTTTATAATGTCCAGTCTTACATTTAGGTCTTCAATCCATTTTGAGTTTATTTTTGTGTATGGTGTTAGGGAATAGTCTAATTTCATTCTTTTACATGTAGCTGTCCAGTTTTCCCAGCAACACTTATTGAAGGGGCTGTCTTTTCTCCATTGTATACCCTTGTCTCCTTTGTCAAAGATTAGTAGACCACAGGTGCATGGGTTTATCTCTGGGCTTTCTATCCTGTTCCATCGATCTATATTTCTGTATTTTTATGCCTGTACCATATTGTCTTGATTACTGTAACTTTAGTCTGAAGTCAAGGAGTCTGATTCCTCCTGCTCTGCTTTTTTCCCTCAAGACTGCTTTGGCTATTCGGGCTCTTTTGTATCTCCATAAAAATTTTAAGTTTTTTTGTTCTAGTTCTGTTGTCCCTATCAAATTACCAATGGCATTACCAAAATGCCATTGGTAATTTGATAGGGATTGCATTGAATCTGTAGACTGCTTTGGGTAGTATAGTCATTTTCACAATATTGACTCTTCCAATCCAAAAACATGGTATTTCTCTCCATCTGTTTGTCTCATCTTTGATTTCTTTCATCAGTGTCTTATAGTTTTCTGCATACAGGTCTTTTACCTCCTTAGGTAGGTTTATTCCTGGATATTTTATTCTATTTCTTGCAATGGTGATGGGATCGTTCCCTTAATTTCTCTTTCTGATATTTCGTTGTTAGTGTATAGGAATGCAAGAGATTTCTGTGCATTAATTTGTATCCTGCAACTTTACCATTTTCAATGATTAGCTCTAGTAGTTTTCTGGTGGCATCTTTACGATTCTCTATGTATAGTATCATGTCATCTGCAAACAGTGACAGTTTTACTTCCTCTTTTCCAGTTTGGATTCCTTTTATTTCTTTTTCTTCTCTGATTGCCATGGGTAGGACTTCCAAAACTATGTTGAATAATAGTGGCAAGAGTGGACATCCTTGTCTTGTTCCTGATCTTAGAGGAAATGCTTTCAGTTTTTCACCATTGAGAATGATGTTGGCTGTGGGTTTGTCATATATGGCCTTTACTGTGTTGTAGTTTTCCTCTATGCCCACTTTCTGGAGATTTTTTATCATAAATGGGTGTTGAATTTTGTCAAAAGCTTTTTCTGCATCTCTTGAGATGATCATTTGGTTTTTATTCTTCGATTTGTTAATATGGTGTATCACATTGATTGATTTGCACAAATTGAAGAATCCTTGCATCCCTAGGATAAATCCCACTTGATCATGGTGTATGATCCTTTTAATCTGTTGTTGGATTCTGTTTGCTAGTATTTTGTTGAGGATTTTTGCATCTAAGTTCATCAGTGATATTGGCCTGTAGTTTTCTTTCTTTGTGACATCCTTGTCTGGTTTTGGTATCAAGGTGATGGTGGCCTCATAGAATGAGTTTAGGAGTGTTCCTTCCTTTGCAATTTTTTGGAAGAGTTTGAGAAAGATGGGTGTTAGCTCTTCTCTAAACATTTGATAGAATTCACCTGTGAAGCCATCTGGTACTGGACCCTTGTTTGTTGGAAGATTTTTAATCACAGTTTCAATTTCATTACTTGTGATAAGTCCGTTCATATTTTCTATTTCTTCCTGGTTCTGACTTGGAAAGTTTACCTGAATTCCAAGAATTGCCCATTTGTTCACGGTTGTCCATTTCACTGGCATACAGTTGCTTGTAGTAGTCTCTTATGATGCTTTGTATTTCCGTGTTGTCCATTGCAACTTCTCCTTTTTCATTTCTAATTTTATTGATTTGAGTCCTCTCCCTGTTTTTCTTGATGAGTCTGGCTAAAAGTTTATCAATTTTGTTTATCTTCTCAAAGAATCAGCTTTTAGTTTTATTGAACTTTGCTATTGTTTTCTTTGTTTCTATTTCACTTATTTCTGCTCTGATCTTTATGATTTCTTTCCGTCTACTAACTTAGGGTTTTGTTTGTTCTTTCTCTAGTTCCTTTAGGTGTAAGGTTAGACTGTTTATTTGAGATTTTTCTTGTTTTTTGAGGTAGGATTGTATTGCTATAAACTTCCCTCTTAAAGCTGCTTTTGCTGCATCCCATAGGTTTTGGATCGTCATGTTTTCATTGTCTTTTGCCTCCAGGTATTTTTTGGTTTCCTCTTTGATTTCTTCAGTGATCTCTTGGTTGTTTAGTAACATATTATTTAGCCTCCATGTGTTTGTGTTTTTTATGAGGTTTTTTCCCTCTGTAATTGATTTCTAATCTCACAGCATTGTGGTTGGAAAAGATGCTTGATATGATTTAATTTTCTTAAATTTACCAAGGCTTGATTTGTGACCCAAAATGTGATCTATCCTGGAGAATGTTCCATGTGCACTTGAGAAGAAAGTGTAATCTGCTGTTTTCAGGTGGAATGTCCTTTATATATCAATTAAATCTATCTGGTCTATTGTGTCATTTAAAGTTTGTGTTTCCTTACTAATTTTCTGTCTGGATGATCTGTCCCTCGTGTAGGTGAGGTGTTAAAGTCCCCCACTAAAATTGTGTTACTGTCGATTTCCTCTTTTACAGCTGTTAGCATTTACCTTATGTCTTGAGGTGCTCCTATGTTGGGTGCATGTATATTTATAATTGTTATGTCTTCTTCTTTGATTAATCCCTTGATCATTATGTAGTGTCCTTCCTTGTTCTTGTAACATTATTTTAAAGTCTATTTTATCTGCTATGAGTATTTCTACTCCAGCTTTCTTTTGATTTCCATTTACATGGAGTATCTTTTTCCATCCCCTCATTCTCAGTCTGTATGTGTCCCTAGGTCTGAAGTGGATCTCTTGTAGACAGCAAATAGATGGTTCTTGTTTTTGTATCCATTCAGCAAGCCTGTGGTTTTTGCTTGGAGCATTTAATCCATTCACATTTAAGGTAATTATCGATATGTATATTCCTATTACCATTTTCTTAATTGCTTTGGGTTTGTTTTGTAGGTCTTTTCTTCTCTTGTGTTTCCCACTTAGAGACCTTCCTTTAGCATTTGTTGTAGAGCTGGTTTGGTGGTGCTGAATTATCTTAGCTTTTGCTTGTCTGTAAACCTTTTGATTTCTCCATCGAATCTGAATGAGATCCTTGCCGGGTAGAGTAATATTGGTTGTAGGTTCTTCCCTTTCATCACTTTAAGTATATCATGCCACTTCCTTCTGGCTTTTAGAATTTCTGCTGAGAAATCAGCTGTTAACCTTAAGGGAGTTCCCTTGTATGCTATTTGTCATTTTTCCCTTGTTGGTTTTAATAATTTTTCTGTGTCTTTAATTTTTGTCAATTTAATTACTACATGTCTCAGTGTGTTTCTCCTTGTGTTTATCCTGCCTGGGACTCTCTGCACTTCCTGGACTTGGGTGGCTATTTCCATTCCCATGTTAGGGAAGTTTTCAACTATAATCTCTTCAAATATTTTCTCAGGTCCTTCCTCTCTCTCTTCTCCTTCTGGGACCCTTATAATGCAAATGTTGGTGTGTTTAATGTTGTCCCAGAGGTCTCTTATTTGTCTTCATTCCTTTGCATCCTTTTTTGTTTATTGTGTTCTGTGGCAGTGAATTCCACCGTTCTGTCTTCCAGGTCACTTATCCGTTTTTCTGCCTCAGTTTTTCTACTATTGATTCCTTCTAGTGTATTTTTCATTTCAATTATTGTATTGTTCATCTCTATTTGTTTGTTCTTTAATTCTTCTAGGTTTTTCTTCTGTAATTCTTCTAGGTCTTTGCTAAACATTTCTTGCATCGTTTTGATCTTTGCCTCCATTCTTTTGCTGAGGTCCTAGATCCTCTACACTGTCATTTTTCTGAATTCTTTTCCTGGAAGGTTGCCTAAGTCCACTTCATTTAGTTTTTTTCAGTGGTTTTATCTTGTTCCTTCATCTGGGACATAGTCCTCTGCCTTTTCATTTTATCTATCTTTCTATGAATGTGATTTTCGTTCCACAGGCTGCAGGATTGTAGTTCTTCTTGCTTCTGCCCTCTGGTGGATAAGGCTATCTAAGAGGCTTGTGCAAGTTTCCTGATGGGAGGGTCTGGTGGTGGGTAGAGCTGTCTGTTGCTCTGATGGGCAGAGCTCAGTAAAACTTTAATCCTCTTGTCTGCTGATCGGTGGGGCTGAGTTCCCTCTCTGTTGGTTGTTTCACCTGAGGTGACCCAGCCCTGGAGGCTACAGGCTCTTTGGTGGGGCTAATGGCCGACTCTGGGAGGGCTCACACCAAGGAGTACTTCCCAGAACTTCTGCTGCCAGTGTCCTTGTCCCCACTCTGAGTCACAGCCTCCCACCGACTCTGCAGGAGACCCTCCAACACTAGCAGGTAGGTCTGGTTCAGTCTCCTATGGGGTCACTGCTCCTTCCCCCGGGTGCTGATGCGCACACTGCTTTGTGTGTGCCCTCCAAAAGTGAAGTCTCTGTTTCCCCCAGTCCTGTCTAAGTCCTGCAATCAAATCTTGCTAGCCTTCAAATTCTGAGTCTCTGGGAATTCCTCCTCCCATTGCCGGACCCCCAGGTTGGGAAGCCTGACATGGGGCTCAGAACCTTCACTCTAGTGGGTGGACTTATGTGGTATAACTGTTCTCCAGTTTGGGAGTCACCCACTGAGCAGTTATAAGTTTTGATTTTATTGTGATTGTACTCCTCCTACTGTCTCACTGCGGCTTCTCCTTTGTCTTTGGATGTGGGGTATCTTTTTTGGTGAGTTCCAGTGTCTTCCTGTCGATGATTGTTCAGCAGTTAGTTGTGATTCCAGTGCTCTCACAAGAGGGAGTGAGCGCATGTCCTTCTACTCCACCATCTTGAACCAATCCCTCTATTTATTTTAAATAGAGCAGTGTGTACATGTCACTCCCAAACTCCCTATCCTTCCCCCTCTTTGTTTAACATGTTTAAGAGAAGGCTTTTCTGTGAGTTTCATTTGGAACACTTGTAGTTTAAACTAACTCCACTATGTTCATTCAACAAATATTAATTAAGCCTCTACTATGGCAGGCACTATTTTAGAATCTCCCTCCCTCCCTCTCTCTCTAATATTGTCAACAAATGCCACTGAACTCAGTGAAATTCATAAGTAGTTGTATCAATTTCCTATTCTTTTTTTATGCCCAATCTTTCTCCCTCTGTTAAAATAACTGTCACTATTCTTTGCAACATGGTCCTGGTCAGCTCACCCTCTTCAAATATGACACAAATCACATCTGCCAGTAATTCGGTTAACTTATCTGAAAAGTTGATAAACTTGGTCTTTCCTCTGTCCATCTGTTCCCATCGTTTGATCCTTAAAGAATTTGATATTTACCACTTTTCATTTTTCATTTTTGCAATTTCTTTTTCATGATAACTGTAACAGAAGAATGTCCCAATTTTACCTTCTACCTTCCCTTTGGCTTTAAAATAATTTAAATTACTTCCAGAGAAATTGATGAAGAAATTTGATTTTATCAAACTCTCTGTGCAATTATGTTACTGAACTTTCCGAAATCAAGGAAGAAAATCAGATTTTGTGATTTTGCCCAGCATACTATAGGATGTCTATACTGTTTTATTGTGTAAGAATTAGACAGCAATAGGACAATTTTTGCTATAAAGGAAGACTTCTTGATTTACTATAGCCCACCCAGAGTAGACAAGGAGATAAGGAAAGCAAGATCCAGCTAGGATCTAACATCTGGGATGAGGTGCTTCCTGGGGGATTTGGCCAAAGCTCTGACTTTGGATAGGCAGCCAGAGCAGAGTGACCCATCACCAGACAGAACAGGAGGGGAGGACTTCAGGGGGCATTTATGACCACAGGGTTTGGCAAGTGAATGCCAACCATGAGGCTGCTAACAGGATAAGACTCTCCTAGAAAGAAGGACTGGACAGAATCAGGCAGTCCTTACCATGGGGCATGGGAGGGAAACAGAGTCCCCAAAGTGTCTGAGAACAGAACCAAAATGAGTTTAAAAAAAAACTGAGGTGATCAAGTAAACAAAGATTAACCAGATTAAATTTTCTGCCACTAGGCAGAATGGTGATTCAAGATAAAAATTTCGTTTAGTAGAAGAACACAGCCCTGGGGCTTCCCTGGTGGCGCAGTGGTTAAGAATCCGTCTGCCAATGCAAGGGATGTGGGTTCGAGCTGGGAAGATCCCACATGCCACCGAGCAACTAAGCCCATGTGCTACAACTACTGAAGCCCACATGCCTAGAGCCCGTGCTCTGCAACAAGAGAAGCCACCACAATGAGAAGCCCGTGCACCACAACGAAGAGTAGCCCCCACTCACCACAACTAGAGAAAGCCCACGTGCAGCAACGAAGACCCAACGCAGCCAAAAATAATTAATTAAAAAAAAAAGAAAAACACAGACCTTTTTATACTTCTCACCATCATAGTTGTGACAATGACACTAGGATGGGTCCTGGGCATTGGCATTTTTGTGGAGTGTATACCTTACTGTGTTCCCTAGTGTGTCTATAGGACTGGACTCCTGCCATTCCCTGAAAACTTAACCTGCTCTTGCCAGAGATTGAGCCCTTTCCCAATGCCTATTCCAAAAATAGCATGTCAGCTACAATCACGGTGCAGTCACTTGCCTCTCTCTGATCATCCCCTTGAAAGTCTGAATGCCCCCTTCCCCAGACTGGATTCCTTTAGAGTTAAATGCTGGCCTTGGTTCAACTTGAGTTTACCACTCTTCCTTCAACATCGTGGTTCAGACTTCGAGTTGTTCCACTCTCAAAAGAGAAAGCTGCCAAGAAGGGGGTTAGAATCCTAATGAAAAAAAAAATTATTTTCAGGCCTCCCCAGCAATGGTGGATTTGTGTTGATATACAATATAATCAGCCCCTGGTGCCTTTCTGGATGGCTGGACCCAGTAATTTGTACCAGCTTCTGACCGCTGTTAACAACCTAGTGCCACTTCTGTGAACACACCATATCATCTCTACAGAATACAGTGTGGCATTTGTAGTCCCACAGACTTAGACCATGGAAGGACTGTTATTTTGCTCTGTTCTAGACAATGTAATATGGCATTTTATTCTTTTTTTTTCTTATTTTTGGCTGTATTGGGTCTTCATTGCTGTGCGCGGGCTTTCTCTAGTTGCGGCGAGCGGGGGCTACTCTTCATTGCGGTTCGTGGACTTCTCATTGTGGTGGTTTCTCTTATTGCAGAGCACGGGCTCTAGGCATGCGGGCTTCAGTAGTTGCGGCACGTGGGCTCAGTAGTTGTGGCTCGCAGGCTCTAGAGCACAGGCTCAGTAGCTGTGATGCACGGGTTTAGTTGCTCCACGGCATGTGGGATCTTCCCAGACCAGGCTCAAACCCATGTCCCCTGCATTGGCAGGCAGATTCTTAACCACTGTGCCACCTGGCAAGTCCCTGGCATTTTATTCTTAAACAGCTTTAACATCTTGTTGACTTTGAGCTTGTGGTTTACTATGAGCCCCAGGTGTCTCTCACAAGGATAGTTTTGAAGTTTTAGTCCCTGGACCTTGTACTTGTGTAATTTTTCAATATTTATTCAATTATTTTAAAAACTATTATTTTCTTTCTGATCAGTAAGGTAATATATGCTTACTGTAGAAAAACTAGACAACACAGAAAAGCAAAAAGAGACAAATAAAAATAAGTCATTATCCATCTGCCCAGAGATACCTTGTTAACATTTTGAAACACTGTATTTCCTTTTGGCACCTTCACTTTGCATACATTTTTTAACATTTTCAAACATATTGCATATATTACTTTGTAGTCTACTTTTTTACTTAACAATATATCATGTTAGTAAATATTCTCCTAAAGAATGATTGTACTTGTTTAGAAGTTTAGACCAAAAAATTTCACTTCTAGGAATTTACCTAATAAATAACTATTGTATAGCAAAGATTTAGCAACAAAGAAATTTACTGCAGCTTCATTTATAATAAGGAAAAGTTGGAATAATACAAAAATATCAAAAAATATAGAGTGACTATTCATATGTACAATGAAATACCACACAGCTGTTAAGTTATTTTTAAAAGGATATTCTATAAAATGGAAAAGTTGGGACTTCCCTGCCGGAGCAGTGATTAAGGATCCGCCTGCCAATGCAGGGGACACAGGTTCGAGCCCTGGTCAGGGAAGATCCCACATGCCACGGAGCAACTAAGCCCATGTACCATAATTACTGAGCCTGTGCTCTAGAGCCCGTGAGGCAAAACTACTCAGCCTGCGTGCCACAACTACTGAAGCCCACATGCCTAGAGCCCGTGCTCTGCAACAAGAGAAGCCACCACAATGAGAAGCTTGCACACCACGACGAAGAGTAGCCCCCGCTCGCTGCAACTAGAGAAAGCCCACACGCAGCAGCGAAGACCCAACACAGCCAAATAAATAAATAAATAAATAAATAATTTTTTAAAAAATGGAAAAGATTTCTTGAGGATTCCTAAGAGGAAAGGAAATTATATGGCTGTATGTATAGCACGATTTAATTTTTAAACAGTATATAACTATATTTAAAAAGATTAGATGACACAACAGATACTACAACAAAAGTTATAATGGTTACGTCTGGTTGAAAGAATTATGAGTGATTTTAGAGTTTTGTTTAATTTTGAGACTATTTTTCCAAATGTCCAATGATGGGTATGTATCACATGTATACTAATAAAAATAAATTTTTATTCATTATTTTAATATATATTTCACCACTTCAAGATATCACAATTTCTTTAATCAATTCCCTCAAGCTTGGCCATATAGGAAGTTTGTAACTGAATAATGCCACATCGTAATTACAAATACCACTTGCACCTCTGGAAGTGAAGGAGGGTGAAGGCATGGGGAGAAGGATGCATAAAGGGTTTCAACTCTATTGATAATGATTTATTTCTTCATCAGCAGATAAAGAATGGATATTGGGGGCTTCCGTGCTGGCGCAGTGGTTAAGAATCCGCCTGCCAGTGCAGGGGACATGGGTTTGAGCCCTGGACCAGGAAGATCCCACATGCCATGGAGCAACT
Organism: Leucopleurus acutus; assembly: GCF_964270905.1. Taxonomy (NCBI): domain Eukaryota; kingdom Metazoa; phylum Chordata; class Mammalia; order Artiodactyla; family Delphinidae; genus Leucopleurus; species Leucopleurus acutus. Next base: position 19,180,189 of record NC_139155.1, read on the forward strand.
AAGCCCGTGTGCCACAACTGCTACGCCTGTGCTCTAGAGCCCGTGAGCCACAACTACTGAGTCCGCGTGCCACAACTACTGAAGCCCGCGCACCTAGAGCCCATGCTCCGCAACAAGAGAAGCCACCGCAATGAGAAGCCCGCGCACCGCAACGAAGAGTAGCCCCTGCTCGCCACAACTGGAGAAAGCCTGTGTGCAGCAATGCAGACCCAACGCAGCCAAAAATAAATAAAATAAAATAAATAAATTTATAAAAAGAAAAAAATAACTGTTGGGCACATGGGTGTTCACTGCATTAATCTTTATGCTTTTTGCATCTTTTAAATACTTCATAATAAATTTTAGAATACTACAGGAAGAAATTCATATAGCTACACATATATACATATATATATGATTATTTCTTTGAAATGATTTGCTAGAAATAGAACTACTAGGTATAAATGGGAAAATATATTTAAAACTTTTGATATATATTACTATATTGTCCTCCAGGAAACCTGAAACCATTTATATTCTCACTAGAAGCACAGAAGTGCTTGTTTCAGCTTGCCCTTGCCAACAATGCCATTAGCATCTTTTAAATCTTTGCAAAATTAGGTAAAACAGGTTATCTCCCTATTGTGTTAATTTGAATTCTTTTGATTAGCAGGGAGGAAAACATTTTCATCTTTACTGGTCATTTGTCTTTCTTTTTCCTGTATTGCTTTGCCCATTTTTCTTTTGGTTAGGCATCTAGTTATTATTAATCTTTATATATTAAGAATATTTTTCCCAGATGGCAATCTGCTTTGTATTTGTGCTTATGGTGTTTTGATGCTTGGAAGTTTTACTTTTTATATAATGCCAATTACATAAAATTTTCTTTTGTGATTTTTTTCCTTTACCTGAATGTTTAGAATGGCTGTGTCTTCTATAAAGCCAAATACACACTTATCTACAATTTTTTCTAGCTTGTTGTTGTTTCATGTTTTACGTTTAACTCTGTATGCTATCCATGAATATGGTGTAAAAGCTCTAATTACATTTTTAGCAAAATAATTGGATCATAATATTCCAGCCCCTCCTTCCCTATTTTTAAAATAATGTGTATTTTCCTCCCTGGTGTGAAATGCTCTTTTATCAATTACTAACTACTAGAGTCTATTTCTTGGTTTTTTGTTCTGTACACTTATCTATCTCCTTTTGGAGAGTTCACCCTGCTATTTTATTTATTCCACCTTTACAATGTATTTCAATATCTTGTAGGTCAAGTTGCTTCTTTTTCTAATTCTCCTGGGTTAAATTTCAGATTTCAAATCTTTCAGATTAAATTTCAAATCATTTTGTAAATTTCCAAAATATTCTATTGAGCTTTTGTTTGGAGTAGTATTAAATCTATATATGAATTTGGAAATAATGGGAATCTACACAGTATTGATCCTTCCAGTTTAGAAATATAACACTCCATTTATTCCAATTCCATGAATTGCTCTTAAGTTTTATAATTTTCTTCATGTATGTCCTATAAGTTTATAATAAAAATTTATTCCTACATATAAATGAAACTTTAATACATTATAAAAATGGCATTTCTATAAGTATTAGAAAAATACTTAAACACTGAGGTGGAGAAAAACATGTATTCGTCTCATACGATTCACAGAGGCAAAACTCAAATGAATTAAGCATTGTAACCAAAAAAAAAAGAAGGCAAAGGAAAGGATACTAGAAGAGAATATATGAAGAGATATTCTAATCTGATTGTAGGGAAGACTTTTTATAACATGACACTAACATTAGAAGCTATACAGTGAAAAAAAATGGAATAAACTTTAAAACTACAAATTTTAAAATTTGAAAGTATGGCAAAATACACTAAAAACAATAAATAGGTAAATAACAAACTGGGACAATTATCTTTAATGTAGAAAGTGTTTCTCCAAATAGCAAGATAAACACAAAACAGGACAAGAAAATGTAATAATGGAAAAGGAAATGAAATAGCCAAAAGGCATTTGAAAGATGATGATTTTACTTATAAATACTGCTAAGACTACAATGAAGTACTACTTTTCTTCTATTATCTCACTACCAAAGATTTTTTTTTAATCATGATAATAATTAGTGTTAGGCAAAGTTATGAAAAAATAGGCACTTCCACACACTGCCAGGAACTGTGAATCGACACTGTCCTCTGGAAGGGCAAACGGTCAGATTTAGCAAAATGTAATGTGTGACTGCATGTTGATCTACCAATTCCATTTTCAAGAATTACAATTAGGAATGGTCCCCCAAGGTGCACAAAGATGTGTATCACAGCACTGTCTGTATACTCATTGAAGCATTGCTTTTCATTTTGAAGAATGAGAACCAAAATAATAATAATAATAATTGCCTGAGTCAAGAGAGAAGCCAATTCAGGTGAAGACACATGAGCAGAGGAGTGACAAACTGGACTGTGATGTTAAACCAGCTTTGCATTCTGAAATAATCCCTATTCTGATAAATATTCTTCTTTCACTACACTACTGGATTAAATTTGCTGGAATTTTATTTAGCAAACTTTTTCACCTATACTTAAAACTGAGATTTGTTATCGTTTTTAAACTCATTTTAATAGAAAATCAAGATGACATTCATTTTGGTAATTTCACTTGGTCAGTTTTTATCCTAGTTCAGCCTTTGAAGATGGCGAAGTTTATTGTCTGGTTGGTTGGTTGGTTTTGGAGGTAGGACAGCACTGTGCTTAGCCAAGATATATATACACGTGTTTCCCAGCTTCTCTTTCAGCTAAGTGACTAAGTTCAAGCCCATGAGTTAAAAGTAAAAGTTCGTGGGAACTTCTGGGGAGGCTTTTTAAAGGAAAATAAAGCAGCTGGGCAGTGTACTCATCTTTCCTTTATTCTTTTTTCCTCTTGCCTGGAATAGGCATGTTACGGTTGAAGGTCCAGCTGTCATCTTGGACCATGAAATAAGCTTGAGAATGGAAAGCAAAATGGTGGAGCAGAAAAACAGAAGGAGCCCGAGTCTTTGATGCCCATTCCATGGAGACGCATGTCCTTGTACTTCTTTTATGTGTGCAATGCTTTTAAACTTTTGCTTGGCTTTCTAAAACGTTATCTCTCATAGTATTATGTCATCTGGAAACTTGACACACATGTCTTCTTTGGCCCAATTTAATTTTTATTCCTCCAGGTTAATCCACTATATAATAATACCCTTTGGATATAAATACAATATTTAACTAAGTATGAATTCCAATGGCTATATCGTTACCTATCCAATATTTCTACATATTTTCCACCAAGATGGAAAGATATTCTGTCGAATGTCTTGCTAAAGTAAAGATAGCTTAGATTTGTTAAATTCTCCACATCTACCTGTGGTGTAATAAGGAATTTGTCTGGTCTTGTCCCAGGTTCCTGGCAGGAAGCTTCAAAAGCCCTTGGAATTTCCTGAGCGATAGGAGTGCCCTTGTTATGCTAATGAGGGGAACTCAGCAGGTTTCCAGATAGCTTTAGGATATGGACTGGTCACCAGAAAGACTAACCACATGACTGGCCTTTTTTGTGCTTTTGGGTTTTCATCTTTAGTAAGTAAATTGCGTTCCAAATAGGGAGACTCTTCTAACACGTTATCCTGACTTAATTTAAGAAGACAGGATTATGTGAAAAAGAGTAGGTATGATTTGTATGGGCAGCAGAGGATGTTGTTATGTCACACATCTATTTTTAAGAGGGACCAACATATCACTTAGAAAAGTACAGCCTACAAAAGAAAGGGTGGAGTCACACCATCTTGGCCCAAGGGATAATGGCTGTTGTGTGAGGGAAAGAGCTATTTCAAAAATAGTTGATGGTATTGTCCTTTTGTTCCACCATTCCCACCAAGGATTTCTGTCAGACTGCCAAGGAATAAAGATGGTAACAGAAAATCTAAATGAGTTTTCTAGAAAGCTGGTGTCTGGGAAGGAGGTAACTGTCGGTCCTCAGTGGAAACATTGAGACTGACACAGGAAGATGCAGAGAACGTCCCCTGGGTTAAGACCCTGGAGCTGGGGATGCTGACCCACGTCCCCTGACCATCAGATCAGTCCACTTCTGAGCAGTATGCTGAACACAGAGAACCGCAAGGCCAGCCCCCAGAGCCACGGAAAAGAAAAAAGCACGTGCCACATGGGAGCCGGCAGGGCTGCATTTTTAAGCACGGGTGAACTCTCCTGCAAGTGGGGAATCTGACATTTTTGAAGGGTCCCTGGAATTCCTCCAGTCACGAAAGAGGAGGATGAGCTGGGGAAACAATGAGATCCAGGGAAACAGGTTATAATCCTAAGAGTATTTAAAACAGCTTGGCTTCTTGAAACTAATTCAATCTTAATTAAGTCAATGGTGCCTACAACAGCTCACAGGAAGTATTCCTTTTCCAAATATAGAAAGGACCATGATTATTCCAAAGTTAATTCAAGGACTCACACACATACCAGTAATTGATTGACTGACTGACCTCTCTCTTTTTTTTTTTTTTTCCTTTTGCAAGGTCTGAAATTTCTTTCACAAGAATTTTCACACAAGATTGAAAGTTATTAAGGCAAAGCTTTGGTGACATCCAGGAACTGACTGCAGGGCCCCCAAGTGAAATGTACTACCTAGGGACATTGAACTTGAGGTCAAACTGGAGTCTAACCTGCAGACAAGAAATGGTATGCACTGATTACTGGCAGCTGTAGGTCATCTCTCTCTCCTCTGAGAATTTCCTTAGACTCTGTCCTCTTAGCCCTATCTATGTGGTATTATAATTTATTTATAATTCTCATCTCCTCTCTCAGGCCTTAGTAAGGTAGCACATTGAAGGCAGGTTCTAGAACTGAATGTCCTCATACCCCCTTTCAGGTGAGAAGTCCAAATTGTTTACAGCCAACGTATATTATTATAGCATATTTTGGTTCACCTGCCATGTATCAGTGTTGGCTATATTTACATGAGATGAACACATCTCTCTAACACACTCAGCAAAAACATTAGTCAAATTACTTTATATGGACCAAATATCCAAATCAAACGATGGCGTTCCTTTCACTTTTCAACTGTTTCTACTGTGGCTATGGCTTTTTTCAAACTGAATTTAAAAATGCACATCAGAGACTTTTTCAGTGATGATAAATCAATATGAGAGCTTCTGTTGATAGCAATCATTATTATATTTATTTTTATAGAGGCTGAAAGATCACTGCAGGGTGGTGCCTAATATTATTGGGATACTCACACAATAACTTTAGTTAACTTGATTTCTATATCGTCCATCCAGTTAGACTTAGTGGTTCAAGGTCTCCCAAGTTCCATTTGACGTGGACATTTTGGTCACCAGGATTTCACAGCTTGGTATGCTTTCCCTCTTCCACTCCCCCTGCATAAACCCCACTTATCCTCCAAGGCCTGTTTCCAGTTCCACCCACAGGAAACCCCTTTCCCACTAACCAGGCTATACTAAGCTGCCCCATGCCTGAACTCTCGCTCACACAGTGTGTCTCCTAATAGCCCTCTGACCGTTCCGTGTTATGTTGATGTTGTCTCCCCAGTGGATCATAAACTTTCTGGTACCTATCCGCTCCACATCCTAGCACAATGCTGGACTTCCTTTTGCGCCCCCCAAAATATTTGTCCACTGACCGTGGTCAGAAGCCACAGTACACAGTTGGGGTGGGGGAAAAATGAAAAGCAGTAGGCAGATCTCAGAGATGGTTAAATTTCGATTCAATTTAAACCTTTCTGTTTCTTTAAAAATGAGCAGCCCAGTCTTTGGGTCTGGAGCTAGGAGATTGGTCCACTGGGCCTCAGAATTCAGGGTGTTATTGCTTGTCTGGCTTTCCTGGGACGTAACTTTGGGAAGATGGATTACAGTGTGTTCCTAATACACTCTACAGCCTATTGATTTTATATGTCATCAATGTATATTGTATGTCTACACTATTACCGGGAGAAGCAGGAGGTACGTGTAGTTATGCCACTGCCGCCGCCCGTCATCCCATGCTGTGCCCTATGGGAAGCTCCTGATTCTTACACTTGGAGCTGGGACAATGCAACTTAATCAGACTGACAGGAAACAGGCAGCAATTACAGTGTGTGGTTACATCTGCTGGGTTCCACTTCACTGAAGGAAGAGTTATCTCAATTTTAATGTACGTCCCCTTTTCATGTTTCATTTAACCTCTGCTGTGTTATTAAACACATCCAAATATAATGACATTCATTAAAGAAGAAAAAGAGGACAGTTGGGATATTTGGGCCTGTATCTCCTATATTTGTAACTTAATTGTATCATTTTTGCTTCTCTTCAACATCTCCCCCTGGTGAATAACTAATTCAGGATATAGGTATTTAAATGGCGAGTTGGGGACTGGCTGTTTAAACATCTACATCAACACAGAGTTCAGCTACAATGAAATGTCCCTCAATCATTTGTCTGTTTTTACTAGGAGTGTTTCTCTTTTCATAAACATTCTTTCTCAATGTGTCCAAATAGCTAGTTTACCCATTACTGCAGTGCACATAAACTGCTTTCAAAGCAGCTCAGTGAAATTCCCCAGGAATGTATTTGGACTATGACCCGCGAGACCTTTAGAACTTAAACTAGCAGGTTGCTTGTGTGCTGGCCCACCCTAAAACCAGAGCCCCATCAGCGAGCCAAGCCTGCTGACCTGAGATGCAGGACCCATTAAACCGTTCATTTCTGCAAGACAAATGTGATGACACAGCAGGCTGAGCTGGGTTTTTTCCTCCCCCTTTCTACTTTGATTCTCTGATCCCCTATATTTCTTTGAGCTCCAGTTTTATAATTGCATCTGAAGTATTTAGTAAATCTTCCTGAGAATTAAGTGTCCATCAGAGATTAATTGTGACCTCCCAATGCACACTTTTCCCTTGCACAAGTTTCTAGAGAAGTAACAGAGATACCATACTGGGCTTCCACTTAAACTCTTAAAATATTATTTGACCAGGAAGAAATTGCAGATGTTTGGGGATGGGGGCTGTTGGGGAAATGGAGAAAAATGGTAACAGTTAAAGACATGCTTCTATATAAACAGATGTTTAGGCCAAAACCTCCAGTGCCCAATTTTTTTAAATTCTTAGTCTTCTTTCTTTAAAGAGTAATCTAATCGAAATGCTACAGGCATGTCCATCATCAATAACAAACAGGTTGCTGTGAACTAAGATGACACATGACACAAAGCGATATGACAAAGAGGCTATGTTTTCAGTGAGCTAACAATGTAGTTGAATCAAAAACAAATACAGAAAAAGATAAGACAGGGCTCAAAGAGGTTCCTATCAGGGTTGTGGCACACGCTAAGGCTTATGTCCATAGGTGGATGAACCAGAGAAAGCTGTGGCCCCTGAGATCTGCTTTGGGATAAAAAGAACCTGTTGTCCAGCCAGGAGCACCTAAATAGGCCTCCTGAATTTATATCACCAGCATCCATGCTGATTATTGTTCATTCTCCTGCCACATGGTTGTGAATAGGTTAAGTAGTACTCCTGGATAAAAGAGTTCAATGAAAGCAACACTGTTTCACTCCTGCTTCACTTCTGTGCTCATTACAGGACCATGATCATCATTTAAAAGACAGAATTAATACCATTAAGAGAAAAGAGGACCCAGGCTTGGAGCAATGATTGCAACTGGCCATGTTGACTGTACTCAGATCTCCAGGCCCAGATGAATTCTATCCTGGATACCCAAAGTACTTGCAAGGGTCATTGCAAAGCCAATGTCAAAAGGCTTTGAAAAGTAATGGAGAGGAGGAGAGATATGAAAGCAATACATGGAAATATAGTCCTGTCTTCCAAGAAAAAATGGGGCACGGAGGAGAAGAAAAAAGGTAAATTTCAGGAACTATTAGACTGGTGAGTTTAATGCTTATCTTCATTAATACTTTCTAATGAATTATTAATAGTTGATTTGAAGAGAAGAATAATTTTGAAGAGAAGAAGTGATCACTGGGGGCTAAGATAGGTTCACCAAGAACAAGTAAATCCAAGAATGAGATGCTACTTCACACCTATTAGAATGGCCAAAATATGGAACACTAAAAATAGCAAATTCTGAAAAAAAAAAAAAAATAGCAAATTCTGGCAAAGTTGTAGACTGACAGGAACCCTCACACAACGTGAGTGGGAATGCAAAATGATACAGCCAATTTGGAAGACAGTCTGGTAGTTTCTTACAAAACTACATGTACTCTTCCCATATGATCCAGTAATCGTGCTCCTTGGTATTTATCCAAAGAAGTTGAAAACTTATGTCCACATAAAAACCCACCCATGGATGTTTACAGCAGCTTTATTCATAATCGCCAAAGCTGGGAAGCAACGAAAATGTCCCAGAGTAGGTGAATGGGTAAGTAATCTCTGGTACATCCAGACAATGGAATATTATTCAGCGTTAAAAGAAATGAGCTATCAAGCCATGAAAAGACATGGAGGAATGAGCCTTAAGTGCATATGACTAAGTGAAAGAAGCCAATCTGAAGGGCTATGTACTGTGTGATTCTAACTCCATGACATTCTGGAAAAGGCAAAACTATGGAGACAAAAAGATGAGTGGTTGCCAAGGGTTAGAGGAAGGGGAGAGGGATAAATGAGTAAAACACAGATGATTTTTTTGGACAGTGAAACTACTCTGTATGATACGATAAAGGTGGATACATGTCATTATACATTTTTCCAAACCCACAGGACATACACCAAGAGTGGACTCTAATGTAAACTATGGACTTGGAGTGATTATGATGTGGCAGTGTGGGTTCACTGACTGCCACAAATGCACCACTCTAGTGGGGGGCGTTGATAAGGGGGCAGGCTGTGCATGTGTGGGCAGGGGCAGAGTTCCCAGGACTCTCTATACCTTCCTCTCAATTTTGCCGTGAACCTCAAACTGCTCTAAAAAGGAAAAGGAGGGGAACGAAGGAAGGAGGGTATAATGGAGAGAAGGAAGAAGGAGAGGAAAAAAGTTAAAGAAGAGAGAGAAAGAAAGAAGGGAAAGAAGAGGGAGTCTTCCCTTAGCCTAGCCTGGCTCTCTGATTCTTTCATTTACTTCTGCTTAATTTTTACCTCTAATTTGTATATTTTCTAGGCTGTGTGCATATAATGCGCCTTTATTTTAGTTCTCTAGTCTCCTCAGTAAGCTACCCCTCCTTACTTATCCTCATGCCCCCTAAGAACCTACAGAGTCACACTAGACTCTGTGCTGCTGTGATACTCTAGGTTGCATTTTCTCTTCCCTTAGCTACGCTACATAAACCCACCCACGTGCTGATGTAAAAGAGAAGACTGCTCACCTGTGTTCTCCTTACCTCGATCATCCATGGTTGACAGAAATTTGGCATGAGAACCACTGTCTTCCTGCAACAATATCCATCCTCTCTGCCCTGTGCTTGTTTTTCTCCCACACTCTCTCTACCTCCGTGATTCCTGTCACATCTTTTACGTTTCAGCTTTCTTTTTAAGAAACAGCCATTTTTCCTTCCCTCATTTATCCCTGACCTTGCAAAAGCGCTTTAAAAAATGTTATTTCCTGGGCTTCCCTGGTGGCGCAGTGGTTGAGAGTCCGCCTGCCGATGCAGGGGACACGGGTTCATGCCCTGATCTGGGGGGATCCCACATGCCGCGGAGCGGCTGGGCCCGTGAGCCATGGCCGCTGGGCCTGCGCATCCGGAGCCTGTGCTCCGCAACGGGAGAGGCCCGCGTACCGCAAAAAAAAAAAAAAAGTTACTTCCTGGCACACAGTACTTCTTTACATTTAGCTTTTCTCCCACTTACTCTTGCTCACGTTTCTGATTCTGATGTGAATTTTGGCTTTTTTCTCACAATTCCAAACGATGTCATTAAAGGCAGAAGACCAATATACTTACTATCCACGCCACCAAACTTGCCTTTTCTCTCTGTCTTTCCTGTGCCTTGGCTTCTCCCCTTGGCCCTCTAGCTTCCATTCTGCTGTGATGAGTTGTCCTGTTCTCATGCCTACCGCCATCTCCTCTTGGACCCTGCAGTGACAGGCAACCCACCCTGTGCCCAGACAGCCCCTCATCCTGTGTGCATTACACATGCAAAATCAATTCAGTCTGTCACAACTAGCATTGCTTTAAATGAAAACAAAAATGTAATATAGTATAAAAGAAAGAAATGGAAAAGAAAGCATCAGAGTACATCACAAGAGTTAAATATTGTTCCGTGAAAGATTGCTTTAGTGATTTATATGCGGGCTGTGGGCTGTGCCTTAATTGTGCAGAAGTGTATTTCCTAACAGAGATCATGGGCAAAACTGTTTGAAAACATTATTCAACCCTATACTCTTTTTTTTTTTTTTTTGCGGTACGCGGGCCTCCCACTGCTGTGGCCTCCCCCACCGCGGTGTGCTCCGGACGCGCAGAGCTCAGCGGCCATGGCTCACGGGCCCCCGGATCGGGGCACGAACCGTGTCCCCCGCATTGGCAGGCGGACCCTCAACCACTGCGCCACCAGGGAAGCCCTCAACCCTATACACTTATCTGACCTAAGTCATTGTTGTGTTTCTTTTCCTTCCCGTTTTTAAATCCCAGATCTCTCCATTTTGTTGAAATCTACCCAGCGAGTTCATCCTCAATGCTCCTGCGCCCTCTTTCTCATTTGCACATTCCTTACGTGTGAGAAGGATCAATGGTTCTGAAGCAACAGCACAGCCTGGCATCTAGTTGATGCCCAATAAGCGCTTGCGGACGAAATGAAGGAAATGAACGAGTGGGTGGAGGTAGCAGTGGATTTACAGCAAAGCAGATGAAACAAACTTCAAGGTCTCTTACTTGTAGCAATTGCTTCTAGGGTCCTATAACCCACATCATATTTGTAAGTTGTATTATTTTTCTGAAAGAATGTTCTCCCAACTTTGTGTACGTTTCAGGTCCCGTAAAACCTGGTTCTGCTGCCGGGTGGATGGATAAAGTCCCTTCAATAAAGCAAAATATTCTCAAGTTCAATCTAAAGGGAATGTTTTCCCCCACAGGCGTTTGAATCAGCTGGATGAAGCATAGCAGTACCATCACTCTCAGGAGGGAATATTCTGCATCACTCTGCATCCTCTATCCCCATTTTCTATTTTGCAAACGATGCTCTACATGGTGCAAACCTCGTGGCTCTCTGCAGAGCACTGGCTGGGAAGGTTCCCACCCTGCCTCGGTGGCCACTCCCTCTGCCCTGAGGCAGAGGACAGGACAGGATTCCTGAGCAGGCAGAGCTGCAAAGCTCGCAGGTGAGGCCACCAGTGCCCCTGAGTTGTAGCCTCTGCGCTGTCAGCACCCACTCGGCTCGAGAAAAGCCTCTTCTGGACCTAAAGGCAGCAGCTGTGCCTGAGGATGAAGCAAGGGTCCCTGCACAGAGGGAAAGCCTGACCCCCAGTGAGGCCATGGCTGGTCCCCACTCCCTCCTGGAGAGATACCAGGCATGTGGTATGATTAGCTTAGAATTCGAACTGAAAGGAATTTGAGCTGGAGGGAAACTTGGAGACTGTCCAGGTCATCCCCCTGTTTTACGAGTGAGAAGACCCAGGCCAGGACATTTAAGAAACTTGCTTAGGATCTCACACGTTTGGAGACCAAGACCAACAAGACCGTATCTCCTCTGGCTGACTCACTATTATTTCCCATACATGAGTAGTCCTCAAAGTGGTCCCCAGACCAGTAACATCAGCATCACCTGACAAACTGTTAGAAATGCATATTCTCCTCTCCCATCCCAGTCTCCTTCATCAGAAACTTTAGGGGTGCAAGCCAAGATTCATCCTGGTGCTTCCTCAAGTTTAAGAATTATTGCACTACACAAGATTCCCACTCCTTAAAGGAACCATGTGCCTGATAATGGAATTCCTGACACTGATCAAATAGAAGTGAGTTATTTAGGTCAAGCAGTTCTTTTTTTTTTTTTTTTTTTGGTACGCGGGCCTCTCACTGTTGTGGCCTCTCCCATTGCGGAGCACAGGCTCTGGGCATGCAGGCTCAGCTGCCATGGCTCATGGGCCCAGCCGCTCTGCGGCATGTGGATCTTCCCGGACCGGGGCACGAACCCGTGTCCCCTGCATCGGCAGGCGGACTCTCAACCACTGCGCCACCAGGGAAGCCCAAGCAGTTCTTTTAATATCATCCTTATGTAGAAATTTCCCACAAAACTAACCTCTTCGCCACTGGGATTTCTACTCTTAGAGATTCATTTCTTTAGTTAAAATGTTACTCTAAAAATTTCTGTTTAAAGGCATAGGTAAGGCAGTAAACAGTAAAAATTTATAATTTGAGAATAGATAAAAATAATAACAACTCTTACTGAATTCTTATTAAGAGCCAGGCCACACACAATATGAGAAATTTTATAAATAAATACATTTTATATATATATATATAAAAATACAAATAAAATAGCAGCCAGAATTTCCCACTTCTTAGATATTGATTTTTCATGTTAGTTTAACCTTTTATAAGGCCAACATCTAAAGGACAGATAAGGAATAATGAAAAGAGACAGGGCTGGGGATCATACAAGGTGCTGATTCCAGATCCCAGCCCAGAGGGCTAAGAACCCATGGGAAGTTCCCTAAGAGAGAGTCTGGGTCACCAGGAAACAAGATGAGGGCCAAAGTATGTGGAAGATGTTCAGGGAGCATCTGGGATGCAAGAGCTGGAGGCAGAAGGGAGCTACTGTGTATGGTTGTATACGCTGCACACTACACAATTCCAGAGGACAGTAGCCACGTAGACAAGATGCAAAGTGGTGACACTGAGGCAAAATTTCAGGTACTTCAAACATTCCTGGCCACTGGCTTTTCCCTTAGGGTTGAGCCCTGCAGTTGGAATGCCATGAGGTGTCACTGGGACTTGAGAGTTGTGGCCACAGCAGTCTCACTCAGGCTGAGTGATTTGGTGTGAGGTTTGTTGATTTCCTACACTCATAAAGAAAAGGGTTGAAAGCTGACACTCCCAACCTTTCTGCCCCTGAGCCTCACTGCTTGTGCTCCTTGAAGAAAAGAGCCATGAAATGGTGTTGTGATTTTTTTGCTTTTGCTTTGTTTTATAAGTGAATTTAAATGTCATTCATTTACAGAATGACTGAAAGCTTCCCTGCAGTCTCTGAAAAGACATAAGACCTCCTGAGTCGACCAGAAATAACCTGGATATCAAAGATCTAGTCTGGGAATTGCCAGGAGCTAAAGCAGGACATCAGCTACCTTGGATGTGGGCACTATCCATTTGAAGCTCAAAATTATCGATTTATTATATTTTAGGTTTTGAAATAACCTGTGAAACACTGTTATTTCTTTATGTGATTGTCATTTTCCTCTAAGTTAGAAACAGAGGGGATTTTATTTGTTCAAATAGGTTCCAAAACAACTCAGCATTCTGCAGACCCCAAGTCAGATGCTTGTGCTGGAGGTTAGAGATGGTAAAACATAGATAGTTCAAGATTCAGAAGAAAGAAACCAATGCATAGAAAGGGCCAAAAAGATGTATAAGGAAACCAAAGGTGAAAAGTCAGGAAAAGAATTTGGGAGACTGGATATCAAAGGAAGATGTGCGAAATTAGGAGACGAGCTTGTAGCGAATGGTAATGGGTACCACACAAAGGCTAGGGATTGCTCTTGCATCCCCACTAGAACTTACTTGGTTACCTAGTGTTCCTTATCTGGGTTTATTATTACTACGACTCATGATAATAATAGTTTAGGAGGTCACTTTCATCTCCAGTTTCTTTGACCTCATAATAAGAAGAACAACAGCCACCACTTAGCATTCATTGCATGCCAGGAACTGCCTGACACGTGTTAATGAAGTCAGTCCTCACAACCACCTTGTGAGCTAGGTGCTCTTGAACTCCAGAAGCTGTGCTTGTCACCATGGCGCTGCACTGCCTACACCCTGCTACCCTGCATGGGAGAAACAGCAATGCTATCCCTGAATCCTGTACGGATGCACAGGAAGTAACTTCCACCTTGACAATGTAGAACAAACTTGCCTCTTTGACAACTACCGGTCAAGAAAAGATCCCCACAACACTGCTTTGTGTCTTAAAATGAAGGAATACCTACTTCTGATTATTGATTAAGATCCATTCCATATCAACTCACCATCATAAAACTGAGCATTTGAGATCAAGATTGTATGAGCTTGCTAGGGCTCCCGTAATAAAGACTGGGTGCCTTGAACAACAGAAACTTATCTTCTCCTAATTCTGGAGGCTGGAGGTCTGAGATCAGAGGGTCAAGCAGGGTTGGTTTCTTCTGAAGCCTCTCTCCCTGGCTTGCATATAGCTGTCTTCTCTCTGGGTCTTCACTGGGTCTTCTCCCTGTACATGTCTGTGTCCTAATCTCCTCTTTTGGTAAGGACACCATCATATTGGATTAGGGGCCATCTTAATGATCTCACTTTAACTTAACGACCTCTTTAAAGATCCAATGTCCAAATACAGTCACATTCAGAGATACTAGGGGTTAGGACTTCAACATATGAATCTGGTGGGGGTCAAAATTCAACCCATATAAAGGTCTCTGTGATAAATGGATTCATTTTCTCTTCCTTGCATCAGAATTTAGAAGCCGTGTCTGCACCTATGAACATTTGCTAGAATCAGAGCCCCTAACGCCATTGTCATTTTTATTACCTTCAGTCAGCAGTCACTGCCCTTATTTCATGCCTGGTGTCGGGTAAGGAGCTCACCGTAGTTCCCAAAGTAGATTACACGCCCATTACGTCATTGTCTGGTAAACATCTACTGGTATAAGGAGCCTCATTTTAAAATCTTTCAATTTTATGTTAAATATAAGCTCTAACCAGATCCTAACTTCTGTCTTTATGTTATATGTTAGAAGCCAACTCGAAAGGAAACTCCTTTATTTGAAATTAAAAGAATTCATTTTGTTTTACTTCTTCAGTGATTTACATTGTCCTGGATTAGTCACTCTAACTGAGATATTTTTGCAGGGGACACTATCTAAGAATAACATGCTGCTTATTCAAATTATGGCAGTACTAACAGGTCACACTCAGGTAAGTATATTCAGACAAATCTAATTTAAAGAATCACACAGTACCATACACTGAGTTATAATTTGCTCCAAAAATGTTTACTAAAAAATAGACCAGGGACAATTCATATAATAGACACCTAATCATTAACTTTTAACTATTCAAGGTATTCAGGAGTCAAATAAATTATTTTACAAAGTAATGCATGGCACATTGCCTTTTGTGCCTTTTAAAATTTAGTTACATAAACCTGCTTAATGAAATGGATATTTTGCATATATTTCAAGCATTTGAGAAGTGACCAGTGTCTGAAATTTGGATGTCACATGAACTGGACTTTAAGCTAAGGTGTCTGACAAATCTATGGCAAAATTACTTGGTAAAATGACTGCACTGAACTTAAACTAATTCCAAAATAAACCAAATTAAACCTAAAACTTAAAAAAAACCAAAAACCCATCAAATCCTGTGATTTGCAATAAACTCTACATACTCTCGAATTCTGTAAAGTGCAAAAAAATTGATCTCTAATAAGGAGCAGCTGGGATACACTGACTTAACTGGGAGCATGAAAGAAGATATGACCTGAAAGGGTAAATCTGTTCAAAGGAATTGAAGTCCCTTGACTGGATTATTATAATGATTCATATATTAATACTTCAAATTTTGATATACATTCATGATAACTGTGGAATTATAAAAAGAAGATTAAAAATAAATTGATTTAAAATCCAAAAAGTTCTAAAGAATGTGTAAAAAAAAACTAAAAAGAAAAAATTTTAAAAAGTAAAAAATAAACTAAAAAGGCAATGGAGCATACTATTTGAAAAGCTGGCAAAAGAAACCTAAAAAAAATGCAAAAAAGTTGGCAAAGTAGAAAATTTACTTTGAAAAGATCATAAAGGAGTCAATACTAACCAAATGAATGTATATTTGGAATACAGAAATTTGGCTCCTAATAATGCAGCATATTTTTGTATACTAAATATTTCATGAGAAAATTAAACCACCCTATATCGATTAGCAACCTACACATAGAATACTCCTTGAGCTACTGCTATGAAGACAGAATGAAAACCAATCGACGAAAACTTAACAGAACCTGTTAAAACCATCCCATTCAACATGAATTGCTATAAACAACAGTTAAATGAAACATTCTGGCTAAGTATCTAAGTTCAGCAATTTGATCACTAAGCAAGTTGATTGGGTGCATTTTGATCTAGAATCAAAAAAGAGACCTTTCCTGTCTAGTTCACTCTAACATTTCTGGAGCATTCTCTCCTGGTCATCTCAACCCTAAGCCAAATTCTCGGATTCTTTTCCTCTTGACACAACTCTATGATCCCAAGAATTACAGAGTTTGAACTTCATCCCATAACAGAAGGACAGAGGCTTAGACTTGGATTTGTGTTGATTAAAAAATATTTATATATAACCACTTCACATTCACTAAGGTGGCCATAATCAAAAAGACACACAGTAACAAGTATAGAAGACGTGGAGAATTTGGAACTCTTGTTCATTGTTGGTGGGGAATATAAAACAGTGCAGCCACTTTGGAAAATAGTTTGGAAGTTTCTCAAAATCTTAAACATAGGGTTACCATTTGATTCAACAGCTACACTCCTAATAGCCAAGAGAAAACATATGTCCACATAAAAAGTTGTGGGCTTCCCTGGTGGCGCAGTGGTTGAGAGTCCGCCTGCTGATGCAGGGGACACGGGTTCGTGCCCTGGTCTGGGAGGATCCCACATGCCGTGGAGTGGCTGGGCCCATGAGCCATGGCCGCTGAGCCTGCACGTCCGGAGCCTGTGCTCTGCAACGGGGGAGGCCACAACAGTGAGAGGCCTGCGTACCGCCAAAAAAAACAAAAAACAAAAACAAAAAGTTGTACCTGAATATTCATAGCAGCATTATTCCCAATAGCCTCAAAGTGGAAACAACCCAAATGTCCAACTAATGAATGGGTAGACAAAATGTAGTAAATCCATATAACGGAATGCTACTCACCCATAAAAAGGAATGAAGTATTGGTCCATGATATAGCATAGAGAAAACTTGAAAACACTGAACTAAGTGAAAGAAGTTGGTAACATTGTATGATTCCATTTATAAGAAATGTCCAGAATTGGCAAATCCTAAGAGATAGGAAGTAGATTAATAGTTGCCAGAGACTGAGAGTAGGGGAATGAGGATTAACTGTTAATGGGCACAGGGTTTCTTTTGGGGTCATTTAGTAAGTGTTCTAAAATTAAATAGTGGTAATGTTTGCACAACTCTGTGAATATATTAGAAACCATTGAGTTGGACACCTTAAAATAATTAATTTTATGATATGTGAACTACAACTCAATAATTCTGAGATATATATACACATACATATATACACATATATGATTATTTCTTTCATATTTGAGTTTAGGGACTAAGATATATTTACATATATAATTTGATGGAAATGAGACTATACTATTCGCCCTTTTTTTCTAACATGGCATTTCATTTCACTCAAAAATATGGCTTGGATATTTTTCCCTGTTAATGAATATATATACGTGTATATATATAAAAAATAATATATATGTATAAACATCATACATATGTATAAAACATCATATATATATAAAAAATCATTTTAAATACCTCTACAGTATACTATTGTGTAATCCTACCATGATTGCTTACCCATTTAAATCATTCCAGTGTTTTAGTATGTAACAACACAGTAATGGATACACACACGTGTGAATATATACATACGCACATGCGCACATGTATACTTGTGCACTGCTTTGATTATCTGCTGAAGAACAAAATCTCCTAGGTAAATTTCCACAAGTGAGATTTGTCATTGTTGGTATTGCTCAGTAATACACCGTATTTGTTGGTTTATTTTTTCTCTTCATCTTTTGACCCCCTTCACACATTTCTTCCACCCCTTACCCCCTGCTTATGGCAATTACCAATCTGTTCTCTGTATCTAGGAGCCTCTTCTTCTTTTTTACATTCCACATGTAAGAGAGATCATATGGTTTTCGTCTTCCTCTGTCTGACTTATTTCACTTAGCACAATGCCCTTGAGGTCCATCCACGTTGGTATAAATGTCAAGATTTCAATCTTTTTATGGCTGAAAAATATTCCATTGTATATTTACATACAACAATTTCTTTATCTATTTATCCATCAGTGGGCACTTAGGTTGCTTCCATAGCGTGGCTACTGTAAATAATGCTGCAATGCACATGAGGGTGCATATATCTTTTCAAGTTGGTGTTTTCATTTTCTTTGGGTAATACCAAACAGTGGAACTGCTGGGTAGTTCATATGGTAGTTATATTTTTAATTTTTTGAGGAACCTTATACTGTTCTCCATAGTGGCTGCACCAGTTTACATTCCCACCAATAGTACACGAGGGTTCACTTTTATTCATATCCTGGTCAACATTTGTTATTTCTTGTCTTTTTGATAATAGCCACTTAACAGATGTAAGGTGATATCTTATTGTGGTATTGATTTGCATTTTTCTGATGATTAGTGATGTTGAGCATCTTTTCATGTGTCTGTTGGCCACCTGTATGTCTTCTTTGGAAATATGTCTGTTCAGATCTTCTGCCCATTTTTAAATCAGATTATTTTTTTGCTATTGAGTTGTATGAGTTCTTCATATATTTTGGATATTAGTCCCTTATCAGATATATGATTTGAAAATATTTTCTCCCATTTAGTAGGTTGCCTTTTCGTTTTGTTGATGGTTACCTTTGTTGTGCAAAAGCTTTTTAGTTTGTTGTAGTCCCACTTATTGATGTTTGCTTTTGTTGTCAGATTCAAAAAAATCATCACCAAGACTTATGTCAAGGAGCTTACCACTTATGTTTTCTTCTAGGATTTTTACAGTTTCAAGTCTTTAATCTATTTTGAGTTATTTTTTGTGTATGGTGTAAAATAGTGGTTGAGTTTCATTCTTTTGCACATGGCTGTCCAGTTTTTCCAACACTGTTTACTGAAAAGACTGTTTTTACTGCATTGTATATTCCTGACTCCTTCATTGTAAATTAATTGATCATATATGTGTGGGTTTATTTCTGAGATCTCTATTCTATTCCATTAATCTATGTGTCTTGTTTTATGCCAATACCATACTGTTTTAATTACTATGGCTTTATAATATGGTTTGAAATCAGCATGATGCCCCCAGCTTTGTTTTTCTTTCCCAAGATTGCTTTCTCTATTCAGGTTTTTTCGTGGTTCCATACGAATTTTAGGATTATTTCTTCTATTTTTTTGAAAAATGCAATTGAAATTTTGAAAGGAATTGCACTGAATCTGTAGATGGCTTTGGGTGTAATGGACATTTTAACAATATTAATTCTTCCAAACCATGAGGACAGAATATCTTTCCATTTCTTTGTTTCTTCTTCAATTGCTTTCATTAATGTCCTGTTTTCAATATACAGGTCTTTCACCTCCTTGGTTAACTTTATACCTAGGTAGTTTATTTCTTTTAATGTGGTTGTAAATGGGATTCTTTTCTTTTTATTTCTCCTTCTGATTGTTCATTATTAGTGTATAGAAATGCAACAGATTTTTGTGTATTGGTTTTGTATCCTGCAACTTTACCAAATTTGTTTATTAGTTCTACCAGTTTTTTTGATGGAGAATTTAGGGCTTTCTATATATAGTATCATGTCATCTGCAAATAATGACAGCTTTATATCTTCCTTTCCAATTTGGATTCCTTTTATTTGTTTTTCTTGCCTAACCACTCTGACTAGGACTTTCAATACCATGTTGAATAAAAGTGGCAAGAGTGGGCATTTTTGTCCTGTTCCTGATCTTAAGGGAAATGCTTTCAGCTTTTCACTGCTAAGTATGATGTTAGTTGTGGACTCGTAACATACAGATTTTATTATGTTGAGGTACACTCCCTCTATACCCACTTGGTTGAGAGTTTTTATCATAAATGGATGTTAAATTTTGTCACAGCTTTTTCTGCATCTATTGAGACGATCATATGATTTTTATCTTTCATTTCGTTAATGTGGTGTATCACACTGACTGATTTGTGGATGTTGAACCATCCCTGCATCCCTGGAATAAGTCCCACTTGATCATGGTGTATGATCCTTTTAATATATTGTTGAGCATTTTTGCATATATGTTCATCACAGAACTGGCCCATAATTTTCTTTTGCTGTGTCACCCTTGTCTGGTTTTGGTATTAGTGTAATGCTGGCCTTGTAAAATGAGTATGGAAGGATTCCCTTCTCATCTATTTTTTGGAAGTGTTTGAGAAGGACTGGTATTAATTCTTTAATAAAAGAATCTTTAGTAGAATTCACCAGCAAAGCTATCAGGTCCTGAACTTTTGTTTGTTGGGAGGTCTTTTTTTCAGTACTCATTCAATCTCCTTGCTAGTAATCAGTCTCTTCAGATTTTCTATTTCAACATGATTCAGTCTTGCTAGGTTGTCCATTATGTTGACATATAATTATTCATAGTATTCTCTTATGATTATTTGTATTTCTGTGGTGTTGGCTGTAACTTTTCCTCTTTCATTTTAAATTTTATTTATTTGAGTCCTCGTTTTTTCTTGGTGAGTGTAGCTAAAGGCTTGTCGATTTTGCTTACCTTTTCAAGGAACCACACTTTAGTTTTATTGTTTTTCAGTCTCTATTTCATTTATTTCTGCTCTAATCTTTCTTATTTCATTTTTATACTAACTTTGGTCTTTATTCTTCTTTTTCTAGTTTCTTGAGGTGTATAAAGTTAGGTTGTTTATTTGACACTTTTCTTTTTTCTTGAGGTAAGCATTCATTGCTATGAACTTCCCTCTTAGAACTGCCTTTGCTTCATCCCACAAATTTTGGGTTTTATTTGTCTCAAGGTACCTTTTTATTTCTCTTTTAATTTCTTCTTTGACCCACTCAGTAGCATGTTGTTTAATCTCCACATATTTGTAAATTTTTCCAATTTTTTTCATGTAGTTAACTTCTAGTTTCATACCATTGCAGTCAGAAAAGAAGCTTGATATGATTTCAATCCTCTTAAATGTATTAAGAATTGTTTTGTGCCCTAACATATGATTTATCATGAAAAATATTCCATGTGCACTTGAGAAGAATGTGTATTCTGTTGCTTTTGAATGGAAATATTCTATATTTATTTGTTTAGTCCATCTGGTATAGCATGTCACTTAAGGTCAATGTCTCCTTATTGATTTTCTGTCTGGATGATTATTCACCAATCTTCCATTCTTACAGTTGTTCTTGGTCAATTCTGTAGTCAGCCACCCTAGGTTTGATTGTTTCTGGCACAACCTCTCTGAGATTCCACTTTTTCATTTGTAAAGTGGGATGAGAATTGAATAAAACAAGTCATTTGAAGTGCCTAGCACTGTGTCCAACCACCCAAGGCCCTGAAAAATATGCTTCCTCTCTTTAGTCATCCCTCTGCCCCCTTCATCTTTGCAATCTGCATATAATAGATATATGATAAATATTTGATGATTGGCTAAGTTAAGTCTAGTCATATATAAATGTGCATAGTCCTGTAGGCTCAGTTAAGGAAACTGAGCAATTAGTGTATTCACAAGTGTCCCTTCATCATCTTCCATTCTGGAGCAACTGGTAACTGATGCATGAGAGGCAACGTCAAGCTTTGTGTTGACAGGTGCACAGCCTGCACAAGCAGTCCAAGACTTGAACAGCAGTGTCAGCACTAGACACCCAAGATGACAATTGAGAAAAAGAACAAACAACTCCAGGGGAAAGATGTCCTTATAAGTGGTGAGCAGCAGCGTCAACAAGCAAGTGGATATAAAGGAATCAATCACTCAATCACCACTGATAGCCGGCATTGTCTGGGGGGATATTATCTGTTGGATGCAGCTGTGCAGAGGTGATCTCAAGACCTGCTTTGAATTCCCGGGTCTGTCTCAGACCCTTTCTCTAGTCTAAAGAAAAATCATTTCACCTCCTTTTTGCTTTCAGCTCCATTAATAACAGCTCACCATTACTGAGCATATACTATGTGCCAAGCATGGTTTGATTTTAACGATAGCCTTAAAAGGTAGGTACTTTTAACTGTTCCAATGGTATATATGAGGAAACTGAGTCACAGGAAAGTTTAGGACCTTGCTCAAAGCTAGGACTGAAATCAGGACAGCTTATTTGCAGAATTCTTGTGCATAAATTCTTAGCTTTATTGTCTCTCACGCTCTAGAAGGATGAGTAAAACTGTTCAAAAATTAGCAAAGCAAATTTGTTATTGAATGTTTGGACTCATGTTCAGATTCCTTGCTTTTAAAGACTGAACAATGTTACAACTGTCATGTGTCAGGTGTAGAATAACTTCTTCAAGTGCTTTTAACTGAAAGCATGTTCTTGATGCGTTTCAGTCTGTTAGATGAAGTGACCTAACATTTCCTTAATGCTATCTTGAAAATTATGAGTCAGGGATTCATTATGACCATACATCGCTCATCTCGAGCCGGCAAGTGCCCAGAATAGTTTTATATATTCTCACAGGGCTAGAAGCCAGCCCTCCTTCTACCCAGCAGAACACGAAAGCTTCAAGACTAGGTACAACACCAGTGCACACCTGCATGTCATCAGCGAAGTCATTAAGTGAGCAGACAAGAACAGCCTGCCATCACGTCTGCTTATTGTCAACGCTGAAGAGGTATTGACAGTGTTGAGACAGGCTGTCACTGGAGGAAGCTGAGACCGAATCAACAACTGGCAGAACATCCACCCTGATGGAACCTGTTCCTTGAGGTGCTACATCAAAACAAAGCATATGGAGGGCCTAATACGTGGACAATTCTCCACCCTGCCTGCTCAGACACAAAGGATGTGGGATCTACACAAAGCAGGTAAAGTATTGCATGGCTACACTGGTGAAGAAATGACTTCTAAGCTGAGTTTGAACTCAGAGTGTACATGACTCACAGACACAGAGAACAAACTTACGGTGGCCAAAGGGGAAGGGGGGAGGGGAGGGATAAATTAGGACTTTGGGAAGAACAGATATACATTACTGTATATAAAACAGATAAACAACAAGGACCTACTGTATAGCACAGGGAAGTATACTCAATATCTTGCAGTAACCTATAATGGAAAAGGATCTGGAAAAGAATATATATATAATATATATACATGTATATATACTATATGTATATATATTTATCGGAATCACTTTGCTGTACATCTGAAACTAACACAACATTGTAAATCAACTGGACTTCAATTAAAAAAAAGAATGTAAGGGAGGTCAGCACCTATTTTTCCAAGGTATAATTGAATCTTATTCCTCTTTTGTAACCACAGATCAAATAGAAGTCACTAAAAAGCCATATCATACCCTTGCTGAAAGATCAGCCCATCTCTTTTCACTGAGAACATAAGAATGTGCAGCATTTGGGGAAAAGGCCAAGCATAACTCGCAGGAAGACTGCATTAATTATGTGGGCATATTTTTAAGGAATTAATCCTAAATGAAACACCAACATTCTTAGTGACATCGGTGACTTGGTAGATTATAGAATGACAATGAGAAATGTGAGTTCACAGCATCTGAGAATTCAAGTTGTATGAAAGAAGTAAAGAAAAAAACAGAATTTATTTCAAATCTGGGCAAAGTGAGAGAAGAGAAAACAGAGAGAAACAGAGAGAGAGAAAGGGGGAGGGAGTGCGTGTGTGTACGCTCCATCTGTGCCTGAAATTTGTTCCATGTTTGCTCAGGGTTCCAGTTGCTTGGGAGAATCCATAGTAGATGAGCCTGTTTCAGGTCTCACGGAAAATAGTTCCCTCCTCCATCGTTTGCAGTTAGACTCTGCCAGTGACGGGAGAAAACTTTTCCACACAATTACACTATCAAGATGTACAGTGAATGAGTCAAAGGCCTGGACCAGCCTGGCCTGAGACGACAGAATCAGAGGTAGGTCATAAATCTCCAGCTGTGTTAGAGTGTTTGCCACGATGCTGGATGAGCCTGTGGCCCTGTTCGCAACAATGGGTGATGGATGAGCCAGAGTGACATCAAAACAGGTGGGAATATTACAAGGAATATTAACAAGAAGCTTGATGAAAGAGCCCCAGCAATCAAGTCCATGGGAAAGGCTTAATCCAAGTCATACAGGACATTGGAGATGGGGATATCATTCCATCTGACCAATTTAAAAAGGCAGGCCATACTTGTACTGGTAACCTCAAAGCCTTCCTAATAAGTCCATGAGATAGTGTATTATTATTAGAATTAAAACTTGACCTTTGCTTTTTCCCAAATAATTGGGGGAATAGGTGACTATAATCTGAATTCTAGTCAATCACTGATTGCTCTCACTTAACTCTATATCACCACTATTCATAAAGCTGTTATTGATCATAATCTTTCAGAGAAGAATAAGGATTAGTTATGTTGATACGATCTTTGATGTTTAGGAAAAGGATGAAGTTAAATGGCACCTGAGGCCATGGGAGAATTTCTTGTAACTCTGTCCCAGTTCTCCCCTCCCTTCCCCTCCTCTCCCCTGCCATCCTTCCTCCCTCCTTTCCTCTTTTACCCTTCTCCCCTCCTCTTCCCTCTCTCCCTCCTTTCCTTCTTTTCTCCTTTTCCTTCTGTTTCCCGCCTCTCCCCACTTTCCTCTCAATTATATTTAGTCGTCTACTCCTCCCCTTCCCAGCTCATCCTCCTAACTTCTGACCACAGGCTCCTGTGGGCATCACTTCGTGTCTCTGGTATCACTCAGGGCTCAAGTTATGATTGAGCTTTTAACGGTCCTGACTCTCTTCACGCAGAGAGATTCACTTGCCTCTGGGACCAGAAACTTGTGCTTCCTGCAGGGCTGCTCGCCTGAGATGGGACTAAGGCAGGATGGGAGCAACCATCCTAGACTGTGGAGTCATCCACATGGTAATGGTAGCAAAATATTGAAACAGTGATCTGCTGAGCTGCTAAAATTAATAAGAATGTTTAATAGACACAAGCAGGCTATGTCCTAGCGTCGACGTTCCTTTTTTCCTGAAATAAGAAATCCATTTCCATCTTAAACTAAGTATGAAAGTCACTTTCCTTGCCAAAAATAAAAGCAACATCAGACCGCCATCTTATCTCTTCTGTAGCAGGCAGAACACATTGCACAGGGCAGAACACAGAGGCAACTGGCCATGCCAACAAGACAGAGTTCCGAGTAGAGAGAGAAAGATGTGACGGAGCTGCGGCATCATGCAAGTAGGAGAAGAATAAATAACTGATGTCAAGCTTTTGGCAGAATAGGTGTTGGAAGAAGCCAACTCTTTTAACGCTATTGATAAAAGCTGTACTTGTATCAACACTGGGCAACTGAATGAGAAGAGAATGCAAGGTCATGTAATACAATATAATAAGGCATCAGATAGATGGGAATTGCATCCCAGCATGGACCTATGTATGACAAAAAAGAAAGTGGAAAATGTAGAAGAACCTTAGGCAAAAGAAGAGAAATCTAAGTCCTGATCAGAAAAGCGATGATTCCCTAGTAGTTGCTGATGGTTCCTTAAATGACATGAAATTAGACATTGATATTAGAACCCCAATCCGGGTCACTTGTAGTTTTAGGTATATAATTATGCTTAAGATTATTCTAGAGCAGATCTTCTCAAACTAGGCTACACTTTAGAAACACCCAAGAAGTTCTTAACTTCCAGGCCCTACCTCAGAACAGTGAAGTCAGAATATCTGGGAGTGTTGCCTGACCTCCGATTTTTTTTTTTTTTTTTTTTTTTTTTACATTTCCAGGTGATTCTGTCAATATTGGGAACCACCATTCAAGAATAAAGAGTATTTTGATTTTATTCCACAGTGTGGTCCACAGTTTGGACCTCTTCAATAAACTTTGATTGTTTTCATCAAGCAGTGAGTGGAGCAATGCTTTCCAAAGCAGGATCCACGGAGCACCAGTCATTTGAGATGTTGGAGAGAATAAAGGACTCTTTGGTCAAGAAGTCCAGGATGGCTCTATACTATACTTTAACCTTGATGAGTCACAATGCTTATTAGCCTATTAAAGAATCTGGGGCTTCCCTGGTGGCGCAGTGGTTGACAGTCCGCCTGCCGATGCAGCGGACACGGGTTCGTGCCCCGGCCCGGGAAGATCCCACATGCCGCGGAGCGGCTGGGCCCGTGAGCCATGGCCGCTGAGCCTGCGCGTCCGGAGTCTGTGCTCCGCAACGGGAGAGGCCGCAGCGGTGAGAAGCCCGCGTACCGCAAAAAAACAAAAAAAAAAAAAACAAAAAAAACAAATTTAATCTGCTTGCTGCTTTCTTGATATTGTTCACAATAATCGTTGTATCTGCCCTTCACTTTCCATTCCTGGTGCTCTCCCAGAATCAGGGGTTTCTTTAAACCTAGACCATTTTATAGCCTCATTTATTTTTTCCCTTCCTCCAAGCATCCAAGTCAGTAGTAATGGATTAATTAATAACAATATCCATTTGGGGATATTATTGTTTCCTTTCAAAATTTCCATTGTCTCCCCAAGTAATTATTACATTATTAGTAATAGTGTCTCCCTACATTATTACTAATTGTAAATACTATTTAAGTAGTAACTATTACTACTTAATTATTACTAATAATTAGTAATGAATTATGACTAACGTTTGTTGAGTACCCACTATGGGCCAAGCTCCATGCTAGGCATCAAAGGTACAAAGACAGTAAGACAAGACTTGGTCCTCAATGACATTACAGAGAAGTGAGCAGACAAATAAAGGGTCGCTATACAATGGGCAATGCTGACATTTTACAACATGACATATGAGTGTTTGTAAACATGGATGAGAGCGTGTGTGTGAGTGTATGTGTACACACATATATACAATTGATTTTCCCTGGGGAAGGAAGACTCCCAAAAGGCACCATTTAATTGAGTGCTTACCTAGCAGACTTGACTGCAGGTGAATGGAAGTGCTAGGTTAACCTGGGCTTGTTTTCCCTTTCCATTTGGGTCCCAACCTATCCCACTTAAATGAGATCTCAGTAATTTTCCCACCATGAATCCAATTGCTTTACTCCCCATTTTCCAAATATGCTTTGCTGGCATCTGGACTTTTGCTCAGTCCACTTCCTCTGCTGATAATGCTCCCTTCCACCACTTTCTTCTTTGCAATTCATTGGTTCAAAACACAAGTGTTAAGCCCCTACTAGCATCTGCACATTTTGTGTACTGAGGTGCTCCTCAAAGCAAGATTAATGATAATGAAGGCGGTCAATAGCTACCAGTAAGCTTGCACACATCTATGTCAGTGAGGCATTGTGTTTGGCTATAACAGAGACTAAAATGTAACAGCTGAAATAAGACATTTATTTTTCTTTCACATAGAAAGAAATCCAAAGGTTGGCAGTCTATAGCTGGCATGGCCAAAAGAAACCTTGGCTCATTCTAGTTCTTTGTCTGTAGTCTTCATGGAAAGACTTTTATCTTCATGCTGAGAAGATGGCTGCCATAGCTCCAGCCATCATGTTTGAGTTTTCATGTATAAAGAAGGAAGAAAAGAAAAAGGGCAAAAGGAGACCATTGGGTGAGTCAACCCCCTTTAAAGAACTTTCTGAGAAGCCCCAAGTGCCAGAATTAGTCTCAGGCCCAGGTTTTACAGGGCCTGCTCTGACCCCCACCTCCAGCTGTGTTCTCTGCATCAAGAGTTCTTTAATCCACTAGGCCAAAGGAGAGTGCTCACCAAGCACCCACCCACTCCTCCTAGACAATGCTCTGAGAGCTCTGGAATTCTAACTCAAGAGGCCCTGAACCCACTTCTAGGTCCATATTAGCCTCGTCCATGGGTTTGTCCTCCTGGGAGCAGAATATATACCTGGTGTCCATACCCATAGGCCTGAGAGTTGGCCAAGGGGACTTGAACACAGGAGGTGGGAAGGCAGGGATGTGGATGGAGCTTGAATGTGAATACTGGAATGTCCACATGCATGTGCTTAGGACTGCTTTCGCTGTGGGTTGGAGCTGAGGGTAGAAAGAAAGAAAGCAGGCCACCCGGACTGACTCTCCCCATGGCTTGGATCTTGAAAGAGGCCAATTATTCCATGCCTTCCAGATGTTATGGAGGTACATTGGTCAAGGTAGCAGTATGGAAGCTATTTTATTTAATAGTTTGGTAACTCAAATTATACTTTTAAAATATTTAGACACCTGGTATGTGGACCTCCATGTGTATTCTTGTGTCCATCCCTCTAAATGTTAGGGGCAGGCTTGAGTGTACTCACTTCCGTTTACAACTCCTTGACCACCACATTTGCAAGGGAGGTTGGGAAATGCAATTCTCTCCCTCTTCCTCTCTAAGCTGGAGGATGGACAGAATGAATATTGAATATTGGGTAGACAACCAGCAGTCTACACTGGTTTACAAGCGTGGCTGGAAAGAAAGATGTCTTTGCCTTATCCCCAAAATATTAACATTTGCATCCCTACCATAATTGCAAATATGGAAACTGAGAGTTCACATATCAAGATGTGTAGATAATTTTTCGTATACAGCAATTTGACAGCAGGTATTATATTAAGGATAAGGAAAAGATAAAGATAAATACACAGAGAGAATCCACCTGGAAGGTGTGTGGGTGTGTGGAAATCCAGAGCCGGAGCACCCAAGAGATTAACGGTATCGTGGTCCCTGGAGGGGCAACCCAGGACACCCCAGTGGTCAGAGCTAAAGTGCTCTGGTAGCAGCCTCCATGAGATCAAGAAAGGAATTGAGGAATTCAGGATGATAAAAGAAAGCTGAGAATTAGGGGGGTGCATCGCAGGGAGAAAGCACAATCAAGGAAAGAAGGATGAATAATTTCACTGAGTAGGTACTTACATGTTAAACCTTCTCATTTGCACTGGCAGGAGTTAGTCACGAGCATAGTATTTTTTTTTTTTTTTTTTTTTGCGGTATGCGGGCCTCTCCCCGTTGTGGCCTCTCCCGTTATGGAGCACAGGCTCTGAACGTGCAGGCTCAGCGGCCATGGCTCATGGGCCCAGCCGCTCCGCGGCACGTGGGATCCGTGGGATCTTCCCGGACCGGGGCACGAACCCGTGTCCCCTGCATCAGCAGGCGGACTCTCAACCACTGCGCCACCAGGGAAGCCTGAGCATAGTATTTTTAAATAAAGGCTATAATAGATCCAAAAGGGAATATTTAATGTGGTTTTAGATAGTTAGCATGTAATAATTTCTTCCTGCATTAATCCCTTGGGTGATGAATGTTAACAAAAACAACCCCAAAAGATATATAATCTGCAAACATCTGTAATTGATGTTTGTGATCTGTGAACACAGTGTTAGTTTAGGGTAGACTGAAAAGAACAATCATTAAATGAAGGCTTCCAATGCTTGCACTTCTTTAATAGAAATGTTCTAAGTAAGAAAGACAATCTCTTTGTACTTCTTTGGTGAGGAAAACTGAAATGCAAAGTGTCAATAAAAGCATGGGTATTGGTTAAGCAGAAAGGCTGAATGTCTTGAGTAAAGATGTGTTTCTTGCATGAATAATTTCCAAACAATCTGCTAAAGGAGTGATTTTGTATCAAGCAGAAACCCCAAACCAGCATCATTTTAATTTGCCAAGCACCTGTGAAGGAATACAGCTGCAAGGCCATGGGAAAACAATAGGAACTGTGACAGTTCATTAATATAAACCAGCAACTACATTTATTTAGAAAAGTCATTGATATAGAATTACCCTGGAGGATGCAATGACATCCCTGAAGCAGACCAGCAAGCAGCTAACTAAGATTATAGATGTGTGCACATCATTTGAAACCGAACAGTAATTTGGTAACTATTACGATTTATTGTATATGTCAAACAGAATAACAAATGTATAAAGAGCCAGTGATTGCTTAGGTGTGCGTTGTGTTCAGTTGTTTGGCTTTTTTGCATGCAAGGTTATTTTGTCCTGGAAAATCAAGATAATGGTGTTGCCTCTAAAGTGATTACTTTTGTGTATATGTGCATAGAAGGAAAATATCAAAGTACACATTCTTGTCTAACTACTCTGAGCCTTAATATAACGCTGATATGAAGCTAAAGAAGTTGTTTATTGCAATCAAGTCATCACAGTCTTATGTTGATGGTGACTGCAAATATTTCAGGTATGGTAACTCATAAGCAATCTGGCTTGCAGAAAATGAAAGATATCAACAGATCCGGAGGCGGAGAAATAGATCTGCTAACCACTCACTTTTACTGCAAACAGTAAAATGTAACCCTAGAAAATGGGAGCAAAGCAAGATTCTTCTTTCATATACTTAAAGCATCTGGGAAAATCTCAGCGTCTGGCACAAAAGCAATAAGCCTGTCCACTGAACTTGTTCCCAGCCATGAGACAGGCAACATTAGCCAACAATGTGGGAGCAAATGAGAAGAATGTCCCCACACCTCCAACTTTTCCTCTTTAAATGCAAAGGAAATCAACAATCCTCCAGCTAATTTCCTTAGATGGTTTTCTTAATCCTTTCACCACCAGTAGTAGTCAGCATCCCTGGTACTGTTGTAATCATTGGAAACTGATTGACTTGAACTGCTGGTCGTAAAGAGTTAAAGTTTAGAGCGACCACCGAGGACTTAATGAGTGCGTAGTGATGAGTAAGGACACCTTAACGATACTGCCAACCACTGGGTCCCAGGGCCCTTTTTATGAGCGCCCTGGGTGCTCACGGTATGCTGGAGTTGGAAAGAGACATGGGAAACGTACAAGGTACATGTGTATAAACTGCCACTGAGAGGTAGGGGGTTTACAGACCAAAAGCATCTTGCTGGCCCTTTAAAGCGCTGTCTTCATTCTTAAGATAATAAAGCTCTTTTTTTTTTTTTCATCCTGAACAAATCAAAATGATCTCAAATCCAGGAAAGATCTGATTTGAAACAGAAAAACCTGGGGTTTGGGAGGGGAAATCCATTCAGAGACTATTTAAATGTATGATTCTAAAGAGGGGCTCATTTAAAATCTCAGGAATTGAAAACATATTAAATTATTTGTGCTACACAGTTCTTCATTTTAGCATTACTCTCACCCCTTTTTCAAATCCTCAGATTCTAAAAGACTTTTTGAGTGTTTGGAGCTGCAAAGTACATGATGTGATGGGAGAACATCCAAGGGCTGGTTCTCATTTTGTGAAATTCTCTAACGGCTCTGCTCAAAAATACAACCTTCCAAACAAACGCCAGCATTTTTTGTTGTTGTTGTTTGTTTGGTTTTCACATCATGAATGAAAAGCATTCTGAAAACAGGAAGCAATTATAAAATTCTCCAGGTTCCCCTGTAACAATAGTGCTGAAACATTCAAAACAAAGGCAAATAACATAATAAGTAAGTGAAAGATGCTGAATTTCCTGTAAGGCCCACATGGGCTTTGGGCCTTCAAAGCAAGTTGACAGGGCACCCATGTGAATTGAGGCAACTGCCCTCGTTTTTGCTAGGTCAGTCCCACACTGTTTGCATGAGGCAAACGTTGTGTCTGGCTCATGTGTGAGAATGCAAGTCCTGGACGACAGGTCCGCCCTTCACAGTTGTTGTTGACAAGTGTTTTGAGGAAAGAAAACAGAGGTTGAAATCTAGAAACTTAGAAAAAAAATTTGGTAGATGGATATATTCTATTTAGCTATTACTTGTAAATTAGTTGGCAACATTGAAAAGTTGGGACTTCTGCATTAAAACCTGGATTTCCAGCTTTTCTTGAAAAATTAGAAGATATGATACTTGAGCCCACAACTCTTTACCACAAGTTTATCACGTCAGGGGAGGGGCAGTCCTGCTCAGGTGGGGCAGAGGCTCTCTGCTTATCTTTCCAGATGATTCACCGGGCCTGCTGATTCCAGCTATTCACACGTGCTACTGGGTCAGGGATAATCAGTGAGGTTTATTCCAACCCTCAGGTCTCCAAAGATGACCCAGTGCCCTAAGCAAGCCCAGCTACGTAATTGTAGGGCCCACTGCAAAATGCAAACACTTTTTGTTCAAATATTATTAAGAACTTTAAGATGATGACAACAGAGCATTA
The DNA here is from genome assembly GCF_964270905.1 of Leucopleurus acutus. Taxonomy (NCBI): domain Eukaryota; kingdom Metazoa; phylum Chordata; class Mammalia; order Artiodactyla; family Delphinidae; genus Leucopleurus; species Leucopleurus acutus. Next base: position 19,212,250 of record NC_139155.1, read on the forward strand.
AACCAAATATGGGTACCTTATAATCAGGGGCCCTATGTGACTGTGTGAAGCCAGCCAGCCCAGGACTTAAGAAAAGCTTTGGATCTCAGGGCCACCTTTGTTTCACTCTGACAACTTAAGAACTGTATTGAGTGGTTTTCCTGAAAGATAAAAATTTCTGAAAAAAGTGAATTCTGAAAGGACTAAAAGCCCACAAGGGATTGTAAAGCAAGTAAATTTTCACAGCATTCAAGTGAGAAAGCAATGATATCTTAAGGACTTTTTTGCTTGTAGAAAGTTTTAAAAATCAATGCTATTAAAAAATTACTATTTTAGGGTTTCCCTGGTGGCACAGTGGTTACGAATCCACCTGCCAATGCAGGGGACATGGGTTCGAGCCCTGGTCCAGGAAGATCCCACATGCCGTGGAGCAACTAAGCCTGTGCACCACAACTACTGAGCCTGCGCTCTAGAGCCTGTGAGCCACAACTACTGAGCCCTCTTGCCACAACTACTGAAGCCCGCACGCCTAGAGCCCATGCTCCACAACAAGAGAAGCCACCTCAATGAGAAGTCCACGCACCGCAATGAAGAGTAGCCCCCGCTCATTGCAACTAGAGAAAGCCCGCACACAGCAACTAAGACCCAGCACAGCCAAAAATAAATAAATAAAATTTAAAAAGATAACTATTTTAAAATTCTAAAAGTAGTACATCTAGGTGGGAAACATTCTGTCATATAAAAACATGTAAAATGAAAAGCTAAAATCTTTCTTCAGGGACTTCCTGGTGGCGCAGTGGTTGGGAATCCACCTGCCAATGCAGGGAACATGGGTTCGAGCCCTGGTCCAGGAGGATCCCACATGCTGTACAGCAACTAAGCCCGTGCGCCACAACTACTGAGCCCGCAAGCCACAACTACTGAAGCCCGAGTGCCTAGAGCCCTGCTCTGCAACAAGAGAAGCCACTGCAAAGAGAAGCCCACGCACCACAGCAAAGAGTAGCCCCCACGCACTGCAACTAGAGAAAGCCTGTGTGCAGCAATGAAGACCCAACGCAGCCAAAAATAAATAAAATTAAAAAAAAAAATCTTCCTTCATTCTCTCTCAGAGCTTCACATTCAAGTTGCTCCTTACAGATCCTTGTTACAGATCAGTTTTTACATATCCTTCTAGAAATTTCCTACATGCATTTATTTATCATAGTGGGATTCTACTGTATATATTTAACACCCAAACTCTAAAAAGTTTTTAATGTACCTTAGAGAACATTCTATTATCCGTACATGAGAATTATCTTAATCTCTTAAACCACTGTGCACTATTCCATTTCCTAATCAAATCTGAAAAGAGGAACATCACATTGTTTCCATTATTTTTGTTTGTTGGTTTCCTTTGCTGTTATACATGCTCACTGTTAAACTAAATATGTTCTTTGCCCAAGATGCTATCTCCCTAGATTTTCTCACGGTCCTATTTTCCATAATTTGGATTCAACTGTCAACTTCTCAGAGTGAACCTCCCTCTGTTACTCTTTTTCTTAATTTATTTCACAGCACTTCTCATCATCTGAAATTATATTTCTTTATTTGTTCATATAAGTTGCATGAGGGCAAGGTTTTGTCTGCCTTTTTTGTATCCCCAGTAGAGACACCCATACTTGGTCACATATAGGGACTCAGGAAATATTTGTTTAATAAACGAGTAAAACCCTCACATACATGTTTTCTCTGTAGGATAGAGTTATAAATGTCGTAACGCAGAAGCAAAGGCTACATGCATTAATTTTTATTTAGATAGTGGGAAATTGCTTTACCAGGATTGTACCAATTTATATTCCTGCTTACATTCCTGTTTCCTCTCACTCTTGCCAGCATCATTTTTAGAATACTTTTCAATCTTCAGCAAGTTGTTTTATTTGCATTTCTTTAAGTATGATCTGTATTAGTATGCAGGGCTAGTTTTCTGCTGTATGAAGTTTGGAAGGAAGGGGGCAAAAGAGACCAGAAAAATCTGGTAAAATTACAAGTTTCCTTGCTATGGAATTCTCCATGAACTACTGAATGGATCTGGGTATTTAATGCTGCCACACTTGTGCAGTGGCTGTCCCTTGAGCCTGGAGAATTCATCATTCCTCCTCTCCTATGAATTCTTCACTCAAGGACCAGCTCAGAGGCCATTTTCCTCAAGAAGACTTTTTCTATCCCCCTTCTCCCATCTCACCCAGTCAGAATTAACCACCCCTTCTCAGTGTTCCCACAGCACGTCACCGGTCACCTTATCTGGTCTGATTTATAGCCTGCATTGAGGTCCAGCCAGTTGAGGGCATGCCTGACCACCCCCTGTGACTATCTGGTTCTTGTATGTTGGAAGAAGGTCGTATCTGTAATTCCTCCATATATGAATGTCTTCAAATGATGACATGATTTGGCATTTTGAGACCAAGGAACACTTCCTCTCTGCAGGCAGTCAGTTGACTGACAAGCCCCCAAGCTCCCGGTCCACTCTTCGTAGAGCACCACCCACCTGACCTGGCCCTGGATGGCTCTGCCCAGGCTCTGAGATAAGCAGAACAAATACAGTAGCAGGTCAGCCCCGATGTCACCACCCCCCCTCCCAACCCTCCCAGTCATGAGGAGTCATTTTCAACCCACCTGGGGCTTTTGCCAGCACTTTATCTGGGTCACCCATATCTCGTCAAGTATGGGCAAACAAAACCACAGTGCTTTATCAGGAGTTGTAATTCCTTACATCTCTCTTATCACCTAAGATTACCCAGCCCTACCAGAGCCTTAGGGATCTGGTGGAGGATAACAGGACCTTCTGGTAGCAAGTGGTCTTATCACCCTCATAGCACTTGAAGGCTTGGGGGAGGTTTCATTTCCACCCTGGTAATTTTCCTGCTATACTCTCAACTTTTCTAAAAGGCCTGGCTTTATAACATGGTTTAACTATCGTTAGGAAACTTCTTGCATCAAAATTCTACAGCATTTATGTCTGAAGCATATAATACTACTACCAATCGCTGTGATTTTGCAAGGGTTTCCTATGTTTCAAACTCCAACAACATCTCATTCCATCTTCACAACTACCCTGTGAGAAAGATAGCACTGCCGTTTTATAATGAGGAATCTGTGGCTCAGGGCGGGGAAATGATTCCTCCAAAATCACACAGCTTTTAAGTGTTGAAGCACGAATTTGAAGCCGGGTCTTTAAAGCCAAACTTCCACATTGTGCTTGGAAAGAGGCAGTACTGTGTGGTGGTTGGATACTAGATTCTAGAACCTGGCTGCCTGAGTTTGAATCTTGACTCTGCTACTTACTAGCTGTGTGACTTTGGACAAGTTCCTTACTTCTCTGTGCCTCATTCCTTATCTGTAAAATGGGATTAATTATAGCCTCTATTTCACAGAGTTGGGAAATAAAATGTTTATGTGTGTATATGTATGTGTGTGTACACTTGGGTCAATTTCTACTTTATAAATGATACCTATTAATAATTCTATTTCCATTATAACTGCTGCCTCTCTGAAATTTGGCAAAGGAGAATTGAACAATTATTCCAATGACTCAAAAATTAAATATAAGGAAGATAGGAGAAAGATATAAGACAAGAAAACACTGTTTACTTGTTTCACTGTCTTTGTTCTTTCTTCTGTTTTTCCTTTTTCTGGAAGTGTATCTGTCTCCCTTTTTGCCTTGATAATAGAAGTCTGTCCTTCTTTTGACTTTCCACCCTAGAATGCTCTTTACATTGAAAAAATGTTACAACACACTGAAATGTAACTATTTACTCATTCCTGTACTTTTCTCCTTTCTCTCTGTCCTTCACATTCACATGTATAAAGACACATAAAGGCACACATGTACACACACACACTCTTACCTTTTGTTGGCATCTGAACTCAGGCTACTCCACTCCCACAGAGGTGCGCGTGTGCGTGTGTGTGTGTGTGTGTGTGTGTGTGTGTGTGTGTGTGTGTGTGACAGAGAGAGACAGGAATCAATTCCTCACTCTCAATTCCTTGTTTATCACTGGTGTGGTAGCTTGCCTTTCATGAAGTTAAATATTTGTCTTACTCACAAACTCCTACACTCTCAGGGTTGGGAGGGATTATAAAAGTCACCTAATCCAACCACCTTTCTGATGTTTGACTCACCTCTACTGGCTACGTGGCAAAAGAGCCTATATTTGAATATTCCCAATGACGAGAAGTTCACTAGCTCCTAAGGTAGCCAATGCCATTCTTCCCATCTTGTTAAAATCCATAGTCAAAGATGGCACTAATGCTAACTCTCATGCTAATAAGGAGCATCTTTTGAATTAAGATTTAAAGCCATTTTGGAAAGGAAAAGCTATTTTCAACATGTCTGAGAAAGGATTAATGTCCCGACTCTTCAAGAAGAACTTAGAAATCATATGAAAGTGACAAACACTTCAACAGGAAAAATGGGCAAGGTATACATAAGTAATTAACAAAGGAAGGAATACCAATGGCTAAAAAGTATGTGCAAGACATTCAACCTCAGTAGTAATCAAATAGATGCTATAAACACAACAATAACGAATCTTCTGTTAGATTTGAGAAGCTATGGTAAAGATAAACTCTGAGGATACTCAGTATCGAGGATGAAGGTGTGAATGGGGGAAAGGGTGGTCTCCATCATAACTGGGGGTAGACTGTAAACTGATAAAAGATGACTTATCTAAAGAATCTGAAAAATAACAGATATATGTATATGTATAACTGAAAAACAGTAACTCTTCTAAAAGGCTATTTAGCAATATGGATCAATATTAAAAATTCCCACGGAAATCTCACTTGTGGGAATTTATCCAAGAGATTTTTCTCAGCAAATAATCTTCTATTTAAGAATGGAAGTGATGGGTACATAAGTAGAAGAAGTGAATATCACTTAGGTCCTTAAGACACAACAAGACACATTTTCATTTGCACTCAAGTGTCTTATCCCTTCTCCTGGCTACAGTTAATCCCTTCACTGGTACCTTGGATCTCATCCTTTGTTAGGCCACAAGATCATTTTTCTTTCAATACCAGGTCACCCCACCTTGCCCTAATCTCACTCCAGATGTTCTATTTCTGTACACGGTTCTTCAAAGGTGTTGCTAGCCCTCTCCAGCCCTGACCCAGCCCACTCACTTGTAACCCTGAAGAGCATGGATGAAAGGCAGGGGTAAGATGCATCAGGAGAGGGAATATAATACACTCGTCAAGAGCCCAAGCCATGGACCCAGTCTTACAGAGTTAGTATCCTGGTTTCATCATTTACTATCTTTGCCTTAGTCTCTCCATCTATAAAAAGCTCCACATGCAGGGACTCGCAGCTTGATCAGTGGAAACAAGGGGTATTTGTTGAAACCAATTAGTGGCAATTGTTTAATAGCGCACCTGCCTAAGGCAGCATTAACAATTGAGGCAAACAAAAAGTTCACCAAAAAAAATTTTAATGAAGATGTGGAAGATAATACGCCCATAGGATGCTTTGCAAAGCTCTAACATATTCTTGAGAATCTCTGGGCTATATGCATGCCCAAGGCTGTGAACATGTCCAGGGCTGTGTGATACCCAGGGAGGACCTGAGAAAGCCTAAACTCTCACCTCTTGCTAACCTTGAGGCTCTGTGCAAGGAGGAAGTAAAAGCTAAGGCAGAGTTGTAAACTGCCTGCCTGACATTAAAAGGCATGCCCCAACACATGGAGCCTCTCAGTAAAGCCTGGCAAACTTATTGGTTCCAGGCATTTAAGGAATTTCTATACAAACATCAGCTGACCACTAATCTAATCAAGCAGAAACTGCAGTGGCCACAGTGAAAAACAATACAGACTTACAGAATTAATTCAGGAAACCCACTGAAAAAACAAAAGGCAACAGAAACAAACAGCAAGACCAGCAAACCCTGGAGTGGGTGTAAATATGATTTCCAGAGTTTCCACATGATTTCAAATGTCAAATTTTCAACAAAAAAATTATGAGACATGCAAAGAAACAGGAAAGTATGGCCGTATGCAGGAAGTTACATTCACATGAAAAAATAAACAGCTCTGGTAAAGGTAACTACATAGGTAAATATGAAAAGCAATATTGAGATACTTTTTGTTTGTAACCATTTTTCTCCTACCTGATTTAAAAGACAACTGCGTAAAGCAATAATTATAAATCTATGTTGATAGCATGTAATACATAAAAATGCAATTTGTATGACAATATTAAGTGCCATGCTAAACCAGTCTTGTATGACAATATTAGCACAAAGAAGGATGGAGGGAAGAGGCTCTATAGCTGTGAAGTTTTTCTACACTGTTAAAATTAAATATTTATTAATCTAATCTAGATTGTTATGTTAATTTTAATCTCCAAGGCAACCAAAACAAATTTTTTAATTATAATAAAAGAAACAAGGGAATTAAAATAGTATACTAGAAAATATGTATTTAACATAAAAGAAGTCAGTAATAAAGGAATAAATTAAAATATATAATAAACATAGCAAAATGGTAGACAGGAATCCTACTTTATCAATAATTACATTAAATGTAAATGGATTAAACACTCCAGTCTAAAAGCAAAGACTGGCAAAATTGATTTCTTTTTTTAAATTATCCAGCTATATGCTGTTATAAGAGACACAATTTAGATTTAAGGACACAAATAGACTGAAATATATGAAGCAAAAACTGACATAATTGAATGCAGAAACAGATAATTCAGCAATAATGATTTGAGACTTCAATAGCCCACTTTTAATAATGAATAGAAAAATTATACAGAAAATAATCGAGGAAACAGAAGACTTGGAAAATACTGTAAGTTTACCACTAAAATGCCTATACAAAAAAGAATACACTCACTACCAGAAATAAATATGAAGTGAGTTAAAAAAAAAAAAAGATCTCAAGTCAATAACCTACGCTTCCCTCTTAAGAGACTAGAAAAAGAAGAGCAAAACCAATTGGCAACACCCAGACCAATTCACATAGTCATTCTTTGTGAAATGGGACCCTGTAGCTAATGAAGATGCCTATGCCTGATTTCCCAGATAGAAGGGTTATCTTTGACCTAGAAAATATCTGTATCTGTCTCCTGGATGAGGATTCACAGGAACCCCCTGAAGACTGAAGCCCTGGCTGTGGGCCACCCCAGGAATGTAGACATTCTCACCTTGCCCATTGTATTGGAGGCCCTGGAGTGGAAAGGCTTAGATTATCCAAGAGATCCAGATGTTACTGGAGTTCCCAGGGCTCATCAGGAATGATCATCTCCCACTTCTCAGCCGCAGTTGACCCAATAACCAGTCTTCTTGGGAAAGGGAAGAAATTTATATGATTCTTGGCCAGGTTGCATCTTTTCAGCAGCTGAAATTGTCCTCTCTCATTCCCTAATCAACTTAACCAAACAATTCGATCAACCGCTCAACCCACACCTACTACTGAAACAAATTTCCGAGTGGGTAACTGCTGAAGTGAGGAGAAGTAACATGTCATAGGCTAAAATCCCTGGAGAACTGGCTTGCTTTATACACTGATAAAGTCACTGCTTTATATAGAACTGCAACTGCCCTTTCAAAAATCCAATGAATATTCCTTAGTACTCACATTTCAGGGTTTACTGTGGTTGGAATATACGCCTTTGAAATCTGTAGTGAAAGCTTTGTGATTGTTGGAGATGATACTCTCACTCCATTGTTCCCCTCCCAATGCTGAATCATTCATGAAAAGAGGAGAGGGTAAATGACATGGGCCTTTCTGGAGAACACTGCACAGCTCCTCAGGAACTCTGCTCTTGGGACCCTCCCAGAAAGCCCTGAAGGAAAAATCACAATGTGAGTGAGGTCATACGCTCATGGTATTACCTGTGCTATTGTTATATATTATTGCTTGCAACTGTGCTGCTGTTTCAACTAAAAGAAACAGCTTGTTCTCTGAGACACTGTGTGGTCTTTGAGATGACGTGAGTCATCAAACTCCCACAGTCCTAGGGGAGTGGAGATAAGAGTTTGTGTTTGTTGGCTGCTGTTTATCTGAGGTGGAGGGGAGAACACAGAGGGCAGGTAATACCTTTTTAAAACTGGGGGCTGGGGACTTCCCTGGTGGCGCAGTGGTTAAGAATCCACCTGCCAATGTAGGGGACACAGGTTCAAGCCCTGGTCCGGGAAGATCCCACATGCTGCGGAGCAACTAAGCCTGAGCGCCACAGCTACTGAGCCTGTGTGCCACAGCTGCTGAAGCCCGTGCACCAAAGCCCGTGCTGCACAACAAAGAGAAGCCACTGCAATGAGAAGCCCTCGCACCGCAACGAAGAGTAGCCCCCACTCGCCACAACTAGAGAAAGCCTGCGTGCAGCAACGAAGACCCAACGCAGCCAAAAATAAATAAATAAAATTTTAAACATAAATAAATAAATAATAAAATTGGGGGCTGGATGAACAATACCAACTCCTCCAGCTCTGCGTGCAACACCTCTCCCTTTTATTCTGGAAGATTTTCAGCAACAAACAAATCCTTAGCAATTCTGACTAAATTTCCAATCATTAAAATAACATGTGAATGAAACGAAAGGAGCACACATTCTCACTACATATACTTTTTTGTCCAAGAGCAACAAAATGCATCTGTGTGTTTTCCACAGAAAAGAAAACACCTGGAAATGGTAGGAAAATTCTGGTGATCTCTTAAAATTCCCCAGACAAGGTTTTTCATATACAGATATGACTGGATGTGTATAATCTCTGTCATCTGGCTGCAAGTATACCTATTCAGATTTTATACTTAAAAATCTGTCAAAATTGCCTTGGATTCAAAACTGAGGTCTTGATTTGTATGATACAACATGCACTATCTGTACCTAGGATAGTACTTATCCTGATCAGGTCATAAATGGAAACTCACCTGGTCATTGGTGGCTTGCCTACCATTGATGGGTGTGCTCGACATCACTCACTCTTACCATATGGGAATCTTCCATGACAACTCCCTTACTCCACGGGAAAATAATCTGGGAGGGGCAGGGGGAAAGAAAAACTGTGGATAAAGTTGCTTTCTTAAAGAAAGGCCAGACCAAGAGCCAGCACAGCACTTCATATAATATATTGCTTGATTCAAATGAAGCACAGAAATGCAAAGGAAATTTTAGAATTTTCTAACACAAATTTCAGATAGAATGCTGTGAATTTTTATGGTAGAAAGGATTACAGCACGCATGTTTACCAAAATCCTTTTTTCCTCAAAAGGAAAAATTCCATATGTTTATATTTTATACTTATTACAAAGATAACATTTGAAATTACACATAGATCTTATTTTAAGGACAACAGTTCATGACAAAGAAGTTTCTGTGCAAGATAAATTTGATGGATAAAAATTCACTTAAAATGGATTTCTGTATTTCAAATTTACCATGGGATTTCTCCTACTGAGAAAGTACAAATAAACGGTTTGGTTAACAAAAATGGGATTTGTGAAACATCATATCGCATGGCGGTGGAGAAGAAATGATGGTGCCTGACTGCCTGGATTCGAGTCCCGTCCTTGGCTGTTCTTCAATTTCTTCATCTTAAAATAGAGTTAATGGGGGCTTGCCTGGTGGTGCAGTGGTTGAGAGTCCGCCTGCTGATGCGGGGGACGCGGGTTCGTGCCGCGGTCCGGGAAGATCCCACATGCCGCGGAGCGGCTGGGCCCGTGAGCCATGGCCGCTGAGCCTGCGCGTCCGGAGCCTGTGCTCCGCAACGGGAGAGGCCACAACAGTGAGAGGGCCGCGTAATGCAAAAAAAAAAAAAAAATAGAGTTAATGGTAACAATGCCTAACTCTTAGAACTGTTGGAAGGAGTAAATAAACAAATAGTTGTAAAGCCCTTAAAACAATACCTGATACATAGAAAGTGCCAACCAAGTGTTTGCTAAGTAAATAAGAAAGTTTTCAATGACACATCTATTCCAGAAAGTAGGGGAAACTTGTATATGACATCTGATTGTGTGTTAAGATGCCAATATGGGGGTATATTATATATATTTTTATTATTTATTTATTTATCTTTGGCTGCATCGGGTCTTAGTTAAGGCACACGGGATCTTCATTGAGGCACGCGGGATCTTCCGTTGTGGTACGAGGGCTTCTCTCTAGTTGTGGTGTGCGTGTTTTTCTCTCTCTAGTTGTGGCGCGCAGGCTCCAGGGCTCGTGAGCTCTGTAGTTGTGGTGAGTGGGTTCCAAAGCACATGGGCGCTGTAGTTGGCAGCACGTGGGCTTAGGTGGGATCTTAGTTCCCCGAGCGGGGATTGAACCCTTGTCCCCTGCACTGTAAGGCAGATTCTTTACCACCTGACCACCAGGAATTTTTAAATTCCTAAATCTGCTCCCATATTTGAGTATTTCAAAAGATATCTCATGGACAGTAATAAGTCTTGGGCAAATTTTCCTACTGCACCTCTGAGGTGATTTTTACTATAATCATAAGTAATGGTAGGTAATGCTCTTACAAATATTTATATTTAAGGATTGCAGCATGTTTTCCTATGGCCCAAAACACAATGTTGCATGCTTTAATGATAACAGAGTTGGATTCATTTATTTTGTTTGCAAGCCCTGCCTCCTTGCCTTGCCAACCACTCCCCCTACCTTTCCCATCATTACCTGAAAACTAAAGAGTGGAGGGAGGGGCAGAGAAAGAAAAGAAGTACAAAGCACAGAGGGAAACCAAACAGTTTTCAATAAATTGGTCTTAGCATTGGATTAAATATCAACGTGACCAGAAAAATAAAATTTAAACATATATATTTCGTTTATCTAGACAGCATATCTCTGGAACTCATATATTTAATACAAAATCCTCCAGTGGTCCAAGGAGACACCAAAGGAATCCAATTCTCAGTATCACCCTGGGAACTTGGAAGAATAGGGGACACTTCAGGACTTGGATGGAGTATGAGGGAGGAGCGTGAATCCTTTGCTTGAGGGGTTCAACTTGTCTTTTCTCCTTGTAAGAAGACTTTGTGGTCTTGTTGTGCAGATTTACTTTTCTTGGGGACACAGACAAAAAAAAATGCCTTTCTATCCTTATGTGTTCACTCGTGAAAGAGTTAAGACTTGTCCTGCAAAAACTGACCTGTTTCTAAAGTGAACAAGTGAGCAAAATTTAGGAACTTATCTTGAAAAACAAATTAGAAATTTTGTTTCTATACTATACTCAGCATGTAGAAATTATGATACAAAAATTCCCTTTCTAAACACAGGGTTGCTGGAATTGGACAAGGAAGGTTTCATTTGTGTACTCATCTAAATAATGGCTTTCATGTCCAACTTCTATTTATCTTCAAGTTATTCACTCATCTAGACTTTTCTCATCCCTCCAGGCTTAACAAACTCATTCTTGTTACCTCTCATATCATCATTTCTCATTTTTGTCCTGTTGTAGTTTGTTGATTTGATTGCTTTTTTAAACCATATTTCCAAGCCAACGTTTTATTTTCGACATAAACCAAGGAAGGATAGGAGAAAAATAAATTAGTACAAAGAGGTACGTGGAAAACCAAGGAAGTTTTAGGGAAGTCACACTTCAACAGAAAAAAAGAAAGGAAGAATCTCTATGCGTGTAACTTCTGTTTTACAAAATCTATAGCTTTTGCATTACCGTATTAGTTTCCTAGGGCTGTTGTAAAAAAGTACTATAAACCAGTGGCTTAAAATAACAGAAATTTACTCTCTCACAGTTCTGGAGACTAGAGGTCCAAAATCAAGGTGTCAGCAGGGCCATTCACCCTCTAAAATTTGGGGTAGAATCTTTCCCTGCCTCTTCCAGCTTCTGTCAGTGGCCAGCATTGGCAGCCGTTGGCTTGAGCTCCACCATTCCAATCTCTGCCTCTCTTGTCACATGGCCTTCTCCCTGTGTGTCTGTCTCCACATCTTCTTCCTTCTTCTTCTAAGGTCACCAGTCATATTAGAGTAAGGGCCCACCCCACTCTAGTATGACCTCATCTTAATTAAAATTATCTCTACGATGATCCTATTTCCAAATAAGTCATATTCAGAGGTACCGGAAGGTAGGACTTCAACATATCTTTGGGGAAGGAGGGGACACAATTCAACCCATAACAACTACTAAGAGTGATAATAACCAAGACAGCATATGCTCTACATGTTGATCTCAATTTAATAATAACCATTTTCCTCCCTCATTTTATAGACTGAGAATCTTCCACTACAAGAGAGCAAGTCCTTGCCCCAGGTTACAGAGCTGATAAAGGGGAGAGTCAACACTTGAATAAAGACTCTAGAGCCTGACTCCTCACTGTAGCCTCTTATCAAAGGATGTGGTTTTACCATCAAGAACCCTTCAGCATGGGCTGGATTTAAGTGCTTTATTAAGCCTTAAAGGTCTCTAACACTGTTAACATAACAAGTTGAACTATAAGAATAATAAATGAGGTGGAGACGTAGGGTGCCTCTAAATGTCAATACCCTTTAATCACAGGCTCTGGAGTTTCAGATCTTACGGTTGGAACCGCCCTTGTGCCCACGATATAACCTGAAACAAAAGATTTTGAAGACTTCCAGATTACTTGAATGGTGCATATGTACTTTGAGCTTTAAAATGCCCACCTACGCTTTTTCCAAGCCAAGGGAAAAAAATGTTGTTAAAATATTCAAAATACTATATTCCTAAACCCTATTATATAGTACTTTATTGTAATCTGAGATTTCTAAAATATTAATAATCATTTATATACAAACTTCAAAATTTTGTTTTATCAGCCTGCCACCTACACTGAGAATTTTTCTTTATTCACTTGATTTACTTAAGTACTTTATTTTAGAAAGGAAACTTTTAACACTTTTGTAAATTGAAAACCAGTATTACATGCTATAAGTAGAAGTGTAACTTGTATTTATTTTTGGACATAAAAATGCAATTCAAGTAAACAACATCATGAAGTTTTTAAACTAAGAATAAATAATGAAAGTTTAAAGAAAAGGGAGTCAACTTTGAAAATATACATCTGTAAATTAAGTTCCTCAATGAGAAGACCTGGAAGGGTGTAGGATCTGTCAGCAGTACAGGGTTTTTTTGACCCTGTGTTATGTGGTTCAAGATCAAAATGAGTACTACATCAATGGTAAGATTCATTTCTTAGTTTTGATGATAGTTGGCATTAAGAACCTGACATCATATGAGCATATATTTGAAAACAGGGAAAGATACTTAACCACCTTCTCTGATAAAATGGATAATCAATACTAATTCCTAATCAAAATCATTTAGGTGACTCTGCTTCAACCAACTTGTATTTCAAGAAACCATATGAATACATCTGCAGAATCTATTTTTCTGATGGTATCAAAAAATGTTACCAATGTCCCCAAAATGATCGAAAATGGGTTAACAAGGTACCCTGACAGTGGGTGCTGCTTCAGCCCCAGGATTATCCTGGCACATAAACTCAGCTGGCCAGGCACCCTGAGGGTAACTCAGTGCCTTAGGGAGTGTGAGCCCTGAGGGGTACCTGCAGAGGCCCAGGGTACTTTATCCTGCTTCCTCCATCCCCATCTTTGACTCCTCTCTGACCACAGACCCTGCTCTGGCAGCCTAAGCAACTTCCAGCATATTCTCCAATATCAACTCACATGCCACCATTGTCAGGTGCCTCAAAGCTGCATTCAAATGAAAATCTTATTTTGTTAGAGGAAACAATCTTTCAGTTATCACTTTTCTAGGATTATAGTTATATCATTCATTGCTTCATTCAACTCAAGCACCTATTGTGCACCAGGCATGGATCAAAAGACTGAGTAAACAGCAATGAAGTTATACTATCCTTAAATTTATATATATATGTTATATATATAAGTTATATTTGACTTCACTCTCCCTTTTTCTCCATCTTAGCTTACAGTCAGGAAGCAAGGACAAGCATTGAACACATAATCAATTATAAAGGTAATGTGCGTTGGGAAGTATAGGATGCTATGGTCACTTATAGCAGGAGACTAACTTATCTTGAAAATGGGGAAGATCTCCTTGCAGGAGTGACCTCCAGGTGATAATTGAAGAATGAGTAGGAATTTGCCTGACAGAAAGGGAAGAATGGCTCCTGAAACAAAGGAGAGTGTAAGAGATTATTAAGGGTTGTGTTAAAGAAGGGTCTGATCCTAAAGGCAAGGGGAAGCAGCTGAGAGCTAACTAAGCCAGGTACTGTCCTATACATTCTATTTGTGCTATGAGATTTAATTCTGATGACCACAAGGTAAATATTATTACAATTTTCTTAAATGGAAATTAAGTTTTTTAGGTGAAATTAGCATCATAAAACACAAAGCATCATAAGCTAAAATTCTGGCCCCATATTTTCTAAATAACTTAATCACAAAAATCCACTTTTTAGAAAAAATTCTAGCAATTTCCCATTAAAATGTGATAAATGTTTTTCATTTCAAAAAAGAGCTTATAATTTTTTTAAATGAAAAGGACAAGAAAATTGAGATCCATGTACCCAAGGAGAATAGAAATTCTCTTTCTATAATTTCAAAATACTCCAAGTTGACAATGAAAAGAGTAGGGCAAATTGTGCTTGAAATTTTTTTGTAGGTTTTTAATGATCATTGTAATGGACTACTGGAAATTCTTTTTTTGTGTGTTTGATGCATACAACAAGAGCTACAGTTAAATCAATCAGATGCACAGTCCTCAAACCCTGTATGTGACACTCAGCACTCCCCACCCCGTAAGGCTGATTCAAAGCAAAGAGAAATAAATAATGCTAGGACTTGTTCCTTACTCTCAAATAGGATTTAGTTCCAAAACACTTTCACACATCTGTTATCACCACTTAGTCTCACAACCTCCTTTTCAGTCATCTTACCCTGTAAGGATACTGTTAGCGCCATTCTATGGATGAGAAAACAGAGTCACATGACTGCACGGGACTTTCCCAAGATCGAGAAGCTGCGACAGATTTAAAAGAGATGCAGATCTCAGAATCCTAACCTCATGATCTTTCCACTGGGGTTACTCAGTCTCTACATTACTGAAATCTTGGGCTGGATGAATCTTTGTCCTGGGCATTACAGAAATTTCAGTAGCATCCCTGGCTTCTACCCACTAAATGCCAGCAGCAACCCCCTACCTCCAATCAAAAATATCTCCAGACATTGACAAATGTCCCTTAGAGGATAAAAATCACACCTTAGTTGAGAATCACTAAACTCAATGATTCTGCCTACACTGAATCCCTCTAAGAATGTGTATCTTGACTGTTACTGTTAGACAAGTATTTTTTTATGGTCTCCTTATTTGTATTACAGATGCGTATTTTTAACAGTCCACTTTTCTTTCCACATAAAAATTAATGACTACAAAATTAATATATGTCTTTGAAGAAAATTTGGAAAAAGAAATTCATAAACACCCCCTTAGAGAGAGCCACAGTTAACAGCTTGATGCATTTTTTTGGAGCTTATGCATATTAGTTTTGTATTTTTTAATAAAATTAATAATACTGAATAAACAACTTTATAAGTAGCATTTTCAAATCTCATTACATATTTTCAAATAACTTTAAAGACTAGCTACCATTCCATTATATAAATACATTGCACATATAAATATATCACGTCTTATTTTAAAATTCTCAAAGTTCCATTATTATAAACAATTCTGTTGTGAACACTTTTGTACTGAAATCTTTGAGGATATCTCTGATTATTTCTTTGTTCCCAAAGTTGAGTTACCAAGTTAAAGGAAATAGCTGGTTTATTGTCATATTGTCAAATCAAATTACACTCCCAATACAGAGAATAAAAGTACTCCTTTCCCCAAACCTCTGTCAACATTCAGTTGTCTGTTGTCACTTTTACCAATATTAGCATTTGAAAATTTTAATTGTGTTATTATTTAATTTGTCTATTTAGGGTTATGAGATAGAAGATTTTTTTAATTCCTTTTTTCATAATTTTGTAAATTGCCTGTAGTACATGTTCTTTGTCAGTTTCTTCTATTGACTTACTCATCTTTTTCCTTCAAGAATTGCAAAGACTCTTCAGAATTAAAAAAACTGTAGTTGTTTATCAAAGACAATATAATTTTTTTATTCAAATTTTATTTATTTTAATTATTGGCAATGTCGCTCGATTTTAATTAGGGGAAAAATTTTTTTAAATTCCATTTTGAATTGTATTACACCTGAAAATTGATTGAGAAGGAACTGGTGATGGTATAATACTGAGCTTTCCTATCTATGAATATTGTTCTCTTCTTTTTTTTTAATGTCCTTCAGAAAAGCTGTCTTCTTCATAAAGGACTACATATATCTTAATTCCTAGCTTTATAATATTTTATTACCATTGAATAGGATTTAGTTTTCATTGATCTTGGTAACTGGTTATTTTTGCTATGTTCTCTCTCCTTTATCAGAGTCTTTAATTCTAAAAGAATATTGAGTCCTCTGCACACAGTGGGTATTTTTAAAATGATACTGACTTGCAGTTGTTAATATCTCAAGGCTTTTAAAAAGTTACATTAGCTGTTGGTCTGCGGGTGGTGTTTTAAGAAATTGCTTAAATTCATATTCTTTCCTTTTTGCATTATGCCATAGGGCACTTATATGACATAGTACAAATAACTCTGATAAAAGCATATTTAACAATAGGGCACACTGATACATTAAGAAATCTTCTACAATACAGTTTAATAAAAAAGCAACAAAACAGGAATCCGAAAACAGAGTTTTAGACATGTATACTAGTTTAGAAAGTAAATTTTGTATTACCTCCTTATTATGCTTATTTAAACACTGATGGATAAAACTGAAATACTAATTTATATAATGATATAGATTTTTATGTCAAATTCAGAAGTTGTCAAAATAACAGTATTTACTCCTTTTTAGGGGGCAGAGGATAAAGAAAGGCAAAAGTTTGGGGGAACTTTATTACTTATAATGTTGCCAGGTAGAGACTTTTGATTAGTAAATCTAAATCTTTTCTAATTAGCACGTTTGACACTCTATGTAAAAGAGTGTGACTAAAGGGATTTTAAGAACTTGAAAGCAGTTAAGCCAGGCTAAGCATTCCTTTTGCAATCTCTAGACTTTGAAAATGCTTACTGTTGGAACACTTTTATTTTTCATACAGAGTGCAAAGATAAGGCAGCTCCCACTCATTACCATGGTACAGTTTTTATGATATTTATTGCCTCCATGACCAGGTGCTGTAAATCACTGACAACCTGTGCAACCTTGAGTAAATCACCTAATCTCTCTGGACCTGTTTCTTCCTTCATTACAGGAGAAAGTTAGAATCAATGTTGCTAAGATTCCTTTTAACTTTAAAATTCTAAAAGTCTACAGCTCAAAGTTGCATGGTAAGGGCTATCTTTTAGCATGCAATTTGTACTCTGCCAAAAAAAAAGAGATAAGAGTTCATAAAATCAAGAAGACTGCTTAAAATACAAAAGAAAAGGTTAAAAATGAGAACTCCGAGTTTTCATTTCAAGCTGTGATTGAGTAGCTGGTACTGGACTAGCTCTCCTACCACCACAAAACTAGACAAATATTCAAGACGTTGGAAAACAGGCAATACAAGGATGTGATCCTTGAGAGCAGAGTAAGTCACTACTGGAGCTCCACAGTCAGTTGAGCCCTCTACTTCCAATCTGTGGTACATATTTGATACAAATAGAAATAAGTATGATAGACCCACTGGAGTGAGGACGCAGAGGTCAGAGTTTGGAGCAGCTGGAGTGACTAGAATGTGCAAGGCAAGAAATAAATGGGCCCAGTGAGAGATCCAGAAGTCTGTGTTTCCCTAAAAGTTCTTGGCCAAGGGCACAGGGTGAAACTACTTGAGGCCTACCAGAGAGCAGCTGCTATAAGGCTAAGAGAGAAACTGACACACCAGAAGTTGAGTATTGCTAGGGAAGTTGAATTTCCTGCCCAGTCAGAGTGGAGAGATAAGTTTAACATCATGTAATATCCTTTGGTACCCAGTTGAAACATCAGCAGAGGAGTAAGGACCATGTCCTGAAGTAAGTCCCACTTTAGATCTTCCCACCACAGGATAAAACCAAGTCCCAGCAGGAGAGAGTCCCATCAGTTAAGAAAGGCTTAGGAAACATCTTGGGCTTTCCAAAGACCAATGCTGACAAAGTATAAGAACAAGCTTACACAGTGATATCAGCCAATGATTGAAGTTGCTACTAGAACAAAGATCAACACTTTTCAGAGGAAGACAACAAAATCCAGTACCATGTGCAATGTCCAGAATGGAATCAAAACTGCTATGATATGTAAAGACAGAGGAAAATGTAACCCATGGTCAAGAAAACAAAGTCAACAGAAATCAAACCTAACATGGCTCAGATGTTTGTTTAGCTGATAAATGTATTAAAGTAGCTATTATAAATACATTCAAAGAGCTAAAACAAAATATATTCAAACAAGTAAAGAGAAATATGATCTTATGATCATCCCAATATTTACAGAAAAATCATTTTTAAAAATGCAACATCCCGGGCTTCCCTGGTGGCGCAGGGGTTGAGAGTCTGCCTGCCGATGCAGGGGACACGGGTTCGTGCCCCAGTCCAGGAAGATCCCACATGCCGCGGAGCGGCTAGGCCCATGAGCCATGGCTGCTGAGCCTGCGCATCCGGAGCCTGTGCTCCGCAACAGGAGAGGCCACAAAAGTGAGAGGCCCGTGTACCGCAAAAAAAAAAAAAAGCAACATCCCTTCGTGATAAAAACTCATCAAACTAGGAATAAAAAATAACTTCTTCAATCTGAAAAATAACTCTCCAAAAAATAAATAAATAAACAAAACACAAAACAACAAAAAATCACTATAGCTAACATGATTAACAATGATAGATAGAATAGTTCTTGCTAACATCAAGAAAAGGCAAAGATACCCACTCTCACCACTTCAATTCAGCTTTGTACTGGCATCCTAGCCAGTGCAATAAGGCAAGAGAAAGAAATAAAAGATATACAGGATGGAAAACCATAAGCAAAACTGCATTTATTTGCAGATGACATGATGTCTGTGCAGAAAAATAGCGAATCTATAAAAAATCTACTAGAACTAGTACATGAACGCAAGGCCAATGTATGAAAATCATTTTTATCTCTATGTGCTAACTACCATCAATTTGAAAGCAAAAGCATCAATATAAAACCACGTACAATGGCATCAAAAACATGAAACACTTAGAAACAAGTGTTTCCACAAAAGATGAATAAGACTTCTCCACTGAAAAATAGAAAATATTAGTGAGATAAATTTAAAACTACCTACATAAATGGAGAGATACGCCCAATTCATGGATAGAAAGACTCAGTATTAAGATATCAATTCTCCTCACAGTGATCTAACAGTCAAAGCAATCTAAATGATAGTCTCATCAATCTTTTTTGTAGAAACTGACAAGCTGATTCTAAACTTCATACAGAAATGCTAAGGTCCTAGAAATATAAAACATTCTTTAATATATAGTTGGAAGACTTATACCACTCAACTTTACGACTTATAAATTAACAGTAATCAAAAGAGTGTAGTACAGGCATAAAAATAGATAAATAGATGAATCAAGTAGAATATAGAGCCCCAAATGGACCCACAATTATACAGCTGAATGACTTTTGACAAAGGTGTCAAAGCAGTTCAATAAGGAAATGGAAGATTTATCAACAAATAATGTGACAATAAATGTGTACGCGTATGGGAAAAATTAAAAGTAATGAAACTCTAACCCTCCCACAAATTGTACACAAAAATAATTTAGAGATAGATCATAGACCTAAATATTTATAAAATAAATAAATATAAACTTCCAGAAGAAAACACAGGAGAATATTTTTGTGACTTGGGATCTGGCAAGGGTTTAGATTGAACACAATTAGCAATATATATAAAAGAAAAAAATTGATAAATCAGACAACAAAAAATTTTAAACCAGCTTATCAAACAATACCATTAAGGAAATAATAGGAAAGCCAAAAACTAGGAGAAAATATTTGTAAAATATATCTTAGACAATGTACTGGTACCCAGGGAATATAAAGAATTAATACAATCAATAACAAAATGACAACCAAATTTTTTTCAAATAGCAAAAACTTGAATAGACACTTCACAAAGAAGAAGAGCATATGAGAAGGAGATCAACAGCTTTAGTCATCAGGGAAATGTAAGTTAAAACCTCAATGAGATACCACAACATAGCCACTGAAAGGGCTAAAATTAGAGATTGACAACATCAAATGTTGGCAAGGATGTAGTGCAATCTCAAATTCCACACATGTTGGTGGGAGTGTAGAATGTTAAAATCGTTTCGGGAAATGGGCCTGGCTGTTTCTCATATAACCAAAAATACACCTATTCCAGCAATTCTACTCTTAGGTATTTACTTAAGAAATATGAAAGCATATTCCACAAAAAGACTTGTACAGAAATGTGTATGGTTTTACTCATAGTATTAAGAATTGCAAACAGCATGGTATCCATCAATAGGAGAATGGATAAACAAACTGGTATGTTCATACAATGAAATACCACCAGCAATTTAGAAACATATATGCATGTAACAACATGGATGAAACTCAAAAACACCATACTGATTAAAAGAAATCTTCCCCCTAAAGAGTACATACTGCATGGTTGTATTTGTATAAAGTTCTAAAATAAGCTAAACTAATCTATCACTTAAAAAAATCAGAACAGCAGTTGCCTCTAGGGTTATGGGAGCAGAGATTTACTTGGAAGGAACAGAAGACAACACAGGTGTTATGCATTTGTCAAAAGGTATCAAACAGTACACTTAAGATTTGTACATTTCACTGAAAGTAAATTTTACTTAAAACAAAGAAAATACAAACAGTAACTGAACTCCAGTTAATGATATACATGCTGAAGTGTTTAGGGTGAAGTATACAACATCTGCAACTTAGTTAGAAATACATCAAAAAATATGATAAATAAGATAGAAGAATAAATGTATATAAATGTGATAAAGGAAATACAGCTAAAAGTTAACTCTAGTATCTATGTGGTGAGTACATGGGAGTAATGTAGTTTTATTTCAATTTTTCCTTATTTTAAATTTTTTTCATACTAAAATATGAATTTAGCAAAGTTGCAGGACACCAGGTTAATATAAAAATCAATTGTATCTCTGTATATAAGCAAAAAAACAATTGGAAAATATTCTTTTTTTTTTTTTTAACATCTTTATTGGAGTATAATTGCTTTACAATGGTATGTTAGTTTCAGCTTCACAACAAAATGAATCGGTTATATATATACATATATTCCCATATCTCTTCCCGCTTGCGTCTCCCTCCCTCCCACCCTCCCTATCCCACCCCTCCAGGCGGTCACAAAGCACCGAGCTGATCTCCCTGTGCTATGCGGCTGCTTCCCACTAGTTGTCTACCTTACGTTTGGTAGTGTATATATGTCCATGCCTCTTTATCGCTTTGTCACCGTTTACCCTTCCCCCTCCCCATAGCCTCAAGTCCATTCTCTAGTAAGTCTGTGTCTTTATTCCTGTTTCACCCCTAGGTTTTTCATGACATTTTTTTTTTTTAATTCCATATATATGTGTTAGCATACAGTATTTGTCTCTCTCTTTCTGACTTACTTCACTCTGTATGACAGACTCTAGGTCTATCCACCTCATTACAAATAGCTCAATTTCGTCTCTTTTTATGGCTGAGTAATATTCCATTGTATATATGTGCCACATCTTCTTTATCCATTCATCCAATGATGGACACTTAGGTTGTTTCCATCTCTGGGCTATTGTAAATAGAGCTGCAATGAACATTTTGGTACATGACTCTTTTTGAATTATGGTTTTCTCAGGGTATATGCCCAGTAGTGGGATTGCTGGGTCATATGGTAGTTCTATTTGTAGCTTTTTAAGGAACCTCCATACTGTTCTCCACAGTGGCTGTATCAATTTACATTCCCACCAACAGTGTAAGAGGGTTCCCTTTTCTCCACACCCTCTCCAGCATTTATTGTTTCTAGATTTTTTGATGATGGCCATTCTGACTGGTGTGAGATGATATCTCATTGTAGTTTTGATTTGCATTTCTCTCATGATTAGTGATGTTGAGCATTCTTTCATGTGTTTGTTGGCACTCTGTATATCTTCTTTGGAGAAATGTCTATTTAGGTCTTCTGCCCATTTTTGGATTGGGTTGTTTGTTTTTTTGTTATTAAGCTGCATGAGCTGCTTATAAATTTTGGAGATCAATCCTTTGTCAGTTGCTTCATTTGCAAATATTTTCTCCCATTCTGAGGGTTGTCTTTTGGTCTTCTTTATGGTTTCCTTTGCTGCGCAAAAGCTTTTAAGCTTCATTAGGTCCCATTTGTTTACTCTTGTTTTTATTTCCATTTCTCTAGGAGGTGGGTCAAAAAGGACCTTGCTGTGATTTATGTCATAGAGTGTTCTACCTATGTTTTCCTCTAAGAGTTTGATAGTTTCTGGCCTTACATTTAGGTCTTTAATCCATTTTGAGCTTATTTTTGTGTATGGTGTTAGGGAGTGATCTAATTTCATACTTTTACATGTAGCTGTCCAGTTTTCCCAGCACCACTTATTGAAGAGGCTGTCCTTTCTCCACTGTACATTTCTGCCTCCTTTGTCAAAGATAAGGTGACCATATGTGCATGGGTTTATCTCCGGGCTTTCTATCCTGTTCCATTGATCTATCTTTCTGTTTTTGTGCCAGTATCATACCGTCTTGATAACTGTAGCTTTGTAGTATAGTCTGAAGTCTGGGAGCCTGATTCCTCCAGTTCCTTCTTTCGTTCTCAAGATTGCTTTGGCTATTCGGGGTCTTTTGTGTTTCCATACAAACTGCAAAATTTTTTGTTCTAGTTCTGTGAAAAATGCCAGTGGTAGTTTGATAGGGATTGCATTGAATCTATAGATTGCTTTGGGTAGTAGAGTCATTTTCACAATGTTGATTCTTCCAATCCAAGAACATGGTATATCTCTCCATCTATTTGTATCACCTTTAATTTCTTTCATCAGTGTCTTATAATTTTCTGCATACAGATCTTTTGTCTCCTTCGGTAGGTTTATTCCTAGATATTTTATTCTTTTTGTTGCAATGGTAAATGGGAGTGTTTTCTTGATTTCACTTTCAGATTTTTCATCATTAGTATATAGGAATGCCAGAGATTTCTGTGCATTAATTTTGTATCCTGCCACTTTACCAAATTCATTGATTAGCTCTAGTAGTTTTCTGGTAGCATCTTTAGGGTTCTCTATGTATAGGATCATGTCATCTGCAAACAGTGACAGCTTTACTTCTTCTTTTCCGATTTGGATTCCTTTTATTTCCTTTTCTTCTCTGATTGCTGTGGCTAAAACTTCCAAAACTATGTTGAATAAGAGTGGTGAGAGTGGGCAACCTTGTCTTGTTCCTGATCTTAGTGGAAATGCTTTCAGTTTTTCACCATTGAGGATGATGTTTGCTGTGGGCTTGTCATATATGGCCTTTATTATGTTGAGGAAAGTTCCCTCTATGCCTACTTTCTTCAGGGTTTTTATCATAAATGGGTGTTGAATTTTGTCAAAAGCTTTCTCTGCATCTATTGAGATGATCATATGGTTTTTCTCCTTCAGTTTGTTAATATGGTTTATCACATTGATAGATTTGCGTATATTGAAGAATCCTTGCATTCCTGGAATAAACCCCACTTGATCATGGTGTATGATCCTTTTAATGTGCTGTTGGATTCTGTTTGCTAGTATTTTGTTGAGGATTTTTGCATCTATGTTCATCAGTGATATTGGCCTGTAGTTTTCTTTCTTCGTGACATCCTTGTCTGGTTTTGGTATCAAGGTGATGGTGGCCTCGTAGAAGGAGTTTGGGAGTGTTCCTCCCTCTGCTATATTTTGGAAGAGTTTGAGAAGGATAGGTGTTAGCTCTTCTCTAAATGTTTGATAGAATTCGCCTGTGAAGCCATCTGGTCCTGGGCTTTTCTTTGTTGGAAGATTTTTAATCACAGTTTCAATTTCAGTGCTTGTGATTGGTCTGTTCATATTTTCTATTTCTTCCTGATTCAGTCTTGGCAGGTTGTGCATTTCTAAGAATTTGTCCATTTCTTCCAGATTGTCCATTTTATTGGCATAGAGTTGCTTGTAGTAATCTCTCATGATCTCTTTTATTTCTGCAGTGTCAGTTGTTACCTCTCCTTTTTCATTTCTAATTTTATAGATTTGAGTCTTCTCCCTTTTTTTCTTGATGAGTCTGGCTAGTGGTTTATCTATTTTGTTTATCTTCTCAAAGAACCAGCTTTTAGTTTTATTGATCTTTGCTATTGTTTCCTTCATTTCTTTTTCATTTATTTCTGATCTGATTTTTATGATTTCTTTCCTTCTGCTAGCTTTGGGGTTTTTTTGTTCTTCTTTCTCTAATTGCTTGAGGTGCAAGGTTAGGTTGTTTATTCGAGCTGTTTCCTGCTTCTTAAGGTGGGCTTGTATTGCTATAAACTTCCCCCTTAGAACTGCTTTTGCTGCATCCCACAGGTATTGGGTCGTTGTGTCTCCATTGTCATTTGTTTCTAGGTATTTTTTGATTTCCTCTTTGATTTCTTCAGTGATCACTTCATTATTAAGTAGTGTATTGTTTAGCCTCCATGGAAAATATTCTTATAATGGTATCAAAAACCATAAGATACTTAGGAATATATTTAATGAAAGGTATGTAAATCTATACACTGCAGGGTATAAAAATATTGATGAGAGAATTTCTTAAAGGTTTGAATAAATGGAGAAATATACCACAATTGTGAATTAGAAGACTTAATATTGTTATCATTTCTCCCCATATTGATTTATAGGTGCAATAAATTCCCAATCAAAAGTCCAGCAGGCATTTTTTTAAATTAACAAGATGATCCTAAGACTTGAACTGCATAGAACCTAAAATAGCCAAAACAAAACTGGAAGAATTAAACCACCTGATTTCAAGATTTATTAAATTTATTAAATTAATAAATTTATTAATTTATATATTTATATATAATATATAATATATGTATTATAATATAATTATATTATATTATATATTAATTATTAATTATATATTATTAATTATATATTACTATATATAATTAATAATATAATTATTAATTATATATTAATATTATATATTAATTATATTATAATTATAATATATATTATATATATAATATATTATATATAATATATATATTATATTTAATATATAATATATATAATATATATATATTTATATATAATTTATAAATTATTAAATTAATAAATTAAATTTATTAAATTAAATATTCTAATCAAGGCAGAGTGGTAATGGCATAAGTATAGACTAATAGATTAATGGAACAGGACAGAGAGTTCAGTTGATTTTTGACAAAGGTACCAACATAATTCAATGGGTAAATGATGACCTTGTCAACAAACAGTGATGAAACAACTGGATATTCATATTTAAAAAAAAAACCCTAACCATTACATCATCACATACACAAAATTTAATTTGAAATGGTTAATAGACTTAAACATAAAAGCTAACCTATAAAACTTCTAAAAGAAAACTTCTAGGAAAAAAAACTTCATGACTCTGCAGTAGGCAAAGACATATGTTCTTAGAACACAAGAAGGTGCCGATTATTTTTTTTTTAATTTATAAGTTGGACTTCATCAAAATGTAGGCCTTCTGTTCTTCAAAAGACATCAGTGAGAAAATAGATAAAAAATAAGGCACATACTGGGAGAAAATATTTGCAATACATACATTTGAAAAAGAGTTTCTACCCAATATATATAAAGCATTGCTACAACTCAACATCAGAAGAAAATCAATCCAATTTTAAAAAGGCGAAAGTGTTTAACAAAGACCTCAAAAAATGATATATGAATGGCCAATAAAAACATGCATCATTCCATGAAATACAAATTAAAACCACAATGAGATATCATATCACACTCATTAGAATGGCTAAACGTTAAAAAGCTGACCATACCAAATGTTGGTCAGAACTCTCATACACCACTGAGAATACAAAATGGTAGGATCACTTGGAAAACAGTCTGGCGGTTCCTTACAAAGTTAGACATTGACTTAACTATATGACCCAGAAAAAATATGCCCATAAAAACTTTTACACTAATGTACAGCACTCTTTCCATAATAACCAAATACGAGAAACAACCCCTACTGTCCTTCAAAGGTGAATGGATAAGTAAACTCTGGCATATTCATACAAGAGAATACGAGTCAGCAATTAAAAGGAACAAACTAATGATACACTCAGCAACATGGACAATCTCAGTAATGTCATGTTGAGAGAAGTAAACCAGACATAAAATAGTGCTCTCTGATTACATGAAGTCATGCAACCAGCCAAATTAATCTATAGTGATAGATTATACTGGCTGTTTGCTCTGTGGTGGGAGGAGCTGAGGGATTGGCCTCAAAGAAGCAAAAGTGAGTTTTCTGGGATGGTTTGATTGGGTTGATGGTTATACAAATATATATACTCGTCAAAACTTATCGAACTGTGTGCTTACAATGTACGCATATTATTGTATGTAAATAACACCTCAGAAAAGGTTTGAAAAATTATTTTGTTGAAGAAAAAAATGATTAGCATTGAAAAAAATTATTTACTGATGAATAAACAAGAAAAATTTAAAAATAAATAGCAACTAAGACTAATTCAGGGGCCATTTTTCTTGGTAATATTTGGGGAGATCCTGACAGTTTTGCATCCATTTTTCTACATGTGTTTGGCTGCACTATGTAAAGCTTAATGCTAAAGTCACATCTTAACTTCTTCCACACATTAAAACTGTCAATCAACTTTTATTACGCAAATGAAGTACTTTACGTTAAATCTGTCAAGATAATTGCTAAGATCAAGCTAAATGGAAAGGAAAATAAAAGTAAAATGTGAGAAGTTATTTTTAAATTAAGAGCAGTTTCTATAAGGAATTATAAAGCAGTATGGCGATAGGATATACTGGCTTTTCTATATCTTTCCATCTTGGCAAATGTTAGGGAGGGCTTAACTCTCCCAAACATACTCAAAGAACCAAATGCGTCAGTTGCTGTGCCTTCAACAGCATGGAACAGGAAACCCTGCTTCTACTGACTTAAACAAGAAGGCATTTATTATCTCATATAACAAGAAGTTCTCCATGCATAGTTAATTCCCTGGCTCAACAACATCTTCCTTTCATTGTGCCTTTGTCCTCAGAGCAGCACCCCTCAAAGCTCCAAGATCATGACTCTGAACTATGACCACATCCAGGAAAGAAGATACCATATCTTTCTACTTGTCTCCTTTACATCAAGTATTCTTTCCCACCACACTTCTCACATTTCTCGAGCCAGAATTTCATCACTTGCCCACACCTATATAATTCATTCGCAAGAGAAATGCACATCAACATGATGGACCTAAACCAGCTCTTGTTAGCAGGTGGCCAAGAGGAGAGTGGAGATCCGAAAAATGTTGGTTCTCTTGGGAAGGAGGGAGGACCAGGTGGGAAGGGAAGTTCAGTAGATGATCAAAAGTAAGTGCAACAGGGCTTCCCTGGTGGTGCAGTGGTTGGGAGTCCGCCTGCCGATGCAGGGGACACGGGTTTGTGCCCCGGTCCGGGAAGATCCCACATGCCGCGGAGCGGCTGGGCCCGTGAGCCATGGCCGCTGAGCCTGCACGTCTGGAGCCTGTGCTCCGCAACGGGAGAGGCCACAACAGTGAGAGGCCCACGTACCGCAAAAAAAAAAAAAAGAAAAAGTAAGTGCAACACTGGGCAAAAAAGAAATTATCTTCCCTAGTTCTGTTAAGTTGTTGTGTTACCTTCACGTGAATACCTCTCTCTGGGGGCTTTTTCTACCAGTAAAGGAAAATCGAATTGAAAAACTCCAGCTGCCAAAGCCAGTCTCTGAAATCCTTTGCCCCCTTTAAGGGGCTCAAGAACATTTGCTGACTCTAGCACAGAGGAAATTAAAGCAATTCTCACTTCTTATGTGGCTATTTACTGCTCTCTACATCACTAACCCATATTTATTTCTCGGTTTGCAGCGCAGTGATTGTAGAGTAACTGCCAGGCAGCAAATAACTTCCTCGTCGCTGAAACTGGTCGTAATTTTGCTCTCAGCAGAGCATGTTACATAACTGTTCAATGCTGGTAAATGGCCATGGGCTTTTCCTCCACTTCTAATTGCCATGATGTGTAGGATGGGTGATGGGTGGCTGTTTCCATCTCACAGACAGTCAACACCTTTACGTGGCAGCATAAGAAGATACTAAGTAGATACTAAGATACTAGTGGTTTCTCTACATAATACACACTGCTAGCCAATGTCCAAATAGTCTTTGTCTAGCAGGATGTTTGTGTTGTACTTTAGCGTATTACTTTTCCACGAGTCGACATGCCTTGTGCCATTATGGTGTCACTTCTGCACACACAGAAAGTAAACTTGCAAAATTCCCACACTCAGATGAAGTTGTGTTACATGTTATTAATGTACATTGGTGTCAGATTGTGGTTTGAATTAATATGCATATCAGTTCACTCCATCTCATTTTTACCCTTGAAAGAAGCTATATTTCCTACTCCATTATTATCAGTATCCCAGCCTAAACATTTCTTAACCAAACTTAGCACAACTCTTAGCTTCAGTGTGTTCGGTTACTTCAGATCATTAAAGTATCCCTATCGTCTGTGGTTGAGCAATTACGACTGTAAAATCGTATCAGGTTTCTCATGTATAAAATGTGAATGTAGCTAAGGGAAGGCAATAAGTGGCGTGTAATCATTTCCCACTAACTCAAGACATGGAATAAGAAAGCTTTCAGAGAACTTGTTCTCAAACATGGCAGTACTGGAATGATCTGGGTAGCATTAAAGAGTTTGTATGCCATGGTGCCGACCTCTAGTAATTGAGGTCTGGAATGCAGCCTGGGCACGGGGCTGTTTTGTAAGCTTCCCAGGTGATTCTAAATGTGCATCTAGGGTTGAAAACAGCGCATTTAAGTAGTGGTTCTCAAAGTGTGAAGCATCAGCACTACCTGGGAACATGTGTGAAATGCAAATGCTCAGGCTTTGCTCCAGACCTAGTGAATTAGAAACTCGCGGTTGGATCTCAGTACTCTGTGTTTTACCAGGCCTCCAGGTGATTCTGATACATGCCTAAGTTTGAGGACCACTGCTCTACAGGTAAGTCTTTCCACGTCTAAAATCCTATGATTCTACCCTCCTGATAACCTCCACCAACTCCAAACTGTAGTGGACTCCATATATTCTCACTAAGCAGATCTCATGGCCTTAACAGGAGATGCAAGTCCTTGAAAACCATTAACGGTGTGACCATGGAATTCCTTGGTATCAGTGTCTGTCTGAGTCTTGCTACCTTCTCTGAACGATGTTGGCAGCTTTTATAATTCACTGGGCACCCACAGGACCAGTCACATGTGGCCTGTAAGGAGCTGTCTCCTTACCTTGTTGCTGCCGGGGAACCTCCACTGGCTCTGCCTCCCACCTGCTTGATCAGCGCACGAGCCCTGGTGCTCTGTCGTGATGTGAATATCATTGCCTCTCTCTCAGCCCTTGTGATCTTAACGCTTTCGGCCATTCCTTAGGTCACCAAGCCTTTGACTGCTGGTGTGTGTCTTCAGAGTCCCTGTGCTCTACTCCATGCCTTTTTCAAGGTTGGAAGGACCCACTCTTGCATCTGTTTTCCCAGCAGGTGAGTTTTGGCAACACCTTGATTGACTTGCACCTATTCCACATGAGAATCTTGAAAAGAGTTTAGGAACCTTCTTTCTCTGGGTTTGACCACGAAAACTGTACCTATACCTCTTTTGCTGGTCTCCAGTTGTTGTAGTAAAGCTCAGGAGTTCCCAGTTCTGGCTCTGATTGAGAACCTGTGGTAATAATTGACCAGGTACTCCAATCACTGCTCCACTTTCATCCTCTAGCCCTACTCTGGAGCCCTTAGTCCCTGTTATGGGCTGAGTTGTGTCCTTCACTCTCTTCCAACAAGCTCTTATGTTGAAGTTCTGACCTCCAGTACCTCAGAATATACTATATTTGGACATAAGGTCTTTAAAGAGATAATTAACTTAAATGGAGCCTTTAGAATGGGCCCTAATCCAGTATGAATAGTGTCCTTATAAGAAGAGGAGATCAGGACACAGATGCACACAGAGGGAAGGCCATGTGAAGATATAGGGAGAAGACGGCCATCTACAAGCCAAGGAGAGAGGCCTCAGATGAAACCAACCCTGCAGACATCTTGATCTCAGACTTCCAGCCTCCAGAGCCATGAGAAAATAAGTTTCTGTTGTTTCAGCCACCTTGTCTGTGGCCCTTTGTTACCACAGCCTTAGAAAACTAATAGGTATTGGTGCCTAATACTAGTTTCCTGGCCTGCGATCCAGCTCCTGGCCCTGTTCCCAGCACTCCCTTCAAACCCATGACAAATTCCTTAGGGAGGAGAAAGCAGCAGCTTCCATATTTACCGGCGTGAGAGGAAAGACCTGAGAGTCAGTGATTCCTACGAAATTCCTGAGAGAGGAGGGCCTATGATGAGCATACACTGGGAATATTTTCGTGTGTTTTATGCTACTCTCTCCTACCTTTTATATTTTCTTCTGAATACAACATCAACCTCACGGTTCTCCAGTGCTGTATGTGCACAAACTGGGACTCGGGCTTTATTGTAGCCAACAAACCCTGTCTGAACATCTACCATATGCGAATCCCTGTGCTAGACCTTGTGGGTTAGGGAGAACTGTTTGCCAATATGCATATGCATGTGTAAATCTATATATAGTCTCCTCTCATGGGGAGATAATGGATATATACCCAAAAATATAACTGTGAGGCTAGGTAGAATAGGAAAACTTCCCAATGAATGAAAGCCACTGATATCAAACAGTATGGTAAGAAAGAAGCTCCAATTTGAAAGCGACATTTGAAATGGGTTGATTTTGGACAAGTGGATAAAAAATGAGATTAAAAAAAAATTTTAGGGGTATTTATTTTCTGTACTATGTTAAACATGTTGAAGAAGAGACTAGGAAGAATGCATTTTGTCCCCCCATTTGTACCATTCATTATAGTCACATGATGGTGTCACTGTGCCCCATAAGGTAAAGAAAATAGAATATTTAAAATATTCTTTACCTTAAGTGTGGGACATGTGAGCAATGAGCAGTTTCCTTTGAGTCGCGTTCTTTGCGCTGTCTCCCCTGCCTAGTGAAATCCTTCCTGCTCTTTAAAACCTGGCACCACTATTCTCTCCTCCTCCATAAATCCTCCATAAATCATTTCCTCTTAAATCATTTCCTCTTCCCCTGAGAAAAATTCTTTGCTCCTTTTCAACACTTTCAAAGCCTTTTGCACACAGTATACAACTTTCCACACTATGTTTTGTTTTTTGTTTTTTTTTTTTCCATACGCGGGCCTCTCACTGTTGTGGCCTCTCCCGTTGCGGAGCACAGGCTCCGGACGCGCAGGCTCAGCGGCCATGGCTCACGGGCCCAGCCGCTCCGCGGCATGTGGGATCTTCCCAGACCGGGGCACGAACCCGCGTCCCCTGCATCGGCAGGCGGACTCTCAACCACTGCGCCACCAGGGAAGCCCCACACTATGTTTTAATAACTAGTGTGTGTCTATCTCTCTGTTCTAGTTTATTAGGTTCTTGAGGACAAGCACTGTTTTATTGACCTAAATACTCAGTATCTCAGTATCTGACTCAAACCAGGTACCAAAAAAAAGTGATTGTTAGCCAGGACATGGAAGCAACCTAAATGTCCATCCACACATGAATGAATAAAGAAGATGTGGCATATTTATACAATGGAATATTACTCAGCCATAAAAAAGAAAGAAATAATGCCATTTGCAGCAACATGGAAGGACCTAGAGATTATCATACTAAGGGAAGTAAGCCAGACAGAGAAAGACAAATATCATATGATATCGCTTATATGTAGAATCTTTAAAAAAAATGATACAAATGAACTTATATACAAAACAGAAATAGGCCCGCAGACATGGAAAACAAATTTATGGTTACCAAAAGGGGGGGGGAGTAATAAATTAGGAGTTTGGGATTAACATATACACACTACGATATATAAAATAGATAACCAAGAAGGACCTACTTTATAGCACAGGGAACTATACTCAATATTTTGTAATAATCTATAAGGAAAAGAATCTAAAATATATATATATGTACTATATATATATATATATAAATGAATCATTTTGCTGTATACCTGAAACTAATACAACATTGTAAATCAACTATACGTTAATTAAAAAAATTTTTCATAAAAAATAAATTTTAAAAAGAGTGTTAAACTTGATCAAATTGAAATTGACAGAATAGGTGTGGTTTAGAGCTGGAGATGAGAAAATGAGACTGCAGTGGCTCTGCAAAGCAAAATACTAACTACACTGTGTCAAGGATAATCTCTTCTGAACGTATGGTTTTCAAATAAACCTTTCAAATAAGGTTTTCTTCCTTAGTGTGGATTTAAGTTCTACCATCCTGGAGAATTACCATTTGTCCTTTGACAAAGAGTGTGTGTGTGTGTGTGTGTGTGTGTGTGTGCGTGTGTGTGTGTTGCATCTAAGAGTTCCCTAGAGGAGACCAAAATGACACAGGAAGAAGGGCAGGCACAGATTTTTGCCGCCTGCTCATGGAAAGATGTTTAAGGAATCACAGAATGTAAATCCCGCCCTGAACTGTTCTATTCAAGTCCTTACTCTAGACCGAGTAACTCAAGTATGTGGACTTTTGCTACTGTGAATTATTGTATATATGGATTAGTTTCATGGTGGGAAGATGTGAGACCATGCCAGTGAGTGGAAGATAAGGTTTTCCAAAAGGAGAATGGAAGGTTGCAACGTGAATTCAAGAAAGAGATCTTGGGCTTCCCTGGTGGCACAGTAGTTAAGAATCCACCTGCCGATGCAGGGGACGTGGGTTCGAGCCCTGGTACAGGAAGATCCCACGTGCTGCCGAGCAACTAAGCCCGTGTGCCACAACTACTGAAGCCCAGGCACCTAGAGCCCGTGCTCCACAAGGAGAAGCCACCACAGTGAGAAGCCCGTGCACCTCAACGAAGAGTAGCCCCCGCTCACTGCAACTAGAGAAAGCCCAGGCACAGCAACAAAGACCCAATATAGCTGATTCACTTTGTTATAAAGCAATTATACTCCAATAAAGATGGTTAAAAAAAAAAGACCCAACGCAGCCAAAAATTAAAAGAGAGAGAGAGAGAGAGAGAGAGAGAGAGCTCTCTCTTTCCCTCCCTCTGGATGAAGAAGAAAAGGGGGAAAATGAGGAGGATGAAATGGTGAGATTTGTAAGACAAGGAGGCAAAGCTTTTCCTTTTCTCTCGGTTTCTGGAGATCGTCATATTTAGAATCCAGTTTTTTCTACATTATAATTCCCTCTAGTTAGTCTTCTCCTCAGTCACCAACCTTTAATAAAGGCTGTTATACAGAAAGCAACTTTGTGTTAGCTGCATGGGGATAATTAGAGCCCAAGGCAATAAAAGGCACCACAGCCTTCTTTGGCTTAGTTGGAACCCTCACGGCCGTGGTGACATTGTATCATGGGTAATTATTTATCTCAGAGCTCCAAGAAGTCGAGTCAGCAGTAAAAGAAGCTGAGACCCAAGGTGAGCTGAGACTAGGTAGCAGGAACAGGCAGCAGTGGTCAAGTGGCTAAGGCATCTATTCACTTAGGAATGATGGTGAGAAAAATTATCTTAACCCAAGGTAAAGTAACTCCTGAATGTGGAGCTGGAGTTACAGTAAAGATAAGAGCCAATGATGCTTTCTTTAGTGGAAGACTCTTCTATCAGCTACAAAAGTTCTCAATGTTGGATCACACGCACTGTCATCATACATCTCATGTGTTATTTTTGTGTGGATGGTACAATACGCATTAGTTCCTCCAACTAATTTTACTAAGTGGTAAAAGGTGATAAAAAAATTTTTAAGCCTGCATTCCCAGCACCTGTACAATTTTGCAGCTATTTTCTACACGTGCTGATGTACTTTCCTGTCTTGTGCACTGTAAAACAGACAGAAATTTCAAAAAGACAACACATATCCAAGGAAAAGTTCTAACACACTGTTCCCACACTCCAGTGTATCATCCAGCACAGCCCCTGAGGTGCTCACACCATTTAGAGCCCCTGATTTAGAAGTGAAGGTGACTGGACTTAGAGTCAGACAAACCTAGATTAGAATCACTCTTCAGCCACTTACAGGCTGTTAAGTCTCTGAATCTGTTTCCTAGACTCAAAGGGGGTAAGAATACCCCTCAAGGGTTTTTTTTAAAGATTTGCATAAGATGATATTTACAAATCATGCAGCATTGTCCTAAGCTTTTGTGCCTACCACAGAGTAGGTGCTCAGTGAATGCCAGCCATTGCACATTACTCGTCACCACTGCACATCTAAAGCCCTGCTGGGGTCAGAGGAACCAGGATAATGTTTTTCTCAGTTAAAAACAAGACTACATGTCTACAAGGACATGTTTCTATGCAAGGAAAGAGTTAATGAAAAGTTCTTATTGATAGATAATAAAGAAAAAAGCCCACCAGGACAGACATAAGTGATGGTCTAGGGGATGGTAAGTAGTTACTCATTGTATTTATTATCCAGAGAAGAATACAGACTATATATTTCATGAGCCAGATGGGAACAGTTATTTAATCCACCGTAATGATGACTCTAAATGGCTCTATTGAATCTCTACTTGAAAGTATACTTCAGAAGAGTTGCAGGCTATGAAGGGATAATGCAAGAAACAAATGTAATGGTTAAAGGATATTTTTGCTAAAGCTTAATTAAACTTGAGATTTTGTACCATTCTGTGTATAATCTTCAAATGATTTTTTTTCTGAAACAGGCACCAGAAACGGTGCTAAGAAATTAGCCTTAGAGCTATGCAGATTTTGAAGGACCCTTAAGGGGAAAAAAATGCAAGAAAATACACAGATTTCAATCTGAAGCACAGAATTGAAATTGCTTTCTGCATCCCACACTTCCAGCAACATTGGTACCTACTTGAAATGAACAACTGCTGAAGGAAACAGCTGGGAAAAAGCTGTTACTGCAAAGCAAAGTGCACTATGCATGCTGTAATTAGTCTGCAATCGTTCTTCAGTCCACTGCTCGTGAAAAACCTTGATTTGATCACACCAAAAGCATTCCTATCACTGAGCAAAATTCAGGACAATTCTCCCCCCCCCACACACACAAACCAAATAAAACTCTCACTTTCACCGTAGTTGATGATAACATGATTTTTTTTAATGTGGTCAAAGTGACAACTGGACCATAGAGAGGCATGTAAAACCAATATTTTTTTGTTTACAGTGAGAAGTGCCTAAGAATAATAGCTAAAC
The DNA here is from genome assembly GCF_964270905.1 of Leucopleurus acutus. NCBI lineage: Eukaryota > Metazoa > Chordata > Mammalia > Artiodactyla > Delphinidae > Leucopleurus > Leucopleurus acutus. The sequence goes on from NC_139155.1 coordinate 19,247,677, forward strand.
ATTTTTGAGTGTTTACTGTGTGCTAGCTTGGCACTGTCCAAAAGAAATATAACACAAGCCACAAGTGTGAACCACACAAGGAAAGTAAAATTTACTAGCAGCCATGTATTTTTTTTAAAAGTAAACAGCATCTTAACTTAAACTGCCATAACAAAATACCATAGATGATGTGGTTTAAATAACAGACATTTATTTCTCACAGTTCTGGAGTCTGAAAGTCCAAGATCAAGGTGCCAGCAGTTTTGGTGTCTGTTGAGAACCCTCTTCCTGGTTTGCAGATGGCAATGTTCTTGCTGCACCCTTACGTGAGGGAGAGAGAGAAGGCTCTGGTCTCTTCCTCTTCTTATAAGGACACTAATCCCATCATGAGAGCTCTACCCTCATGATCTCATCTAACTACCTCCCAAAGGCCCACTTCCAAGTACCATCACATTGGAGGTTAGGCTTTCAGCATATGAATTTGGGCGGACATAAACGTTTAGTCCCTAGAAACAAGTGAAATTAATTTTAATACCATATTTTATTTAACACAGTCTACCTAAAATATTCTCTTTTCAAGATGAACTCACTAAAAAGCTATTAATGAGATATGTTACATACTTTTTTCCTACTCATCTTCTAAACCTAGTGTGTAACGTACACAGTTTGGACTAGTCACATTTCACATGCTCAATAGCAGGATGTGGCTAGTGGCTTCCGGACTGAACGACACAGTTCCAAATGCTTTATATGGATTATATCCTTCAATCCTCTCAATAGTCTGCTGATGTAGTAACTATTATCCCTTTCTACAGATGAGAAAATGGCAGTACAAGGAGACTCAACAATAAGCTAGAGGGGCAGACTCAGAAAGAATCTAGGCAACCTCATTTCAGAGCCTGTATTTAGCACTACGGTGTCCTGCCTCGTGCGCTATTTGGTGTAGCTACAGACTATTCTTCCTGACCAGCAAGAGGATTTGAAAATTATAAAGATACCCACGGAGAGTTAGCAATAAACTATAATAATAGCCTTCTTTTTGAGCCTTTTCCATAACAACCATCTTAGAGGGTAAATACTGTTATGTGTTATGCCTATTTTACAGATCTGGAAACTGAGGCACAAAGACATTAAGTCACTTGCCCAAGGTCACAGAGCCAAGATCTGTGGGAACTGTGATTCAATCCTAGGTCTTCCGACTCCAGAACCTAAGCACTAACCACTAGTTTGGTACTGTTAACAGGTCTATCAAAATAGACAAAGTAACATTCCACAGCAGGTACAATAAAAACAGCCTCTGAAGGCTACAGAGTGAAACAGAGAAAGTGAGCCAAATCAACTACTTTAAGAAACGAAGTAGAAATGATAACACGTAAGAGAGTCACTTTTAGTGAAGATTAAAATTTGTCCCTGTATTTGCTGTGCAAGAAATAATGTTTAGGGCTTCCCTGGTGGCGCAGTGGTTGAGGGTCCGCCTGCCGATGCAGGGGACACGGGTTCGTGCCCCGGTCCGGGAAGATCCCACATGCCGGGGAGCAGCTGGGCCCGTGAGCCATGGCCGCTGAGCCTGCGCGTCCGGAGCCTGTGCTCCGCAACGGGAGAGGCCACAACAGTGAGAGGTCCGCATACCGCAAATAAATAAATAAATAAATAAATAATGTTTAGTAAAGAAAAAGACATGGAGTTTTCCATGAAAGAAGACAAGCTGTTACACAGCAGTCAGTATAAGGAAAAGGATGGATAACCCAACAGCCTCCAGAATTTTTATTTCATGGCCCACTATGGTGTTATGCTCCCTTGCTACTTATTCCAAAATGTCTACCATTACGATTAGATGCTAAAGACCAGCATATCAAAGCAGGGTTGCTATGTACCATTCAAGATATACATCAGAAAGATACCCCAGATACTGCAAGTGAATAAAACAAGTTACAGAATAGTACCTATGAAGTATGATTAACCATTTCTGTTGAAACAGTAAAAACAAAAAGTTGGATTCCATATAGAAAACAATTTGGAAATAATGCCTATCAGTGGTTATGGGAGTATAAAGGACATTATATGGAACTTAATTTTTATATTATATATTTCTGTAATGTTTGAATTTTTATAACCAGCATAGATTACATTAGTAAACAAAATTAATAGGTGCTAGGTAGATGAGAGAGAGAGATGGTGAATGGAATAAGACAGACACAAGAGTACTGATACATATTGAACGTTTCTATCCATATCAAGTTTTTTTAAAAGGGAAAACTAGGGCTTCCCTGGTGGCACAGTGGTTGAGAGTCCGCCTGCCGATGCAGGGGACACGGGTTTGTGCCCCGGTCCGGGAAGATCCCACATGCCGCGAAGCGGCTGGGCTCGTGAGCCACGGCCGCTGAGCCTGCGTGTCCGGAGCCTGTGCTCCACAACGGGAGAGGCCACAACAGTGAGAGGCCTGAGTACCACAAAAAAAAAAAAAAAAAAGGGAAACTAGTATTTGGTATTAGAAATCTGGATGCTGCTTACCTTTGGGTGGTCATGCTTAGAAGGAAGGTGTCCTTTTATGTCTTGATATGAGTGCTGGTTACATGGGTGTGTTCAGTGTGAGACCATCCATGATGCTATACAGTCTTTATATATATTTCTGTATGCATGTTTTAGATTTTTTAAAGTTTCAAAATATATTTGAGAGAAGATCTCATAAACTGGCAAACTTATATTTTCAGATAAAGAATGTACACTATTTTTTATATTCCCTGAATAATAAGAATTTTGCATACTGAGTCCTTCTCCACCTCCTTTGGTCTTAGAAATACAGGTCAGCAGACGCCTTATCCATCTTTCAGGTGCATTCTTTATAAGAGGTCATCTGCTGCCCCTACCGCTTCTTCAAAGTCTGATACGTTGAGCAATATTCACAATGCTTGTGTGGTTAATTTTATCCAAGTTGTTCAAGTAACTGCTAACTACTTCTTCTATGATTGCACAGAAATAAAAACCAGATTTACGTTTTACTTTGCAACTTAAAAGATAGAGAAGCTGAGATGAAAGTCTACAAACTGATTTGCACAAGGACACTGGGAGGCAAGGCAGTGGAGAAAGAGTGAGAGACTGGAGAGGGAAGGTAAGAGGTGGCGGGGGAGAGATACCGGAGACTGAGGCAGAGGGAAAATGCAGTGGGAGGGGGCAGTGGGGAGAAGGAGGAAGAGGATTTATGTCAGTCTACAAAATAGGAGGCAGACACATTGGTTTGGAAACGCCCTGCAATTTGTGTTACTTGGTAAAGGTGCTGGCTTCTTTCTCTGTGTATCATCTGGCCTTTAGGACTAAGCCATGATAATAAAATCAGAAGCAGAAGGCTATAACTTAGGGACAAACAAATAAAAGTCAAAGGCCAGGAAGGAGAGGTAAAAGAAATGTCCCACATCCCTCAAAGCTAAGCCTTGAACTAGGGAGATGGCTACAGAAACACGAAGATGGGTAAAAAAGAATCCTGAAAGCATCAGGGTTGGTGGATACTGTGGGCTCCTGGAAATGCTTTTGGCTGGATACTTTGTTCATCATGGCGGTGATGGTGGGAAAAGGCATGGATAAATGTCCCTGAGATGGAACAGATGGGAAAACAGACATTTCCCATGCTGCCATAAAGGATCTCCGAGGTGCAGAGAGTGCCCGAGGACCCGCCTTGATGAGAGTACAGAGGCTGCAGTGTGTGCGGAGACCAGATGTAAATGACGGAGTGCACCATCTCCAGCATCAGGGGCCCACACGATGCCCAAGGAGCTGGTCCCAACCAGCCAAATGATCAAAGTCCAGCCTCCCCAAGACAAAGAAATGCAACGGTCAGCCCCTCCATCACCCCCAAGCAGATAGTGAAACCTTCACACCTTCCTGCTGGTGCCATGTTGCAGAAAAGACAGTGAATGGGGAAGATCTCTGAAGGTCTGGCCATCTTCCCAGAGAGATCAAGTACAGAGACTATTTAAACAAAGGGCACTGAACTTTGAACTGAAGGGAAGCTGTTTAAACCGGAAGACATTGAGCTATTTAACTGACAAGTTTAAGTTTCCTGAGACCCCACAGAGGTATGAGTTCTTAAGGGAAAAACAGCTTCCTTTGGAGAAAATTCAGAAGCTATATTTTCTTTGCACATACGAATGCAGTATGAGCATATCAGGGGCTCTACTAAGCTAGACAAGAACACCTCAAGTAATTCATGCCTTGTTAAATATTCCAAACAGGGAACTCTTTCCAACCAAAATGCATATTAGATCAACCGTTTTTAAAATATTATTGCTTTTATGGAAGATATTTGATGAAACCTCTTGAAAACAATTGTCTTTGATTTCCTTTAACAAAACAGATTAGTGACCTCTAAGTATTTTCCTCTATCACCATGATTTTCATCAAAATGGCAGCTATAAAAAGCATCCTGAAAGAAGACACCAAATACAGAGACCTATATCTAGGATGAAATACACTTGTGTGGACCATGGAGAGAAAGGATGATCTCTCTTTTTAACACTGTTACTGGGAAATGTATATCTTTATATATCATATCTATAATATATATTCTGCTAGGAGTAAAGCTGAGTTGTCAGATAAAAGACTTCAGTTTCTTCGAATGTAAAATGAATGGTGTGAAATGGAAAAATCACAAAAGTCCCTTCTTGTTCTAAAATACTCTGGCTTGATGATGTGAGAGCATTCAAGATGGAATGACCATAAAAACAGTGTCAATGTTATTGCACCTGCTTAAATGGCATTAGTTTTACCTTTAGACCCCAGGCAGCCCCCAGCAAAGCATCTTGGACATAATAGTTATTGGGTATTGTTTAGTCTTGTAGAAACTCCTACAAATGGTGAATGTGTCTTCTGGTGTGCACCTCATAACCAAATTCCATAACGAAATACCGTGTGCTTCTGGGAAGGAGAGCTCAGCTAAAGGGACATGAAATACTTGACCTGTATCAGGTTTTACAACTACTGATTTTTTATTAATTTTTATTGGAGTGGTTGCTTTACAACACTGTGTTAGTTTCTGCTGTACAGCAAAGTGAATCAGCTATACGTGTACATATATCCCCTCTTTTTTGGATTTCCTTCCCATTTAGGTCACCACAAAGCATTGAGTAAAGTTCCCTGTGCTATACAGTAGGTTCTTATTGGCTATCTATGTTATACATAGTAGTGTATATATATCAATTCCAATCTCCCAATTCAACGACTGATTTTTAAAAAAAATCAAATTGATAACACGTCTGTGATATCAATTTGCTAGCTCAATTTCAGAGAATTCCAGAGCTAAGAGGCAAGTTAGTGATTAACTAGTAAAATTCCTGAATTTGAAAGATGAGAAAACTGAAGAGGTAGGTAACCTTTCAAGTCCAACATTTATTCCAGCGTCCCATGATGGAACCAGGTTGTGGCTCTTGATCCAGCGCCTGGTCTCTGTTCTCTACTACCTCACACAGTCATCTCATAAGCATGAGTTATTGGCCAGGTATTTCCGCCTGAAACCTATTATTACTAATAACCAGAAACCAGGATACTTGGCTCCTAGGTGCATTACTAACTAGTCATGTGACCTTGGGCAATCACTTCACCTCACAATATTTCAGCATTTTCAGTTTTCCTTTCTATAAAATGACAGGTTTGCTTTAGATAATCAATAGTGCATTGGTATGTTTTCAGGGTTAGAGATATAATTTTATCCTTAAAAAGAGCAATCTTTTCCTTGTGTGTACAGAACAAGTCTGCAGCTACAGGGTAAACCAGAATTTCGCTTTGATCAATGAAGATATTTAACACGTCAATTTCAGACAAATGAATCCTTTCTTTGTCTTACAAGCTGATAGGTGGAACCATTGTCCCATTGTTCTCACCTTTCCATTGAAACACTGGAGTCTACGTGGAGCAATTATTCAGCGGATTTGTAGTATGTAAGCCCAATCCATAGTGCTAGGCACAAAATAAGCATTCAACTATTCTAATTGCTTAAAATTCTCAAAATTCTGAATTACTAAGTACATTTGCTGTCATATGGACAGATTTTGCCTTTTGAATGCTTCATAGGAAGGATTACATACTATTTATATATACTAGTTATAATTGATTTAAGGTTATTTCTTTAAAATCTATTAATATAAACTCTGAATGACGCTTACCCAGTAAAATTCTAAAATCTTCCTAGACACAGTATAATGTAGATTGTTCTTATTCTAGGGTACTCTTGTGAGTTGGGGTAAACAGCCCAATTCTTGAATACTATATACTAGGTTTACTTGGATTACCACACAAATCAAAACAGCCTATTCATTTCTCATCGCATTGTTATTCTCATTAATGTAAGTCACACAGGTGCAGTGTGTGATGGGAGCCATTTATAAATTAATAAATAAACACATTTCAAAAGGACTGTGACTTATAAAAATAATGCCTTACTAAAAAAAAAAAAAAAAAAAAATGGAGACTGTTGTCCAAAAGCCATTTGCTGGGCTATTGGTTTATAAGCAAACAAATAGAAAAATGACAGTGAGAAATTTCAAACAGTAACCTCTCTGGAGGGAAACAAAGCAGTTCAACAGAAGTATACAGCTGTACATAAAAGACTGAATTAAGGGTAATTAAAAAAAAAACTCTGAGAAAATGATAAGCTCAGTGAATATCCTTTCAAAAGCAAGGAAGAGAAACAGAAACCTGGGATTGAAATAATATCTCGTGGCTTTACAAAGCTTTTTTATCCCAGGGCCCATCCACTTTACAAAAAGTAATTCATTCATTTTCCACACACCCTTTGGATTGTGGGTAAGTGCTATGTTGTAACATCCTTTTGTGGAGACAAGAGATGGAGGCAGAAGGAGCACCCACACACAGGATCAGTAATCAGCGGGGGATTCCTCCCTCAAATTCAACTACTCGTGCAACTCTTCTACTTGACCATTTTACCTGGATGAACTCAGACTGCTGCGTAACACAGATGAAAGCACTGTTACCATAACACTCAGTATTTAGTACTCTTCTTCTAGCCCATGTGCTAGCTTTGCAGACATTACCTCATTGATCTTCAAAATATCCCTGAGAAAGGAGGAGCGAATGGTCTCTGTCCTCAGTTCATGGATGGGGTAGCAACTGCTTCAGGCCAGTACATGATTCAGTGTTGCAGCTTAAAACAGAGCCATATTCCCCAAACCTCAGACAGGACCACCATCAACCACTTCTGGAGTAAAGTGTAGCTCTTTGCGGGTGGCCAATAGGAAAGGGATCCAATTCCTAACGCTGGCAGATGTGGAAGCAGACGGCAGTAAGACACTACTCGTTGTTCCCCAAAGCCTCCAAAGACGCTTCTCATTTGTTATTTACAACAAATTCTTATTGTGGGGCTGCTGGAAGCACTTCCTGTTGGAAGAAGCAAGGAAGGAAAATGGGGGAAGCATGGAAGAAGGACCCATAAATCATATGTGAACATGCCACTCAAAAAGTTACATCCATTCATTCATCACTCATTCAAGAAATGGAAGCCTCCCAGGTGCCATTCAAGGTGTGGAGGCGACAAATGCCAGTCGGACCTTGCCTTCAAGATTAGTCTAACGGCCTAATCAGAGTTTTTAAATTGGGAGCACAGAGCCATACATGTTAAATAAAAGTCATGTCCAGATTGTTATGGAAGTGTGAAAGGAGAACACTGATGTCAGCTTACATGAGTCAGGGGAGGCTTCTCAAAGTACTTGTGGCTCGTGCTGAGACCTGCAAGATCACTGAAGTTTAATTAGGGGAGGGATATGCAAGTAGAAGGATGAGTTCCCAGGGGGGTGCTGTGTGAAACTGGAAGTTCTTTGTTTTAACTTTAGCAAGTGGCTCTGCTGGTTGAGGTCAGGTTGTAGGTGGAAGGGTGCCAGGCCCTGAGAAAACAAAAATGGTGAAGTCAGAGCAAGAGGAAGTTCATGCATCAAGTTCAGGAGTTCGAACTTCACTGAGAAGACTTTGGGGACCTACGAGGATTACAAGGACATTTTGGAGGATGGAAGTAATATATAGCACATGGGCTAGAATGCGACATACTAGCCATCCCTTTTGTTGTATGGGGCTTGGGTATTCAAAGCATGGTTACCTGGTCCCATCAAGGATGGAGGTGATGGAAGCCCCAGGAAAGAGGGGCAGAAGTTCAGGAGACAGAGGTTAACTCCTCTACTCTCTGTTCTGGCCTCCCTGCCTTCCTTGGCTAGACCGGACTAGAAAATCTGGAGTTAACACAAAGCAACCATCTAGGATAACAGTGGAAGACTAGACCAAGCATTTTCACCATTTTCTATCCAGAAGGGGACATGGGGCATTCAAAGAACTCAGCTTCCTTCCCAGGACTTTGGGACGTATTGTTGCATAACGAGCACACCCTTGGCGCACACGTTCTCCTTGCTTGTTACCATTTTGTACTGAGACAGGGCAGGGTAGGTACGGTGAGCATCTTCACTGTCTGTGTGTACATCTGCATCACGGGATGTGATCGTCAACTAGTCTGACTAAACACTATTTATATGTGAGGGTTTGTATAATGTTTTATCTACTTTTCAAACATGTTGCCCCACAAATTATCTTATTTCAATCTTTACAACATGCCTGGGAGTATGCAAGACCTGTAATACTATGTCTGCTGATGACTAGGGTAAACGAAGCTCGGAGAGTTCAAAGACCTGCCTGGGTTAAAACAGAAAATGCGATAAAAAGCCAGACTCTACACAAGGCTTCCTGACTCCTTCCCCAACCAGACATTTCCTCAGACCGCGTAATGAGGTTGAGCGAGTCTGAAGGACGGGTGATGGATAAGATCACTGGTTGACCAAAAACAGGTGAGATCTATGAGAGAGGCAGAGTAGGATCCCTTCCCCTCAGTCCCTGATGTGTTCCAGCAAGTTCTCAGGTGTGTCAAGGACGGAAAAGAGTTAGGAAATCCTCAGAGGAAGCATACAGATAGGATCAGAACCACCCCTGTATACTTTCAAACTCTTCCTCCACTCCGCCCCGACTTGGTGGAAACAGGAAGCCAGCTCTGCCTAAAGACCTCCAACCTAGCATTTCTAGTGCCTATGATTCAGGCCCACTTGTGTGTCCAGGAGGAAATACAGACATATCTCATTTTATTACACTTCACAGTTATTGTGTTTTACAAATTAAAGGTTTGTGGCGACCCTGCATCAAGCAAGTCTATCAGTGCCCTTTTTCCAACAGCATTGGTTCACTTTGTGTCTCTATGTCACATTTTGGTGGTTCTCTAAATGTTTCCAACACTTTCATGATTATTATATTTGTTATGGTGATCTTTGATGTTATTATTGTAATTGTTTTGGGGTAGCATGAATCACTTGTAAGGATCACTTCTAAGCATAGCCCTTATAAGACGGCAAACTTAAGGTTGTGTGTTCTGACTGCTCCACCATCCAGCTGTTCCCCCATCTCTCTCCCTCTTTTTGGGCCTCCCTATTCCCCAAGACAAAACAATAATGAAATTAGGCCAGTTAATAACCCTACAATGGCCTCTACGTGTTCAAGTGAAAAGAAGAATCACACATCTCTCACTTTAAATCAAAAGCTAGAAATGACTGCGTTTAGTGAGGAAGGCGTGTCAAAAGCTGAGATAAGCTGAAAGCTCAGCCTCTTGCACCAAACAATTCGCCAAGTTGTGAATGCAAAGGAAAAGTTCTTGAAGGAAATTAAATGGCTACCCCAGTGAACACACAAATGATAAGGAAGTTAAACAGCCTTATTGCTGATTTGGAGAGTTTTAGTGGTCTGGATAGAAGATCAAACCAGCCACAACATTCCCTTAGCCAAAACCTAATCCAGAGCAAGACCCTATAACTCTCTTCAATTCTACGAAGGCTGAGAGAGGGGAGGAAGCTGCAGAAGAAAAGTGTGAAGGTAGCGGAGGTTGGTTCATGAGGTTTAAGGAAGGAAGCCATCTTCATAACATCATGGTGCAAGGGGAAGCAGCAAGTGCTAAGGCAGAAGTTGCAGCAAGTTATCCAGAAGATCTAGCTAAAATAACTAAAGAAGGTGACTGCACTAAACAGCTGACTTTCAATGTAGAGGAAATACCTTCTACTGGAAGAAGATGCCATTTAGAACTTTCACAGCTAGAGAGGAGAAGTCAACATCCGACTTCAAAGCTGGAAAGGACAGGCTGACTCTTTCGTTAGGAGCTAATGCAGCTGCTGACTTTAAGTTGAAGCCAAAGCTCATTTATCATTCTGAAAATCCTAGGACCCTTAAGAATTATGCTAAATCTACCCTGCCTGTGCTCTACAGATGGAACGACAAAGCCTGGATGACAATTCATCTGTTTATAACACGGCTTACTGAATATTTTAAGCCCACTGTTGAGACCTACTGCTCAGAAAAAAAGATTCCTTTCAAAATATTACTGCTCACTGACAATGCACCTGATGGAGGGGTACAATGAAATTAACACAACATCCATTCTGCAGCCCATGGGTCAAGGAGTAATTTCAAGTATTATTACTTAAGAAAAAAACTTTTGTAAGGCTCTATCTGCCGTAGATAATATTTCTCTGATGGATCTGGGCAAAGTAAATTGGGAAGCTTCTGGAAAGGATTTACCATTCTAGATGTCATTAACAACATCTGTGATTCATGGGAAGAGGTCAAAGTATCATCACTAACAGGAGTTTGGGAGAAATTGATTCCAGCTCTCATGGATGACTTTGAGGGGTTCAAGCCTTCAGTAGAGGAAGTAACTGTAGATGTGGTGGAAATAGCAAGAGAACTAGAATTAGGAGTGGAGCCTGAAGATGGGACTGAATTACTCTAATTTCATGATAAAACTTTAAAGGATGATGAGTTGTTTCTTATGGATGAGTAAAGTGGTTTCTTGAGATGGAACCTGCTCTAGGTGAGGATGTTGTGAAGATTGTTGAAAAGACAACAAAGAAATTAGAATACTACATGCACTTAGTTGATAAAGCAGCAGCACGGTTGACAGAACTGTCAATCCATGCAGGAAACTTCATTAACTGTCTTACTTTAAGAAACTGCCACAGTCATCTCAACCTTCTGCAACCACCGCCCTGATCAGCCAGCGGCATCAACAGTGGGGCAAGACCCTCCACCAGCAAAAAGGTTATGACTCACTTGAAAGCGCAGATGATGGTTAGCATTTTTTAGCAATAAAGTATTTTTTAATTAAGGTACATACATTGATTTTTACACATAATGCTACTGCGCACTTAACAGACTTTAGAATAGTGTAAACATAACCTTTATATGCACTGGGAAACCAAACATTGTGTGTGACTCGCTATATTGTGATATTTGCTTTTTTGCGGTGGTCTGAAACCGAACCCACAAAAGCTCTGAGGTTTGCCTGTACCACCAACAGCAGACTGTATTATCTTTCACTGCGAATGGCAACAGCTCTTGGAGGAAATTCCATGCCACCAACCACAATATTTGCTTAAACATGTGCTCACACTAAAGTCAACATGGAGACGATGAACACAGGGGAACGTAATGGCCGTGTTACACATCTTGGAAAATTAAAGGAAGAGCACAGTTTCCTGGGGACAACGTGAAAATACCTTTACTGCTGAAGTTCCTTCTGGTTGTGCTTTTGGGATACGATTTGAATCAATGAAATACATCCTCATAAGGCTAATATTTCTCTATGCCAACTTAAACTTAACTTCAAAACTAGACAATCTCAGAATCCTGCTCTGGGTATTGAAATTATTGCCAGTGGCCAAGTTTTCCAGGACACCATCAGTGGATCCAGAGTGTCACATGCTGACACCCCATCTCCTCCCTGAATCCAGTTCCTCTGGTACCCACCACCCCCTCATCCCTAGCTTTGTGCCTTTGCAAAAATATCTCAGAAGGATCCCCCTGTTGTCATCCAGGAACCTCAGGAGACAGGCCTTCCTCCAATGGCACTGAGAGCGTGTATTGTGCTTTATCTATTGTTAAACTTTTCTCATCTTATTTACATGGTGAGCTCCATTTCCTTCATCTTTGTACTCCGGTGTCTAAAACCCCATGTGAGGCAAAGTTGTTTGAGGGTAGTCAGAGGAAGAAATGAAGGAAGGAAGGTAACAAGAATAGGTATGATATGCCTGGTTTACAAATAAACACAGATAACTTAACTGGCCCGACCTTGGCAGTCACACAGCTGTACAGCAGCAGATCCAGCCGCAATCGCAAGGTCTCTGATGTAAACCCCAAACTCTGCTGACAACCATCTGGGTGATGGGAGAACTCTAGCTCCTTCCCAATTATGGGCGGAGAGAATGGGAAGTTTGCTCGATTTCCTGTTTCTTCTCCTATATGACTTTCCTAGGTCTTTCCTCTCTGCATCTTGTCCATGTCTCTCCTCTCAGGCCTCACCCTTCGACCGTTTATGTGTGTGAATCCCTCACAAGGCTGTCCCATGCCCCGACATCAGGACTTAGCATACAGGCAGTGGTCCGAAAATGGATGAATAAGGAGACAGAAGAAAGAAAGCAGAGGTGGAAAAAAGAAAGTAATGTGGCTTTTAGTTTATTTATCAAGCGAGCATTGGTAAGACAACACCCTAGGCACTATCTGATGACATAATACTGCCAAGGAAATCAGGGAGAAAGAGTCCCAGAAGTTGTTTTTGTGGAGCAAAGCATACATCTAGGCTACTGCTGTGCATTATTTCAGTATTAAACACATTTTTAGCAGATAACAAAAGCAGAGACATGGAGATCAAACCCTGAAAAATACACAAGCAGGAGTTTAGAATGGTGGTATCTTTTCTGCCAACAGGCAGCAGAGTTGAAGCATCTAAAACAACTCTCCCTCCACACACATATATTCCATCCCATTAACACCAGATGGTAGGGAACAGGCTACTGGTCACAGGCTTCCTAAGAGGAGACACAATGCAAAGCTCTACAAACATGAATGCAGGGGCTCTGACCAATGCCATGGTTCCCAGGCCCTTGGATTTCAGGGTCCAGCAAAATCCCATTGGAGTAAAAACGGGCTTCTGATATAAGGTTACACACAGTTTATTTTCCCCCAAATATTCTATTTTATCATTGTAGTAAAAATTCATATGAATTTTAAAAATTAGGGAGGACATGATCTCAGAGGAAAAAGATTTTTTTAAGTAGCATAAATCTTGCTTTATCAAAAATCACTTAATAGGAGCTTCCCGGGTGGCACAGTGGTTGAGAGTCCGCCTGCCGATGTAGGGGACACGGGTTCGTGCCCCGGTCCAGGAAGATCCCACGTGCCGCGGAGCGGCTGGGCCCGTGAGCCATGGCCGCTGAGCCTGCGCGTCCAGAGCCTGTTGCTCCGCAACGGGAGAGGCCACAACAGTGAGAGGCCCGCGTACCGCAAAAAAAAAAAAAAAATCACTTAGCAGGAATCAGTTTCCTATCTTGTTGCAGACTGGTGCAAACACTGTCAGGGAGCAGTCCACTGTCCACAGCTGGGTGCTAATTTACAAACGGGCATCACGGAATTAATGCTCTAGATCATCACAGCTCAGGTACGAAAAGGATGAGATATTAAGCTCAGGGGAAACAGAAGCAACACATCGCAGCACGGAGGAGGTTGATGGGCACTACAAAGACAGTGAACGCATGGGACTCATTTTCTCTGAAGTATTATAGAGCGGCGATCTAATAACTGAGCCTGGGGGTGTAGAAGGTGACGTGGCAGCCACGCCTCTCCATTAACTCCATCAGTGGCACTAGACCCACCACCAGGGATCAACCAGGGGAACATTCTCAAACTTCATACTCAGTTTATCCTCAGGAACATTAAGCCTATGGCAGAGAGAAGAGATCCCCAAATATCCCAGGACAGCATGTTACTGGTGTTGTGATAACATACACTAAAACAAGTTTAGCAAGAATTTGCATTTCCAGAAAATGGAAACCATAGTCACGAAAAGCAGAACGTTGGTTAAATTAATTATCTCCCTTGCTTTCTTTTTGTTTCTTAAACACGTCAAATTTGATAGCCCTCGGGGCCTTTGCACGTATAGCTCTCTCTCCCTGGACCTCTAATATCCCACCATTAAAGGTTTGGCTTCTTGAGGTTCAGATCTCAGTTTAAATATTGCCTCCTCAGAGGGGACTTTTGGACCACACTCTCTAAAACAGGTATCTATGCAACTACTCTCACATCACTCTATTTTGTTTCTCTGCTGAGCTCCTATGACTATTTGATATCTTTCATCGATCTTTTATTATCTTGTTGCTGGTCTCTGCCCAATAGGATATAAGCTCCATGAGAACAAGAACCTTGTCTGAATCAACGCCACCCTATCAATCCCTGGAACCTGGAACAGGGGAGGTTTCATTGTAGATGTTCAATATATATTTGCTGAACAAAATGAATACCTAGTCAGCATAAGCCTCCTTTTAAAGATAAGGAAAAGAGATTCAGAAAGGTGAAACCATCTCAACGCACAGCTCCTGGGTGGCAAAAAAAGGAACGAAAAAGAAAAAGATAAATCAGTTCTTTTCCAGACCTGTGTTTTTCCCCACAGTTCTGTGTTCGTTTTACCCTGATTTTGCCTGTATATACACACACACATATATATACAGAAAAAAATGGAACTGTAAAGGGGGTATAGAAGGATTTGCAATATAACTTGACAGGGCCTTAAGCCACCGAGATTATTCTGCCTTTAAAATTCTAACCAAAGTTAAAGAATAGACATAATCACCTACATAGTATAAATTCGGGACCATGATGATCAAATACCCTCACCTTAAATATTTCTTTACAAGCTAGTTAGAGTGTCTGTAAGTTCTGGTCAAAAGCAAATTCCCCCTGGATGCTATTAGTTGATTAAGCCAACACCATTCTCAATTTTGTTCTCCCCTGCACGCTTTAGAGGCTGGAAAAGCTAAATATTACATTCCCAGCATTCCTTGCAACCAGGGGATCACATAACAAAGGGCTAGCCAATGAAACAGTGAAATCTACAAGAAGTTTGAGGAAATTTTTCACTTTCCTAACAAAGTGTCAGACATTGAAGCTTTCTTCCCTTCCTCACTTCTTTCTGTCTTGAACATGTACTTGATGTCTGGAACTTTGGCAGCCATCTTGTTACCATGAGGGAAATATCAAGGTGATCTCAGAGATTCCAGCATTGAGCCACCGAAATACCACCAGCAGCTACTTGCCCTCAGAATCTTAGGATGTGAGGAAAAATTAAAATTTATTTGCAGAAGCCACAGTTGGGGTAACCCACAGTTCATTGGATTCTTTTTTACAAGCAGCTAAGAGAATTTCTTTTTGAATTTTAAATTACTTGAATTGTTGTGCAGGGAAAGAGCCAGGGGACTAAAGACCCGTGCCTCACTCTCCTGCCCTCAATCTCTTCCCAGTTCTTCAGAAGCCAGATGGCAAGAGAGCCCATGGATGTGTATCAGTCTCCAGGGACCCAGAACAGGAAGGAGAAAGACAGAAAGTAGATATGGAGAGGCAAATGGAAGACAGACAGGACAACCGGAAGTTTTCAGACTTCTCTTCTTACCAACAGAACCATTACATCAAGTCAAATCAAATACCCAATGCCAATACACAAATCAGATGATAGCAGAGCTTCTTCAGTGGAGGAAGAGCCAGTGTGCCAGCCTCCCACCTCCCTCTTACCCCTGTGGCAGCACCTCTCACATCCAACCTCCAGCCCAACCCCCAAAGTCACCTCTGCTGAATTTTAGACATGCTTGAAAAGTACATTTGCAAACCACTAATTTATAAGATTGTCACATAAAATATAGGACATCCTTCAGTTAAATTTGAACTGTGGATATACAACAAATACTATTGCATTGGACATAAACTAATTTTTTATTTGTTATATACCTGATATGAAAACTTAACTGGGCATTCAGTTATTTTTATTCGCTAAGTCTGATAAACCTGCTAATTCGTAACATTATTTAGCACAGATCTGAAAGGACAGGACACAGGACAGTCAAGTCTTTATAAAGGGGAGAGATGTACAAATAGCATAGACAAAAAGCCTAGGGGTGCTAAAAGTGGAAGAGAAATACAGAAAAGTAACCTCGAAAGGCTTGAACATAGAATTTATTGTGATTTTGTTCAAGATGGGATTTTCCCTCTAGACTGCATCTTTCTGGCATTTCTAAATGACCAATGTGGTGTCCATTTGCTCTTTTCAAAGTTGAAAAGTCCAAGACGCCCACAGCAAGGAGGAAGAGGAACACGAAACACCGCTCTTGACAATGTCCTCAAAGCCTGGCTTCTCGACTCCCAATCTGGGACATTTGGCTGTTTTCACAGGCAGAAAGTGCTCCTCATCCAATTAAATAAAATGAAGCAGAAGCCAGGTGGAATGCTTCCAGTTAAACGCTTGCTCCTCTTATCTTCCCATTCACACCCTTCCCCTCATTATCACAACAGAGCACATCAAGAGCACTCTCCGTTTCTAATGAAGATGTTCCTACTGTATTCCTAATGAAAACAGCATGCAGATAATAGCCTCTTTCCTTTATGAAAGATATGAGTGACACAGAAGCCCCAAAGTTGCCTGGGAAAGCTGGCACATTGCTCCATTTCCCTCAAGGATTCCTGGTTATGGTGAAAAGAGGGAATTTAGAAATTCCGTTATTAGAAAGTCAGTTCAGCAGACATCATGTCCGATCCCAATTTATAAAAAAAACTTTAAAAGAGTCGTAGAGAAGTTATGTTCAGAGTCTTCTTAGAAGCTAAACAGAAACACACAATCAGAAAGGGGTATCAAAATCTGTACCTTTAGGGATACCCAATTGTTCCAGTTCGTCAGGTGGAAAACTGAAGCAAAGATGACACTGCGTTGATTCGAAAAAGGAAAACAAGTTGGAACAAAGAACCAAAAGCATTGCTCATCTTTATGAGCAATGTGGTTTATTATAAGAAAAGCCAAGCCTGAAATACTAAGTGACTCTGATACTTGTGAAACAAACGTTACCTGTGCAGGAAAACAGAAGAAAACTCCTTAGAGGATTAATGATTCATTTGCAATTTTTTAAAATTCAATGATGGAGAAGATTGGGACATATGTGGGAGGTAGAAAAATGTGAAGCCATCTCCATTTTATCCTATTTTTAGAATAGGAGATGAAATCACTCCGGGAAATGAGAAAAAGACAGAGTACATCATTTGATACAGTTTTCCTATGCCTCCTAGTTCAATGACTGTACTACCATACTGTACTAGTCTAGGTTACTTAGAGACTATGCTCTTCTAAATGGACTTTGAAACATTTTTCCTGATGTTACAAAATAATCACTTCAAAAATAAACATTTAAAAGCTGATAGTTGATTTTTGGATATGTTGCAGGCATAAATATGTATAAAGATATCTCTCTCTATATATATATCTCTATACCTCTTTCTTTATATATTTATATGTTTTTGTCTATATATATTTCTCTGTCTCCAAAATAATATCTCCAAAGCAGACAGATACATAGATATATAGATACACAGATATATCTGCTTCTAAAGTAGCCCTCTTCATCTAATGGTAAAGAGGACTCTCAAAATTCCTAAATAATAAGGAATTTTAATTTAATTTAAATTTTTTTTTTTTTTTTTTTTTTTTTTGCGGTACGCGGGCCTCTCACTGTTGCAGCCCCTCCCGTTGCGGAGCACAGGCTCCGGACGTGCAGGCTCAGCGGCCATGGCTCACGGGACAGCCGCTCCGCGGCATGTGGGATCTTTCCCGACCGGGGCATGAACCCGCGTCCCCTGCATCGGCAGGCGGACTCTCAACCACTGTGCCACCAGGGAAGCCCAATAATAAGGAATTTTAAATTATGACATCCACCTTATATTAATTGTTCCACCAGCCAAGTCCAGTTGGCTTGTTAATGTCCCTAATGTGAAAAAGATTTTCTCTCTTTTAATTTTAGTGCCTGTATTTCTATCCCAAAATAGATACAGTTTAGTTTAAACTAACTTCCTGTGCCCTGCTGGGGGTCTGTGTGATGAGAACTATTTTACCCAAACTCCACACAATTACCCTGCTGCCGGTCATGCAAGGTTGGAGTAAACAAAAACATTAAGGGGAGTTAGGATGTTATTAGCCAAGTGTTTTCCTCCATTTCTGCCTATGTGTTGAGGCAGCTACCCAACCTGAAAAAAGATCAAATGTATTCAGGCACATTTCTTAAACCAGCAGACATCAACATTCAATGACTTAAAAGTCATTTTCCTTGACATCAGTTTTGGATTTTAAAAACAAGGAGTTCCAACTTTATCATGAAGTACAACTGTATCAACAGCATCATATCATGGGTCACATTTCACAGAACTGCAAAGCTGAATATACAGCATCCTTTTCAAAGAGTGGTAAAAACGGATGCAATTTCTTTGAAATCACCGTAATAGGAATGATCTGATTTATTTACTTTCTTATGAAATTCATTCAATAAATATTAATGAGTTGCCTACTAATGTGTGAGTTATCGTGCAAGGCTCGTGGGAGATTCAAGAATGAAATTTCTATTAACGAGCACATCTGTACTTTTACGGAATACTGACCTTCACATATGTTCACTGATTCTTTTCAACATTCCCAGGTTGCCTGCTAGGTGGTAATCCTAGGCAAACTGAGGCATCAAAATATTCTAGAGTTCCTTTTGCATCATAAACTGTAAATGCACCTAAGCTGTGGTGCCTCCCATTTACCTCACAAACTAGCAGACTAGTCAACCTGGAATCTTCTCTCCAGACTTCCCAACAGTTTGGAAAGCGCCTCATTCCCATTCTGCTTACAATATCTGGAACACTTCATTTTTTGGCAACTGAATTCTTACTAATACAAATGTGTTTTATTATATCCTAATTTGAAATCTATGAATGAAAAGCATGGCAATCCTCTATTTCATTAAGCGGAATACTATCGTATTAACTAAAAAGACTGAGCAAAAGCATTTATTCTCTTCCCTGTGCCACAAAGAGTCTTCATCCTACTCCAACAAGTCCTATTTCTTCCTATCTCCTTGTCTTTGACCACGCTGATCTTCCACCAGGCCTGTATGCCCTCTGGCCCATTTTTTTATGGTAGACTTGTGTTTACTTTACAAAATGCAAATCAAACTTTCTCCTCTGAGGGGGAGGAGGAATAAACTAGGAGTTTGGGATTAACAGATACACACTACCATATATAAAATAGATAACCTACAAGGACATATTGTATAGCACAGGGAACTATATTCAATATCTTGTAATAAGCTATAATGGAGAAGAATCTGAAAAAGAATATCTATTTATATCTATATATCTATATCCATATCTATATCTATCTATAAAACTGAATCCAGATGAACGGATAAAGAAGATGTGGCACATATATACAACGGAATATTACTCAGCCATAAAAAGAAACGAAATTGAGTTATTTGTAGTGACGTGGATGGACCTAGAGCCTGTCATACAGAGTGAAGTAAGCCAGAAAGAGAAAAACAAATACCACATGCTAACACATATATATGGAATCCAAAGAAAAAAAAAATGGTTCTGAAGAACCTAGGGGCAGGACAGGAATAAAGATGCAGACGTAGAGAATGGACCTGAGGACACGGCGAGGGGGAAGGGGAAGCTGGGATGAAGTGAGAGAGTGGCATGGACATATATACACTACCAAACGTAAAATAGATAGCTAGTGGGAAGCAGCCTCATAGCACAGGGAGATCAGCTCAGTGCTTTGTGACCACCTACAGGGGTGGGATAGGGAAGGTGGGAGGGAGACGCAAGAGGGAGGAGATATGGGGATATATGTATATGTACAGCTGATTCACTTTGTTATACAGCAGAAACTAACACACCATTGTAAAGCAATTATACTCCGATAAAGATGTTAAAAAAAATCACTTTGCTGTACACCTGAAACTAACACAACACTGTAAATTAACTCTACCTCAGTAAAAAAAAAATTTTAATTAAAAAAACAATTCTCCTCCTTGAAGCCATTCCTGATACTGGCTTCTGTCAGGGATTGAACCTGAACCTGGTGCGGTGAAAGCGCAGCGTCCTAACCACTGGACCGCCAGGGAATTCCCACATAGCACCCTTTTCAAAACTCTGCTTAGCACTCTTCATTCTAACTCACCTTAAATTGTTCAGAAAGCATTGCAAACTCAAAATTATGGTTTCCTAAAAATGAAAAAGTTTCCATTTATATAGTAACTGAATCTCTCTCCCATATCTGGCTCTGGGACCAAAAACCTTCACCTGAAAACTCCAGAAACAATTTGGTTCCGCCTGGTGGGTAGGAAGAGAGGAGGATGAAAGGACCTTGAGGTCAGCCAATCGGAGGCTTTACTGCTGCTGCAGATCCCATCATCTTGCCCGTGATTCTTCCCCTGACCTTGCGGCCAGTCAGCCTCCCCCTTGTATCCAAATTGCATGAATGAGTTGCCTCTCTTATCCCCTGAGTCCCTACTAGGAAGCAATATCTCTCCTACAGAATCCTCCCCATATTCCCAGCACAATATTTTATCCTAGAATTTACCAGCGCTATGCCTGACACTAAAGTAGGCTTCGAGACTTCTCTAGTGGTCTAGTGGTTAAGAATCTGCCTTCCAATGTACCAGACTTCTCTGGTGGTCCAGTGGTTAAGAATCTGCCTTCTGGGGAACTAAGCCCACGCACCGCAACTAGAGAGAAGCGCAAGTGCCACAATGAAGAGCCTGTGTGCTGCAACTAAGACACAATGCAGCCTAAAATAAATAAAATAAATAAGTAAATATTTTTTAAAAAATAAAGTAGGATGCAAAAAGAGATAAACGAGAATAACAGTTTCGTAATGTTGAGACTCATCCACATTGCAGCCCCTATCATCAGCACATTTGCTTTTACTGCTAAGTAGTTTTCTATTATATGTATATACCACAATTTGTTTACAGTCCGTCTATTGATAAACATGTGAGTTGTTTCCAGTTTGGGGTTATTACAAATAAAGCTGCTACAGACATTTGTTTGCAACACTATGTCATGTCTCTTGGCTAAACATCTAGGAGTAGAATGCCTGGATCATATGGTAGATGTGTGTTTAACTTTTTTAAGAAACTTCTAAAATGTTTTCCATACTGGTTGCACCATTTTACAGTCCCATCAGCACTGTATGAGAATTCCAGTTGCTCCACGCCCTCATCAATATTTCACTTGGTCTGACTCTTTAATTTTAGTCACTTTAATAGTTGTATAGTGGTATCTCATGTGTGTTTTGTTTTTTTGTTTTGTTTTGTTTTACGGTACGTGGTCCTCTCACTGTTGTGGCTTCTCCCGTTGCGGACCACAGGCTCCGGACGCGCAGGCTCAGCGGCCATGGCTCACGGGCCCAGCCGCTCCGCGGCATGGGGGATCCTCCCGGACCGGGGCACGAACCCGTGTCCCCTGCATCGGCAGGCGGACTCTCAACCACTGCGCCACCAGGAAAGCCCTCTCACGTGGTTTTAATTTGCATTTCCCTAATGACTAATGGGACAGAATATCTTTTCGTGTGCATAATAAAACTCTGTATCCTCTTTGATGAAGTATCTGTTCAAACCTTTTGCCATTTTTAATTGTATTATGTATTACCAATGACATTTGACATTATATTTTCTGGATACAAATCCTTTATCAGACATGAAATTTAAAAATATTTTCTCCCATTCTGTGGCTTGTCTTTTTATCCTCTAACAGTATCTTTAGGACAGCAGAAGTTCTTAATTTTGGTAAAGCCCAATTTATTAGAATTTTAGGTTGACAGGTTTTTTTCCTTTGGTATGTTAAAGATATATTCCACTGTCTTCATTGTCATACATTGCTTCTGATGAGAAATCTACTATAATTCCTATCTTTCTCTGTACATAACTTGTCTTTATTGGATGGCTTTGAATATTTTCTTGTTGTCACTGGTTTTAAGCAATTTGATTACGCTGTACTTGATGTCATTTCTTTGTGCTTCTTGTGCTTGGGGTTTGTTGAGCTTCTTGTATCTGAGGGTTCTATAGTTTTCAGCAAACTTAGGATTTTCCAGCCATTATTTCTTCCAAAAAGTTTTCTTCTTCTCCCCTCCCCAATTAAACTTATATTGCACACTTGAAGTCTCCCCACTCTTTTAACATTCTCCATGTTTCTATTTAATTCGATCTCTCTTATCACTTTTTAAACATATAGAATAGAATTACAGTAAGTGTTTTTAAAGTTCCTGTCTGCTAATTCTATCATCTGTGTCATTTCTGATTGAAAAATGATTGATTTTTCTCCTCATTATGAGTTGTTGGGTTTTTTGTTTTGGTTTTTGGTTTCTCTGCTTCTTTGAGTGCCTCGTAATTTTTATTAGCTGCCGCTTACTGTGAATTTTATCTTGTTGCATCCTGGATCTTTCTGTATTCCTGTAAAAATTCTTAAGCTCTTTCAGATACAGTTAAGCTACTTGAAAAGTTTGGTGCTTTGGGGTCTTGCTTTCAAGCTTTATTAGGTGGAGTCAGAGCAGCATTTAGTCTAAGGCTGGTTTTGTCCTGAAACTGACCCAATGTCCCAAGAATTATGAGGTTTTCCACTCTGGTTTGGGGGAACAGGAACTACACTAAGCCCTGTGTGAGTTCTCAGGATTGTTGCCTTTATTCTTTTTTTTTTTTTTAATTTTTGGCCGCATTGGGTTTTTGTTGCTGCGCGTGGGCTTTCTCTAGCTGTGGCAAGTGGGGGCCACTCTTCATTGCAGTGCGCAGGGCTTCTCACTGCGGTGGCTTCTGTTGCGGAGCACGGGCTCTAGGCATGTGGGCTTCAGTAGTTGTGGCATGTGGGCTCAGTAGTTGTGGCTCGCAGGCTTAGTTGCTCCATGGCATGTGGGATCTTCCTGGACCAGGCCTCGAACCTGTGTCCCCTGCATCAGCAGGCAGATTCTTAACCACTAAGCCACCAGGCAAGCCCCTGTTCCCTTTATTCTTACCCAGTAGTAAGTAGTAGTAAGTATTCTTCCCCACCGTCACCTAGTTTCCTCACATGCACAAATTAATCAGCACTCAGCTGAAGACTCAAGAAGGACCTTCTGCAACTCTCCAGAATTTCCTCTCTCTCTCCCTGCAGCTCTCTCCTCTCCTGTATTCGGTCCTGTGAACTCCAAGACACTGGCCTCCCCAGACACCCAACTCCATCTACCAAACTCAGGGAGACAGTCATCCTCTGCCTGGATCCCCTTCCAGCGTCATGCCCTGGAGACCATATCAAAGCAATAAGAGGAGGCAATTGTACTTGTCTCCTTCATCTCAGCACTGTCTTTTACCTGATTTCTTTTTTTTCTTATTTAGAAAATGTCTTATTGCCTGATTTCTAATGTCTTAAAAACAATTGTTTCATATATTTTATCTAGTTTTTAAGTTTTCATTTATGATGGTAAGTCAAGTCCCCACTAACTTAACCTTGGCTAAATACAGAACTCTTCTTATTCTAAATACAATTCGGCTCATACATTCGGATGCCTTGGTATTGTTTTATACTAAAGTTATCTTTACCCGTAATTGCTTAGATCATCCCCCACTCAGGGACTTACAATTAGAATACTAGATCTGTTGGGATTAAGAGACCTTAGGAATTGTTAGCCTAAGTTTACCTTTACACACGTGAGGTAAATGAAGAGCAGACAGTTCAGGCGAATTCCCCAAGGTTCCACAGTCACTCGAGGGCAATGGCACCAGTAACAGACCTCAGGCCAGTTCGTGCTTGGCCTTGCCCTCTCCTAAAACCTGTACAATATTATGAGTCTCTCTTCCTCTGTCAGAAAAGCTGCCATTAATCGGCAGAAGGCTCCAGATTTATAGTTCAGGATGTGGTCATCGATTTGCCCTGAGGGTTTTAGCCTAGTTGTAAAACGTGCCAAATTCTCTGTCCCTAATAGGAGATAAAGATTCTCAGCCGTGGCAGAAAGGAAAGGAGTCCTGCCGTTAGAAGGGAAAACTGTGAAAGCAGAGGCCTGACTGTGGGTGTTCATGTCCCATCATCCTTTATTAAACTTTACCCCATGAACGCTTCATTATGAACTCCAGCTTGTCTGGCCATCACTGACCTTACTGGTCACTTTCGTCTTTGCCACAAGCAAACTGAATACGGGTAAGTAGGAAAGTGACAGAAGAAGTCTTCATTTCTACTAAGAATTCTTTGGAAGGAAGGCAACAAGTTCCCCTCTCTGTAATCATAATTTTACAAAGACAACAGCTTCAGTCAATGAATTGTCTACTAGAAAGTTTCGATATCACAAGAAATTACATTTTCTGGCATTTTCCCTTTGGAATATACCACTTGATAAGGATGATTTTTTTTTACCTTATGTAATATGTATTTTCTTGAGGTTAATAAAGAATTTTCAGCATACATACCATATAAAATAAAATATACCAGGGAGAAATTTGTATCCTTCTGTGTCAAGAAACCTCTGATTTCTTACGCTTATTCTATGCTACCTCGCACAAGTTACTTTACCTCATATGAAGCTAATTTAATTTTCGGTTAACTTAAGCTTCAGTAAATGGTAATTCCCACTTGCTCAAAGGAAATGCCTTGAGAATCAAAAAGTTATGGTTAGAACAAGGCTGTGATGACATAAAAATGTGAAGCATAAAGGAAAATGAGTCTAAGGGGCCTCTGATAGAACTTACCTCGATCTGCCCATTTACTGGGACTTGCATCAGTTGGGCAGTAGATGAGTTGGGTGTTAAAAACTGAGTACCAGGTATACAGAGGGCTTCATTTATTTGCGAAGACTATTTTAGTTCTTTGGCTCTGTCCCTGCTGACGCATTGCTGAAGCACCAGACTAGAGGGAAGTAACCTGCTTTCCTCTAACAGGCTTTAATTTATAAACGATGTCTCTTCGGTACAACAGTTTTACCTGTGCCTGCTCAGAAAGGGGCAGCTGTGTGAATCAGTTTGAACGCGTTCCACTCAGGGTCGGGGGGACATGCCAGTATCATTCCCAACGCTCCAACCAATATTATGATTCTATGGGTCACAGAATGGAGGTTATAAAACCAAAGTAGAAGGCCGTAATCCTTTCTAAACAGTTTGTGCAAAATAAGTAGTCTGTATTTTGCTCAAATAACCACTAAACAAATCACATAATAAAAGTTAATATCATTTAAAAGTGGACTATATAAATAAATACGCACACATGTGCATATAACGCACTATCAGGCATATTCTAAATATGTCTAAAACATCATTATAATGACAATGAAGGGCAGCAAAACATCGATAAGTGGAAAATCCAAAGGTCTGTGATTGAAGACACACTTTCAAACTCCTCCTGTATGCTTCATTAGTGGCCTATTCTTCGGTAAGTTGGTTATACTCAATGAAAACGTCTCCTCATCTGTAAACTGGGAATGAGTGTGTCAGGGTTGTCGTGAAGTTTAGAGCTAATACAGGCCAAGCAGCCAGCACAGTGTCTGGCTCCACGCACGGCAGCTGTTACTGGAAGGGAAACGGGGCGGGGGTAAGAGTGTGAGCCTGTAAAGCATACACACTCAGGCTGGGTTTCCAGCTCTGAGACTGATTTCCCTGTGTCTTGGGCAAATTACTTAAATTCTCCGAGCTTCAGTGTCTCCATGAAGTCAGTGGAGATAATCATAAAAACGTCTTCCTGTCAGGGCTGTCGAAAGGACAGACACTATATACACATTAGAGAAATTCTTGTCCCTCTCTCAACTTTCTAGATAGAAGGGTCCTTGCAATATGGTGGTGATGGGTGGTGGAGGAATCAACTCTTCCAATTGTTTTCAGGAATAAATCCTCCCTTCCCAAGGGAGAAGGAGTGGCTCTCTGATCCTGACAGAGGAAGCCAGTCCTGGGTTCTAGAAGTAGGCAGGGCACTCAGTAGGTTGGGTATCAATACAAATCCTGGATAAAGACATTTAATCTGTCTCCCTCTCATCGCTCTGGCTGGTGGGCTCTGCAACAACCTCTGGGGCCAAACCCATTTACAGAGGTCCTGAAAGTGCTTCCGAAAGAGGACTGGCTCCCTCCTCTGCTCATTCCCAGCTTGGCCTGTACACAAAGCAAAGCTGCCCTAAACCCGCTCCAGAGGCACATCACCAGTGCTGGGGGAGCAGAGGCCAGGCTGTACCTCTCTCTGTTCCTCCTGAGTCACTAGACTGAGTCTGCTTGGCCGAGTCATTTCTCTCTGAAGGCAAACTGCCATGCATGTCTTGCAGCTGAGGTTTGGTACAAAAGCTAGGAGGCCTCCATTTACCCTTCGTGGCGTGTTGTGTATCCCATTCAGACATCAATGTTTTTGTCTGCCATCTAACATTAGTTTTAAGTATATCCTTTATCGTCGTGAATGCTAGAAATAGTGGAACGGTGACCTTTATAAATGTATTTATTTACTTATTTTTAATTTTACTTCTGGCTGCATCGGGTCTTCGTTGCTGCGCACGGCCTTTCTCTAGTTGCAGTGAGCAGGGGCTACTCTTGGTTGTGGTGCGCAGGCTTCTCATTGCAGTGGCATCTCTTGTTATGGAGCTTGGGCTCTAGGTGCGCGGGCTTCAGTAGTTGTGGCCGGCGGGCTCTAGAGCACAGGCTCAGTAGTTGTGGCACACGGGCTTAGCTGCTCCACGGCATGTGGGATCCTCCCGGACCAGGGCTCGAACCTGTATCCCCTGTATTGGCAGGCAGATTCTTAGCCACTGCGCCACCAGGGAAGCCAGTGGAAAGATGACCTTTAGACCCTAGACTCTACATGATAAAGCACAGAGCACATGGTCAGTCATCAGTCAAGGCAAGTATAATTACTAATGTAGTTGTTTGGGTTTTGCACTTAGAGATAGTGTCACAGTTAAGAGCTGGCCTGGATTTAAACCCTGACTCTGCCATTAACTAAGGGGATGATTTCGGACAACATCCTTGGCCTCCGTAAGACTCAGTGTCTTCATCTGCTAAAGGGGAGTCGCCCTAGCGCCCACGTCCCTGGGCTGTTGTGAGGATTCATCGGGCTCACGCACCGATGGGGCTCGGGCATGTGCCTGGCACACAGGAGCTGTGTGAGAAATGCTTGTTGTGGTTTCAGCTGCGATCTCAAGCATTCCATCTGGCCTGTTCTCATTCTCAGCCTCAGCCTCAGCACAAAAGCAAGTCTAGGAAGAATCCCGACTCCTGCCAAGTTTTCCTGACTACAGTTACAGTGTCTGGGCAACTGTCCCTTCTTTCCATTCTCAGCTTCACCAAAATAGTTCAGGTCTCATGATCTCACAGGTAATTTATTATAATCACTTAGGTACTCATCTTCCCTCCAAAGTTGACTCCCACAAACCATCCTACATGCCACCACCACTGAAATCTTCATCAATTCTTGTCTTATCAACAGTTCCCCGCTGTCTAAGATTCCTCGGCCTGACAGGCAAGGCTGTCTAGAACATGCCCTCAGCTAGTCTTTCCAACCAATTTCCTACCTTCCTCCTGCATTTTACTAGCACTTGTTGAATATTTACTTTGTGCCAAGCACTTCACACACCTACTTCTCATCTTGTCTTCATGACCCATGGATGAAACGAAGCCCACACAGCCATTCAGTGGCTGGATCAGAATTTAAACCCAGACCCACCTTTTAATTCTAAATTCCATGCCCTTCCCACTGTGTTCCTTGAACTCACATCTGGCCCTGAGGTTCTTGCCCGGCCACGCAATCACACTTCCAAGCTGTCGTCTTGGTCTTGCTTTATCCCCTGCCATTCCCATCCATCTCAATAACACTGCAGGGTTCTGAGCCCCACAGGTCCCTGCAACACTCCCACCATTTTCACCTAACAAATTCTAGAAATGCATAAATATTCATTCACCATATTACTGGAACCACCCCATAACCTTTACCACACCCAGCTTTAATACATAATTATTATATACATCTTGTCTCCCTACAGGACTTTCCTTCTTGAGGATGGGAATCTTGTGCTTCTCAGGTAACCTGAATTGAGTGAATGCAAAAACCTTTAGGCTAAGACTTCTGACAACCAGGCAGTCTTTCAACCAGTATTTATTGATTCTCCAGTACCGCACTAGATTCTGGGGACACAGCAGAAAACAAAGGATACACAGTCTGTGCTCTCAAAGTTTAGCCTGGAATTCTAGACCACTAGACTTGTGTTACTAGTCTAATGGCCACGTTGGGAGAACATGTTGGGTTCCTTACTGAACCAGGCTGGTGGTAGTCCCAAAGCAGTACTTCTGATACCCTAATATCTCGCAGAGTTTAACTCTTTCAATCTGGGCTTCTAGCTCTTCTTCTCCCAGTTAGAATCACACAAGATTCCATGAAGGCTGGGCTAGAAAACAAATGCAAAATATAGACTCTGACTTATGTAGAAGCTCCCTACTCCAACATCTGAGTCCTTATTACCGGGCCAATTTTGTCTCCTGGGCTCATTCTGCCCTTTGTATGACACCTCTCTCACTAGGACCCTCAAAGCATCATGTAAATAGCCTTCTGAGGGCCTATCCCAATTTTCTGCTGATCATGTCCAAGCAATTGCAGTTTTTTAAAAAAGACAACTCTTTTAGAGTGGTTTAAGTTCACAACAAAATTGAGAAGGAGGTACAGAGTTTTCCCATACACCCCCTACTCCAAACATGCATAGCCTCTCCCATCATCAAGAACCAGAATGGTACATTTGTTCCCAAGGATGAACCGACATTGACACACCATGATCACTCAAAGGCCATAATTTTCACTGTTGGTATTGTACACGCTATGGGTTTGGACAAACGTCTAATGACATATACCCATCATTATATCATACAGAGTGTTTTTACTGCCCTAAAAATTCTCTGTGCTCTACTTACTCATCCCTCCCTCTTCCCACCCTCAATAACTGATCTTTGTATTGTCTCCAGATTTTTGCCTTTTCCAGAATGTCATATAGTTGGAATCATACAGTACAATAGCCTTTTCAGATTGGCTCCTTTCACTTAGTACTCAGGCATTTAAGGTTCCTCCATGTCTTATCATGGCTTGATAGCTCATTTCTTTTTAGTGCTGAATAATATTCCATTGTCTGGATGTACCACAGTTTATGTATCCATTCACCTATCGAGGGACATCTTGGATGCTTCCAAATTTTGACCATTATGAATAGAGCTGCTATAAATATCCATGTGCAGGTTTTCATGTGGACATAAGTTTTCAACTCCCTTTGGGTAAATACCAAGGAGTGAGATTGCTGGATTGTACAGTGTATGTTTAGCTTTGGAAAAAACCACCAGACTGTCTTCCACATTGCTGTACCTTTTGCATTCCCACAAGCAACAGATGAGAGTTCCTGTTGCTCCACGTTCTCACCAGCATTTGGTGTTGTCAGTGTTTCAGATTTGGGCCATTCAAAAGGTGTGTAGTGGTATCTCGTTGTTTTCATTTGTATTTCTCTGATGACATATGATGTGAAACATCTTTTCATTTACTTATTTGCCATCTGTATATCTTCTTTGGTGAGCTATCTGTTAAGTCACTGGCCGTTTTTTTTTTGTTTTTTTTTTTTGTGGTACTCGGGCCTCTCACTGTTGTGACCTCTCCCGTTGTGGAGCACAGGCTCTGGACGCGCAGGCTCAGCGGCCACGGCTCATGGGCCCAGCCGCTCCGCGGCATGTGGGATCTTCCCAGACCGGGGCACGAACCCGTGTCCCCTGCATCGGCAGGCAGACTCTCAACCACTGCGCCACCAGGGAAGCCCACTGGCCCATTTTTTAATCAGGTTGTTTGTTTTCTTATTGTTGAGTTTTAAGAGTTCTTTGTATATTTTGGATAACAGCCCCTTATCTGATATGACTTTTGCACATATTTTTCTCCCAGCCTGTGGCTTGTCGTCTCATGCTTTTGACAGTGTCATTTGTGGAGCAGAACTTTTTAATTTTAATGAAGCCTTGCTTATCAACTATGTCTTTCATGGATGATGTCTTTGTTGTCGTACCTAAAAAGGCATCATCATATCCAAAGTTATCTAGCTTTTCTCCTATGTTATCTTCTAAAAATTTTATAGTTTTGCATTTTACATTTAGGTCTATGATCCATTTTGAGTTAACTTTTGTGAAGGGTTTAAGGTTTGGGTCTAGATTCATATTTTTGCAAGTGCATGTCCTGTTGTTCCAGTACTATTTGTTGAAGAGACTCTCTTCACTCCATATACTGCCTTTGCTCCTTTGTCAAAGATCAATTTGCTGTGTTTACAAGGGTCTATTTCTGTGCTCTCTACTCTGTTCCACTGATCTATTTGTCTATTTCTTCCTCAATACTACACTGTCTTGATTACTGTAGCTCTGTAGTAATTCTTGAAGGCAGAAAGCATCAGTCCCCCAACTTTGTTCTTCTCCTTCAATATTGAGTTGGCTATTCTGAGTCCTTTGCCTCTCCATATAAACCTTAGGGTCAATTTGTCAAACTAACTTGCTGGGATTTTGAATGAGATTGCACTGAATCTACAGATCAAGTCGGGAAGAACTGACATCTTGACAATATTGAGTCTTCCTATCCATGACCATGGACTATCTCTCAATTTATTTAGTTCTTTTTGATTTCAGTCATAAGAGTTTTGCAGTTTTCCTCATACAGATCTTACACATATTTTGTTAGACTTACACCTAAGTATTTCATTCAGGGGGATGCTAATGTAAATGGTATTGTGTTTTTAAACTCAAATTCCATTTGTTCATTTCTGGTATATAGGACAGTGACTGACTTTTTTTTTTATTAACCTTGTATCTTTCAGTCTTCATATAATCACTTTTTAGTTCTAGGAGGTTTTGTGTGTGTGTGTGTGTGTGTGTGTTGATTCTCTCAGATTTACACAGGCGATCATGTCATCTGTGAACAAAGGCAGTTTTATGTATTCCTTCCTGATCTGTATACTTTTTCTTTTCTTTTCTTGCTTTATTGCATTAGTAGGACTTTCAGTTTAATGTTGAAAAAGACTGGTGAGAGGGGACATCCTTACCTTGTACCTGCTCTTAGTGGGAAAGCTTTGAGTTTCTTACCATTGAGTGCAATGTTAGCTATAGGTTTTTGTAGACAGTCTTCACCAAGTTGAGAAAGTTCCCCTCTATTCCTAGTGTACTGAGAGTTTTTCCATGAATGAGTGGTAGCAAGTGCGTTCTACATCAATGAAAAACACATTCTAGTACTGTCCTGATCCCTGGAGGCTTCCAATATACAAAGAAAAAGAGAATAATCATAGTACTGCCTTGAAATAAAAAATGCTTAGGGATTTCTAAACATAGGGAATTGAACATCCACACTTTTTTCTGCTCCCTCCAAAATTCCACTAAAATGATAGGAAAGGATTTTTAAAAAAAAAAAAGAAAAATTATGAAGGCATCAACCAAGAAGAGTTCTGACAGCAGCCCAAGAGATGTCAATAATGTGCTGGAAGCATGAAAACAAAACCTAAGTAGCAACTGACTTAGCAGAGAGGAAAAGGTTAAAAACTAGGTACCTGTTGGAGTGGAAACCAAAAAGAAGTAAGCCAATTAGTGCCACAAAACTCCAGAAGAACTGAGGGTTGGAGGTGCTGAAAACATGAGGGGCTCTAAGTTGCTCTAAGGAACACTTTCAATCCTGGATCTTTTCCATCCTTTTCCATCACAACCACCATGGTTTGGAAAACTGCTCCTCGGCCATAGCCCACAGTCTTCACTATAACCAAAAGCTTCTGGACTTAGGAACATCTGGCAGACCCAAGTGCGTGGGCTAAAGAATTCTGGTGAAAATAGTGGGATCAGGTAAAAGGCTACCTACTGAAAACTGATCCCCCTCCACCCCATCCTTGCTTTCTTCTACCAATCAGAACAATATCATATTGCCAGCCCAAATAAAATTACTGATGAGGAATTGTGTTAGAACCAGCATCGCCTTCCACAATGTTCAAGGAAACATTTGTACTAAACATATGAAATGAGGTAGTGAGCTTTCTGTATGTCATTTACGTTTTCAAGCAATTACCCTGATTATAACTTAAACTTCTCTCCTTACATCAGCTTGTCCAGAGAGAGGCCTCTAGAATCCTACCTCCTGTTGATATTAGTGATTAGGTGGCCATGGAAGGTCAGCAAGAAACACACAGATCTGCCACTCGGAAAAAAATTCTACAGCAGAAGGAAGAGAGATCCCATTCCTTTGGCAAAGCACCACCACGAAGGCTTATTTAAAAATCTGTTAAACTGTTTCTAGGTAGTATTTTAGCTGTGAGGGGTTTTAGTGTTGTTGTTGTGGTTGTTTTTTTGTTTTATTGTTTACTATTTGGAAAATTTGCACATTAAAATGCTTCTATTTGGGAATCACTCTAATTTTCCAAGCAAGTTTCAACATACTCAATATACTTACTATTTACTATGCCTT
Organism: Leucopleurus acutus; assembly: GCF_964270905.1. Taxonomy (NCBI): domain Eukaryota; kingdom Metazoa; phylum Chordata; class Mammalia; order Artiodactyla; family Delphinidae; genus Leucopleurus; species Leucopleurus acutus. Next base: position 19,280,008 of record NC_139155.1, read on the forward strand.
ATCTAGTATACCCCATTCTATTTCATTCTCCATTCAGCTTTGTAGAATGTGGTGTTACAAAGGAGTTTTATGCTGCTGTAATTTGCTGCTGTTGTCTGCATTTATTTCTTTAATGACATAAAACTGAAAAGCTGGCAAAGTAACAAGTTAGTACATAATTTAGAAATTTCTTTGGAAAAATAACCTTCTAGAAATATTCAGAATGGTTTGTTCTTAAAATGTTATCAGAGTACATAAGCCTTTTTAATATACAGAACAACAGCCATGCTGTCATAGAGACAAAGCATTTTCTCAATAAAACATCTAGTCTCAATTCCCAACCCAGGAGCACATAAACTTGGAAATGACCTTGGCAAGTCTCCTTCAAACTTAACTGGCTTCCCCTGATTGTATTGCTAAAAAAATCTGTGAAAGAGCAACGAATTACAAAATGCACGTGGAATATTTTATTAACACTAGTCCGACTGTCTCAACATAAAAAAGATGAAATAAACTTTTTCCATATGGCAAAAATTTAACCTTAAAGTTTATTTAATAAACTACCGTTGCAATACAATGGAACTAGTACAAAACCATCATAGAAATTTCGATATTTCATTAAGTAGCATCTACGTTTTGGATAGACTCAACTTTGTAAATCCCTCAACAAGTAAATGAAGCCACTGCACATAAACTTTTTGCTTAAAGGGAAATCTTCAGGGACATATCTTAGGATTATATTATTCTTAATATAGTAGTTACTAAGATGAAAACCAAATGCCATTCTCAGGCTTACCTACCCTCTGTCAGTTGAAATCACTTATGCCCTGTGCCTGAAAGTTCAGTTTCATCATGCTGGGCCAATCGTAGCCAGAGAGGTCATATTAGAGTTCTCCAGTGAAACTGAACCAATGGGAAAGAAAGAAAAAAGGAAAGAAGGGAGGGAAGGAGGGAGGGAGGGAGGGAGGGAGGGAGGGAGAGAGGGAGGGAGGGAGAGAGGGAGGGAGGGAGAGAGGGAGGGAGGGAGGAAGCTCTTCATAAGGAATTGGCTCACATGACTGCGGAGTCTGAGAAGTTCCAAGATCTGTGGTTGGCAAGCTGGGGACCCAGGAGAGCCCATGGTGTGAGTTCCAACCCAAAAGCCAGTAGAGAGGGTCAAGACCTAGGAAGAGTCGATTTTCCAGTTCCAGTCCAAAGGCAGGAAAAGACTGATGTCCCAGCTCAAGGCAGTAGGGGAGAAGGAGTTTCCTCTGCTCAGTCTTTTTTTGTTCTATTTGAGTTTTCAACTGGATGAGGCCCACCTCCTTTAGGGAGGGCAATCTGCTATACTCAGTCCACTGATTCAAATGTTAAGCTCATCCGGAAACACCCGCACACACACACCCAGAATAATGTTTGACCAAATATGTCTGGTCACCTCTTGACCTGGTCAAGTTAACACATAAAGTTAACCATCACAGAAGTGCACTGGGAGCCTGAGACCGGGCCACTGGGACTGCAGAAAAATTCCAAACCCCTTAGAGCAGCATCCCTTCCTGATAGTAACGGTCACCAGCATCACTCCCCATGCCATGCCACTCTAACGGTGCTCCGCTATTTGTATGTAATTCCCAGAGTACACCACATTCTCACACCTTCCTTTCCTGGCACAGGGCACCTCCTCTGTCTAGAATGCCTCTCCCCAACTTCTTTTCCTGGATGACATCTATTCAGTATTTTAGGACTCAGGTTGGCTGCCATCCATTCAGGAATTTCTTTCCTCACCCTCACTATCCCTGCCCAGCCTGCTCTACTCTTCTAACAAAACACTGCATTGCAATTGTCTAGTTAGTAGTTACTCAGCTGTCTCCTTTGAGGCCGGGTCTTACTAATTTTTGTATCCCCAGTAATTAACACAATGTTGAGCATAAAATGAGAACTTGAAAACCAAAATGTCTGATGGATAAATCTGAAAGTACTTCAGCTGCCAAAGACCTAGGATCCAACGAACCTGGCTGAGCCCTTGAGGCAAACTTTCCTGGGCCTTGAGGCAAACTTTCCTCTTCCCTGGCCTTGTTGCCCCAATCTACAGGACTCTTCCATTTGGTTTCCCCAACCATAGGCCAGCTTTCCTCTAGGTCTGAGCCCTGTCCTGAGCCCCAGGCTAGAGGTCAGCCTATTTGTGGGGTGGAGAACCTTACACTTCACATACTCCTCCCCATTCCCATGTGGTTTGTCTGCTCTGGCCTGTTTCTTCCTACCTGATCCCACCCAACACACTGATGTTCTCTCCTCAGACGTGAATTCCTGTTCAGCACAACCATTTATTCACTACTCCCTCGGAAAATGAGCTGTCTATGGACCATTTAGAGGCAAGCCTACTGCAAGGTTAACTTTTCAAGTCTCCTGGCCACACACTGCTAGCTTCTTTCTTTTATCTCCCAACCTAGATGTGATCAACTTACTCTCCTTCCACCTTCTGTTATAATCGTTAGCTTCCTTCACAGAGATAACGTGAGTGACAATGTATCTAATTTAACTCGAAGAAGAAAAAGCAAAGCCAAAAAGTGAAAAGATGCATGAGTGGTCACTGACCTCCTCTGATTCAGATACAAGGTCTAATTACAAAGTGAGACTAATTTCAGTCTATCAAATATGTCAAGATATGAAGTTTTATCTCCCTCAGAGTAGTCGCTGATGCATCTGAGCCAACGTGTTAAACATATGAGGAAATTCAGCCTAGAAGCTTTTATTTTGGGTTACCCAAAAGTTTGGCTCAAAATAACTTATAGTTATTTTCGGAAATAAAAGTAGCCCTTAGGGGGCTTCCCTGGTGGCGTAGTGGTTGAGAGTCCGCCTGCCGATGCAGGGGACACGGGTCCGTGCCCCGGTCTGGGAGGATCCCACATGCCACGGAGCGGCTGGGCCCGTGAGCCATGGCCGCTGAGCCTGCACATCCGGAGCCTGTGCTCCGCCACGGGAGAGGCCACAACAGTGAGAGGCCCGCGTACCGGGAAAAAAAAAAAAAAAAAGTAACCCTTAAAAATAAACATGGAATATCACTGAGGATATTCGCATTAGTGAGCTGCAAGCTCTGAAAGTATTTCTAAAAGAGAAGTGTAATTAATATTTTGAGTAAAGTTGTAAACTTGTACATTTAAATATACATATCTGTTGTATCTGCCTTCAAAAAATCTCATTATCTCAGGCTTCTATTTCCTTTTCTTGCTCAAGCAATTTGGAATATCAACCACATAATTTATTTTATTGAAGAATCATACTTTGAAAGACATGTATCAGAAAACTTTTTAAACAAAATGTTTTTCAAATTAAAATGTCCATTGCCTAATATGGCCATGCAGTATCTTTATACGTAATATTAATTGCGACTAACTCACTTGGAGAGATAAAGGATAAACTCATGTCTTTTTCCACAACAATGCCATCAGCTTTCAAAACACTGACAAATTGTCCAAATTATTTTTGTTTCCTGGACCTCCCACTGGAGTGTCACTTTCTTCACGTCTCTCCTTTAGTTTGCTTTCAGCTGCTTTAGCTTCAGTCAGGGAGCAGCAGAGAGGTCTCCCTAAACCGTCCACCTGTTGTGATCTCTACATTAACCAAAGTCCATCAGTTCTGTGGGTCCAATGGGGACTTTTCTCTCTAACAAGAAAATCAAAGAGTGCCACACCATAGGAAAGAAAAGTGTCCCTCCCCTATTCTCACTAGTCCTTTTTTTTGGCTATGTCTTGTGGCTTGTGGGATCTTAGTTCCCGGACCAGGGATCAAACCCATGCCCCCTGCAGGGGAAGCACGAAGTCCTAATCACTGGATGGCCAGGGAATTCCCCTCACTACTCCTAATACATATATCCTGATATAGTCTAACTACTCCCATTGTGGTTACTATGATTGCCCAGTCTGTCTGAAAGAGAACAGTTGAAGAGCAACCCCCCTGCAAGGTAGCAAATGGTTTTTGCACCTGGATGAGTTATCAGATACTTGGAAATGTGGGGACTTAGGGGTTGGGAGGATTTGAGGTACCTCTCCCAGGTTGCAATCTGCCTACAAGCTTTGGTTTTCCAGCCTAAAGATATAATAGTGAAGCAGTTAAAACTGTTGTCCACTTTTTGTCAGCCTTTGATCTTTTTTTCCTTCAAGTCTGCATTTTTGTTCAATTTTACTTGAGTTCAACCACTTAAAATTACGGTGAAGAAACGTCATCCATGGAGGCTGTAGACCCCGAGGGGTGTAACGCTTGGGGAACTTCAACCTTTCTCTCCTTCAGGGAACCACAGAGATGGCCCGTCTTCTTCCTTCTCCACTCTAACCACCCGTTCCTCCCCACAAGGATGTTTTCCTTTCAGTCTACTGAGAAAAAGAAGCACTTCCTCTCACTATCCCCGTCCTCCTGTTCCTAAAGCGTCCGCTGAACACTGGTATTATAACACAGTTATCCTCCAATATTAGCAACTATTGCCACATAACAACCTCGAATCTTCAGTGGCACAGACAAGCGCATTTATCTCCTGTTCAGCCAGTGAGCTGGGGTAGGTCTATGCCATGCATTTCTCATTCTCCTCCTTAGACCAGAAGGCCAGCCAGAGCATGTCCTTCTTTGGAGGATGACAGAAATGCAAAAGGACAAGCCCCATCCTCAAGCACACACACTTCAAGCCCCTGCCATATCATACGTGCTAACATCTCGCTGGCCAAAGCAAGTCACAGGATGAAGCCCACATTCAAATGGCATGGAAATACACTTCCTCTTTTGTGGGAAGGACTACTCTGTTTACATGACAGTGTGAAGGGAGGGGTGAAGTACTGGGACCAATAATTCCATCTATCATATCCTCAAACTTCATCAACTTGTAGGTACAGATGACATAACTTAGCCTAAATACCCGTATATCAGCATTTTTACAACTCAGTACCTCCCCCTGTCTAATGAAAGACCCTCAGCCCACTTCCAAGGCTCATTAACACTTTCACTGTGATAGAGAGAGTGCTCTGGAATGAGGGAGGGTCTTCTGTGTTCTCTCATCTACCCAGGCTGCAGACTGTGCCTCCGAAGTCACTAGAGACAGTCAGACCCTGTTGTCATCTGTCTCACTTCCAGAACCTTAATTTCCCTTCAGGACTGAGGCCAGTTACCTCAGTAACTGATACCCAGTTACCTGGCAATATCCTTGAGTATCTCCAGAGTCCTTAGCATCTAGGCCCAGAGAAAAGGGGGAGCTCTCTCATCACCACTCTTCCAAATGTCCACTTTCTGTTGTAGAATCTGACTCTTTAACGGACTATTGACAGCAGAAAGGTCAATTCTCTTCATGGAAGACTGCCCCTTGTCTTCAAGGGTTTCCACTTGAACAAAAGATTCTGCTACCAAAAACTCTGAAACTTACCATTAAACGAATGGCCCACCCAAAAGCTGTGTTTATTTTCCCCTTTTTTGCAATACAGTATGTTTTGAAATAACTCCTAAACTTGTACTATTCCTCCCAAACTTTTTTTTAAAAAAGATCTTGTTTCAGGGCTTCCCTGGCGGTGCAGTGGTTAAGAATCAGCCTGCCAATGCAGGGGACACGGGTTCGAGCCCTGGTCTGGGAAGATCCCACATGCCGTGGAGCAACTAAGCCCGTACGCCACAACTACTGAGCCTGCACTCTAGCGCCCGCAAGCCACAACTACTGAGCCTGTGGGCTACAACTACTGAAGCCTGCACACTTAGACCCCACGCTCCACAACAAGAGAAGCCACCGCAGTGAGAAGACCACGCACCGCAACGAAGAGTAGCCCCTGCTCGCCACAACTGGAGAAAACCCACGTGCAGCAACAAAGACCCAACTCAGCCAAAAATAAATAAATTTATTTATTTATTATTATTATTTTTTTAAAAAGGTCTTGTTTCAGTCAGGACCCAGTTTCAAAGTGCCAAAAACAATCTCAGTAATGATACAAAATGTTCAGTGGTTGACAACCGTAGAGGTCTATTTCTAGTTTACATCCCATGTCAGTTGTAGGCTGGCTGTAGATCTGTAGTTCCCTTCTGCGTGTCTACATTTCCAGACTCAGGCTGAAGAACAGCCCCTATCAGACCTGTTGCTCATAAGGCAGAGGATACAGAGAGAGAGGCAGACCAGACAATGTCTCGTAAAACTACTGCCTGGATGGGGCACATGTGTCACTTCCATCCACACTCCATTGACTAGAAGAAATCAATGGCCAAGCCTGACGCCAGTGTGGTGAAGAAATAGGCTCATCCCAGGGAACATGCCCAGAGTCAAAAAGCCATAGACAGGGGAGTCAGAAGAGTAAAAACTTGGGAGCAAGAAAACAGTCAGTAGTACTGAACTTCCGAATTTCTACACCACTGCTTTGGGGATCCAATCTCTCGGCCCCTAGGGAGGAGAGGCAGTTGAAGAGGTAGCTTCTTGCTTCCAATCTAGTACTAGTGGTGACCTGAGAAGTAGCTCTTCCTCTGGTGGGTCAGTTCCTGCTCCCTGCACTGAGCCCTGACCGATTCCAAGGGTGCACATGGCTATCAATGCTTTGTCTCTCTGCGCTTAGATCCATGCAGGGTAGAAAGACAGCACCTATATACAGTAAAGCTGAGCACACAGGGCTAGAAGGAGATTCTCCCACATCTCAGAAGAACAACCAAACTCAGTGACTCTCCTCTGGTTGATGCAGGAACCAGCAAAGGTGCACGTGGGGCCAGCGCTCGACTAGGAAAACGGCAACAGAGCTGAGGAGACGGGCTGGAGGGAAGGGTGCCTGCTGGGAGCTGCTGTTTCTCTTTGACCACATCTGTGTAACTACTATGGATCTTGCCCTCTACCAGCTCTTGGCATAAGGAGAAGGCATGTGAGTGGGGAGCCGGGCTTGGCAACTTTGGGGCAGGAGGAACGTTGACTGGGAATCCCAGTATTCAGGAGAGGACACAAGAAAAGAAGGGAAATGGTGTATTTTTTTAAAGGGAGTCCTGTGTCCATCCATCTAAGCTGGCAGTTCCAGGTAAACAACGGCATGTGTGAGCTGGTAGGTGTATTTCTTAGACCCTTGCATAGGTATCACTACAGATCTATTTGGTGATCTGTAGTCAAACCAGACCACAGTTAAATTTTATTTCAGTCATCTCTTAAAGGCACTTCAAGGTCTTGTCCATCTTCGTTTTTGCAGGACACCATGGATCCGAGCTTTCTGAATGACAGAATTTTATTGCCAACTTTTTGTATCACTAATGACTTGCCCTACTGTCTTCTTTCTCTCGTGTGTGTGTGTGTGTGTGTGTGTGTGTGTGTGTGTTCAATATATGATATAGCAGAGATGTAAAAATGTATTTGCACACACTCTCACACATATATACAGAGAGAGAGAAGAGAGATGATTATAAACATGATATTGAACATGATGCGACTCATTCTCCTATACTGGTACATTATTACATTATATTTATTTGACATCTCCATCCATGGAAGGCCTTTAGGGGAAATGTGAACTATGGCAGTATTAGTATCAGTTTAAATGGAATGTTTTAATTTTATGTAAATTGTATTTACATAACAATACCATTTAAAATTTAACTATTATGTTGCTCTTTAACTTTCATGATAAAAATTCTCTATACTTCAATAAAATTTTTTTAAATATAATTTAAAAAATTCTGTATAAGCAACAAATGCTCAAAAAGATAGTGATGCTGAGATTTCTTTGGTCAATTCTTTTCTACTCTGAAACGATCAGGGTTTGTATATTCATCTGCATCTAGTGTATGAAAACATTCTTCTACTGCTCTCTGCATCTTCCCTTGCCAACCATCTGATTGAGTGTTTTGCTTGACTTGAATCTGCTTAAAGGATATTTGCCTTTATCCTTTTCTTATTCTTATTGCATCTTTCAGCTTAAGTGTAAAATCTTCTGGTTTTGCCATTTTTATCCCACTGGACATCACTATTTCTCTTTAATCTTTTGTATTCATCTGATCTAGCTTTCCACTGTGTGTGGATTTCCCATTTGGCTTTAAGCTGCTTATAAAATTCTTATTTTGGCTAATTAGATTTAATTCTGAAAGCTGAGAAAGGACTGCATGGATCACTTTCTGCCCTTCCATCCCCCCAAAAAAGTTCTGTCTCAGAGGTAGGCGTCTGGAGCCTAAATAAGGGCAGGTCCAGACATCCGTGGCATCACACACATGGTATCATCTTATGGGACACAATAGAAATTCCTATGCCCCAACCTGTCTTCCTGCCAAATTTCCCCCACCTCCTGCCTGCTGTCTGCTGCTTGGAATATCTTTATCTGGGAGGTAAAGCTTTGCATTCCACAATTACAAGTGGAATGCACAGACACGTGGGGGAGGAAAAAATTATTTAAACTTACTTAAATTTAAATTTTCCTAGACTTGAGAGAATTTTTCTTTCTTTCTTGAGAGCAAGTTTCACTAGGACACAGACCCTAGGTGCCAGAAAGTTAAGACAATGAAATTGTTCTACTGTGCCTGTTGTCCAGGCTTACCAAAGTACCAAAATCCAGGCTCCTCCGGGGATCTGGCTCACATGAGAAGGAATGGCCATGGGAAGGGGATCCAGACTGCTTTGGAATGTACTTGGGGGGAGCAAAGTCAGCCTAGAGCCCCCTTGCTCCTCCCATTTTACTTCATCTCTTCTGGAAGGCAACTTGAACTCAACTAAACTCCATACTCTAATGTTTGGAGCAACACTGAATAGAATAGACAGATTCTTTTCTACTTCTACTGTGACCATAATTTCTGTTCTAAGTGGACAGCCTGTGAACAATTGTTGACATTATTTTGAGTGTACCATTGACTTATTCTATCTACATGTGTCTATAGGCATAACGATAACTTCTTACCAAAAGTGAGATCACACTTTAAATGCTTTTGGCAGAGGTCAAGTTAAAGAATCTATCAAAACAAAACTAAGCAAGAAATGACAACCAAAAATCAAAACAATTAAACTCATTTTCTTACGGTAGGTTATTTGAGAAAACTACAACAAACCCAGAAAACCTTTTAAAATTTAATTATTTTTCGATCTACTGAAAATATTAAACTTAATATTAAAATCATTTCACCTTAGTTCTGAAATGCTTCAAAGCACGCCTACATACAATTAACACCAACGTATCCAACTAAGTATTTCAAAGTATTACAGTAAAATCATCATTCTAATAATTCCCCGAAGACCCAAGAAAATCCATCAATCAATCATAGAATCGAAAACTCTTAGACTTGAGCTTACAGATTTCCCAGCGACTCTGCAGAAACTCTCTTCTGATTTCTGTACCTGGCCACCTCTACTATCTCTTGGGTCTTGATTGTGTCTCTTCCTTTCACATCCTTGAACTTGCCCTATCATCAATTATTGTGTGTACATATACATATATTCAATCCTTTCTTCTTTGCAGGCTCCCTTGTCTTTATCTACTAACATGCTCTACTATATCAATGTCCAAGATTCAAAGAACAACATGCTGCTCTTATAAAATGTTTTACAGTACTATCCAATTTTCTATCAGACAGAGCAATACCGATCAGCTCACTGTTGACTTCTTCTTTGAACAGATAATACATGTTCGTGGTACAAAATTCAAAACAATACACATTCTTTAAAGCATATTTTTATTTTCATGGTTTTTACTTTATAACTACCTGTAAATATTTTGGAACTGAGTTTTTCATTTAACATATTGCTAACATTCAGCCATACTGTTGCGTGCCACTACAGTTTATTCAGATCGACTAAAATATTCCACTCTGTAAATATAACAGTATATTCATACACTTTCTTGTTAATGGACATTTGGGTTATTTTCAGATTTTTGCTGTTTGGAGAACACACTATGTGTCTTTGTTTGTACATGTGCGAAAGTTGTTCTTGGATAAATACTAGGAGAGGAATTGTTGGATCCTAAGGAATGTAAATATTCAACTTCAAGAAAAAATATCAAACTGTTTTCTAAAGTAGTTGAATCAATTCACACTCCCACCAGTGGAAAATAACAAACCCTGTGGAGTTACATCCTCTCCAACACTTGGTACTGTCAGATTTTTCTATCGTGCCAATAAAAGTGATATAAAGAGTTATCTAATTAAGATCTAGATATTTTCATTTCCCTGACGATGAATGATATTGAACATCTCTTCATATATTTAATGTACATAAGTGTTTTTTCATTTGTATAATGACTGCTCCTGTCTTTTGCCCACTTTGCTATCAATTCTTTGCAGTTCGTTATTGGTTTTAGGCTTAATTACATATTCTTTTTTTTTTTTTTTTTTTTTTTTTTTTTTTGCGGTACGCGGGCCTCTCACTGTTGTGGCCTCTCCCGTTGCGGAGCACAGGCTCCGGACGCACAGGCTCAGCGGCCATGGCTCACGGGCCCAGCCGCTCCGCGGCGTGTGGGATCTTCCCGGACCGGGGCACGAACCCTTGTCCCCTGCATCGGCAGGCGGACTCTCAACCACTGCGCCACCAGGGAAGCCCTTTCATTTATGTTTGTTTGCTTTAATATCTCTTAATGAGGATTTATAATTTCCTGTAGAAGTCTTGCTCATGTTTTGTTAGATTCATTTCTAGATAAGTGATATTCTCTGATCATATTACAAATGGCATCTTGTCTTTAACTTTCCAGTTGTTTGCTGTGTGTTTATAGAAATGCAACTGACTTTATTATCTTGCTAAACTCTGCAATTATTTCTAATAATTTATAAATTGCTTTGTGTTTTCTGTTAACAATCATATTTCTGCAAATAATTAAAATTTTACTTCCTCTTTTTCCAATTCTTAAGCATCTCATTTTTTGTTGTTGTCGTTTTATTTCACTGGCTAGGACCTCCAATAAAATGTTGAACAGACATAGTGATAGTGGGCATCCTTGTCTCATTTCAAATATTGAATCTGCCTTACATCCCTGGAATAAATACTTGATCACGGTATATAATTATTTATTGCTGAATTCTATTTGTTAATATCTTGTTAAGTATTTTTGTATCTATATTCATGAGAGATACTGGTCTGTAATTTTCTTTGTTTGAACTGTTTTCTTTTTCTGGTTTGATATCAGAGTAATACTAGCATCTTAAAATAAGTTGGGAAGTGTCCCCTCCTCTTTTATTTTTTGGAAGAGATTGTGTAAATTTTGATTTACTTCCTCCTTTAATGTTTGGTAGAATTCTATAAAACCATCTGATCCTGGAGATTTCTTTTGGGGGAGTCTTTTAATTACAAATTCAATTTACTTAATATTTATAGGGCTATCCAAATTATCTCTCTCTTATTGGGTGAGTTATAGTAGCTTGTGTGCTTTGAAAAATTTGTTCATTTCATCTAAGTCGTTAAAAGTATGTGTGTAGAGTCGTTGGTAGTATTCCCTTACTACCCTTTTGGTATCAGTAGGGCCTACAGTAACATTCCCTGTTTTATTCCTGGTACTAGTAATTTGTGTCCTCTCTTTTTTCTTTGTCAGTCTTGCTAGAGGTTTGTCAATTTTATTGTTCTTTTCAAAAAACCAGCTCTTTATTTCACTGATTTTCTCTATTGTTTTTTGTTTTCAGTTTCATTGATTTCTGCTCTTTTTATTTCCTTCCTTCTTCGTTGGATTTATTTTGCTCTTGTTTTTCTAGGCCACTGCAGTTGGAGCTTAGCTCATCAGTATTGGATTTTTTTCTCCTAATGTATCCACTGTCATGACAATTGTTTTCTCCTATAGTTAAGTCGTCATTTCTCTTGCTGCTTTCAAGATTCTTCCTTTATCTTTAGCTTTCAGAAGTTTGGCTATGATGTGTCTTGGTGTAGACTTCTTTGGGTTTATCTTCTTTGGATTTTGCTCAGCTTATTAAATCTGTAGGTTTATGTTTTATGCAAACTTAGAGTTTTCAGCCATTATTTCTTTGAGTTCTTTTCAGCCCTACCCGCTTTCTCTTCTCTTTCCAGGACTCTGATGACACAAATGCTAGATCTTCTGTTATTGTCACATAAGTCCCCAAGGCTCTGTTTTCTTTTCTGTCTCTCTTTCTCTGTCTCTGTCTGTCTCTCTCTCAGACTGTCTTCTCTGTGATGTTCAGATTGGGTAACTCCTATGGCTCTATCTTCCAATTCACTGATGCTTTCCTCTGTCCCTCCATTCTAATCCATGTATGTCTATCCATTGACTTTTTATTTTGGTTATTGCATTTTGCAGTTCTGGAATTTTCATTTAGTTCTTCTTTATATTTTCTATTTCTTTGCTGAGACTTTACATTTTCTTATTAGTTTCAAGTTAGTTCAAAATTGCCCATTGAAGCATTTTTATTATGGCTGCTTTTAAATTTTTCTTGGGTAATTCTAACATCTGTCACCTCAGTGTTGGCATCAGTTGATTGCCTTTTTTTAATCAGTGTGAGATCTTCCTGATTCTTGATATGAGTGGTTTTTCAGTTCATTTTGGGCATTATGTTACGGTATTCTTGATCCTACTTAAACTTCTGTTCATCTGGCGTCTACTAACATCACTCCAGCAGAGGAAGGGGAGGGATGCCTTATTAGCACCAGGTTGGGGTAGAAGTCTAGGTTTCTCTTAAGAGTCTGTTGACATCTAAGGGGTGGGTCTCTTCATTATCGCCTGGCAAAGAAGGGGAGTCTAGCTCCCCAGTAGACCTCCACTGATAAGTCCATGGGAGGGAGGGGTAGGAGTGCCTCATTATCACCTCTCTGGTTACCTCCACCACACCATGATGGGGGATGGAGGGTGGCCTCATTACCAATGTGTGGTGGCAAAAGTCCTCTCTTACTAGGCCTTCCCTAATACCATCCTAGTGAGGAAAAGGAGGGCAACTTGTTACTGCCATGTGGGAGTAGAAGTCTCGGTACCCCACATGGTCTTCACTGGCATGAAGGAAGGACGTCTAATTACTGCCCAAGAGAAATAGAAACCTAGGCTCCTTACTTACCTTGCCTCTGACATCATCCCAGAACCAGGATTGGGGTATCTCTTTCAATTTTTTTTTATATATTTTGAAGTCATTTCATGATTTATCATTATTGTCATCCCTAATGATGCTCTTCTTTGGAAGGGGGCATCTTAAAGTCTATTTAATTAGATATACAATTTTTTTTCATTAGTATTCCCCTGCTTTTTTTTTTTTTTTTTTATCTTTTTACCTTCAGTCTTGTTATATCATGATGCCTGAAGTTCGTCCACTGGAAACAGCATAATTCCGGGTTTTTTTCCAATCTGTCAACATCTGTCTTTTTGTCCTTTTATATTTATTATAATTATAGATTTTTGAACATTTTTTACCTAATTTTTCTACGTCTTTTTAAAAAATTCATTCTATGATTTGTTTTTTAATTGGGTATCTATATTTACCTCCTAATAAAACATCTTGAACACAAATACCTCACTTTCCCTTCAACCCTCATTTTGTTGATATTATTCAGACTTCCGTACTTTTCAGATTATTATGCATAAACTATTTTATTTCCTTTCATGTTAGTAACTTTTTAAAGACAACAACAAGAAAGCTACCAAGGTATTAAATCATCTTTACTTCATATATTTATTGCAGCTTCTCCTAAATTTGCCTCTTCATTTTTTTAACTGCATCATCTAAAACTCTTTTCAATGAGAATCTTTGAGTGGGAAAACTTCTGAGGTCTTATGCATGACAGAATATTTTTATCCAGCTCCCACATTTAAATGACAAAATCCTAGATTTTAAATTGTTTTCCTTAAATATTTTTAAAATACCACTATTTCTTACATTGTTATTTTTTTAATATGACCTCAATCTAATCTCGTTCCTCTGAATGTGATCTGCCCTTTTAGAACTTTCTCTTGTTTCTTTGATACTATTTGACTGTAATATGTTTAAGGGCAGGTTTTCTTTATCACTCTAAGGTCTCTTTTAACATGAGTTCTTTCATCTTTTATTTTAAATTGTGGGAAATGTATTTCTTCAAATATTTCTCTCCATTATTAGTTCTTTTATGGGACTCCTATTGTTCAGATCTTATCACTATTATTTCTTTCTTTCATAGCCTTTCTTTCGCATTTGTAATTTCTTGTCCTTTCATCCTTCTGGGAATTTCCTCAAGTCTATCTTCCAATTTACTAATTCATTTCTCAGCTGTATTTATTCTGCAACTTATCCCATTAGAATTCTTTATTTCAACTATCATACTTTTTTACCTAATATTTCTGCTTGATAATTATGTTTTGTTCTTATTTCATATTGTTAGTATTTTCCTTTTCTTATTTTAAATTTTTATTTTATTTTATTTTTTATTTTTATTGGCCTAGTTTTAAATTATTTATATGTCTTTCTAACAGTTCTGCTTCTGATGGAATATGTAATCTAGTGATTGTTTTTCTTTTGAAATAGTTGTGCTACTCCTACAATCTGTTATTTTGGGCTGGGAGCTCATTCTCCTCTAACAGCATCAGTTATTTTATCAGGCCAGACTTCAGCCCTTGTCAGAGTAATTAGTGCAGGAGAGGGGGTGGGGTGAACGGGAGATAGGGTGGAGGCACCAGAAAACCACACTTAATCATTCCTCTCCCAACAAAACAGCTCAGGTCAGGGCTTTGCTGTTTGCCCTTCCTGGGAGAAGCTACATTAAAAGACACCCCATTGTTTGTAAATCCTCAGTTTTGGGGATTTGGAGGAGAAACACAAGAAGTGGACAAGTAATCAGAGGTTGGTGTTTTTCTCAGCACCTCACAAGCTCAAGACTGCTGCGCTGTTCTGATTTTATTTTTGAGGACTTTTGGATCAGAGCTCCAAGTCACTGCAGGTAAAAGGTGGGGACTTTTTGGTCCCCAGGCAATGTTGGGAGAAGTAAGAATAAAACTCCAAATTCCTAAGCTCTATTCCTATCGTACCCTCCCACAGACACGCTGAGTCGCCTCTTGTCCCAGGTCAAAGTCTCACCTCTCCCCAGACACAAACTCACCACTTCCCATCAGCTAAAGTCACTCCAGGAATTTCTCATAGTTTTCTCCATAGTTTGGTATTTTCTCTCCACAGGCAATGATTCTCAATCTTGGCTGCATGTTAGAATTACCTGGGGAGATTTTTAAAAATCATAATGCTTAAGCCACACCCTAGAACAATTAATTTAGACGCTCCTGGGATGGGAAAAAGGCATCATTTTCAAAAACAATGTGCAGCCAAGGTTGAGAACTACACTCTAGCTCCTGCAGGTTGATCTTGCAGGTAGAAACCAGCAGTTGGGCTAGTTTAGTATCTTGGTAAAAACTAAAATCATAAATGACCTCTCCATTGCCAAACAGAAGGCTTTTCTAGCTCTTCAATCTCATGGGTACCTACCTCCATGGCACTTGGCCTGCTCTCTTGAAAGTCTTCCCTCTGGTTGCTGAGACTGTACACTGCCTTGGCCCTTGTCTAACCATCTGCACAGCTGCTCTTTCTCCCTCCTCCCCATCAAAACCCTAAAGTTGGTTGCTTTTCAATATTCGTAGTCTATGGTTCTTTCTCTCCAAGAACTCTGCCACCAAGTATGTTTATAAAACAACATCTCCAGCCCTAGTCCCTCTCGCAAGTTCTTTCTCTTACACACCTCTCCGTGGATGTCTTGTTGGCATCTCAGATGCCACATAAATGTGTAAAATAGAACTCATAATTTCTGCATAAAACAGCTCCCCCTTATGACTTCCTTCCATCAACCCAGTCACCATTTTCAGGGTCATCTTTAGTTCTTCCTTCTACAGTCTATTTCCAAAGTGCAGTTGGATTTTTTTGTGCACTACCACTTTTACATCCTTATTTCCGTCTTTCAAGTACACATCCTAAGAATTTCCTGTCTAGACTACTGAATCAGCCTTTTGTTTAATTTCCCTTCTCTTGATACTCCCTACCACAAAGTAATCAATACCCCACAGTCAGATTATTCAATACAGGATACAATTCCAATCATGACACTCACAACCCATTGCTCAAACCCATTAATAACTCATCAACCACTTACATTCAAAGTACAAACCTCCCGGCATCCAATTCCCTTAAGCAAGGCCCAAACTATCTTTCTGGCCACGTATGCTAGTATTTCTTCACATCAGATTTTTTTAAGTGGGAAGAACACAAATTTTAATAATATTTGGTTTCAAATTCCAATCTGCTGTTAGAATCTTGGATAAGTTCCTAAACCAACCTGAGTCTCAGTTTCCACAACTAAAACGACAAACAAAAAAACAAAAACAAAAAATAGAGATAATAACTAACAGGACTATTAAGTATATTAAATGCAATTATGTATAAATTATAATATTATGATATTTTTATTAGCTCGTCAACCCCCTACTGCACCTGGTTTAAGCCTTTTATGAATTAGGAAATAGGAAAGATTTTTTGATTTTTGTCTTCTGTTTAATTTAGTCATTATATGTAGTTGTTTCTCCTGGTTATGTTCTAGGCCAAGGGCTGACAAACTATTGCCCATAGGCTGAACCCAGCCTGGGCTTAACCCAGACTCATCCAATCATTTCAGTGCTGTCTATGGCTGCTTTCACACTACAACAGCAAAGGTGAGTAGCTATGACAGACAGGACATGGCCTGCGAAGACTTAAATGTTTTTCTTTCCCTTTATGGAAAAGGTTAGACCCTCTAGGCTCTCTTCCTTTCCTCACTCCGCATTCTCTCCCCAGGTGTGATGGTTTTAAAATATGTTCACAAATTCTTTAACAAACTCACTTCAAAAGGTGGAGCCTATCTCCATCCCCTGGACTATGGACTCAATTTAGTGACCTGCTTATAACAAACAGGATGTGACAGACATGACAGTGAGTGGCTTCTTAGGTTAGGTTGTAGAAGGCCTTGTGACTTCCATCTTGCTCTTTTGGATCAAGAAGCCAACCACCAGGTCATGAAGACGCCCAAGCAGCCTAAGGGGAATCCCAGGTGGAGAAGAACTGAGGCCTCCTGCCAACAGAGACCACCCTCCGTGCATCACTTTCAGGCGCAGTTGAGCCTTCAAATGAACTTGCTGACTACAGCCCCAGGCAACGTCTTGGTTGCAAACCCCACAAGAGACCCCAGGCCAACCACCTGGCTAAGCTACCCTGACCCATAGAAACTGTGAGGATAATAAATGCTTGGTGTTGTTTTAAGCCACTAAGTTTTGGACTACTTTTTTATACGGCAATAGGTAACTATTACACTGGCCAACATCTGGTTCCCATCTACAGGCCGAAGGCTTTCAAATGTACAACCACAGCCTGGACCTTTGTATGTAACTGCCTCTTCTGCATTTCTGAGATATCTCAAAGGTATCGAAAACCTAACGTACGCAAATTTATGGTCTCTTCCCATTGAAATATGATCTTTCTCCAATACTCTCCTTCTCAGGAAACGGCACAATGAGTTGAGTCCATAAGCTGCAAAACTGGACACATGTGATATTTCTTTCTCCTTCATACCCCATATCCAGCCCATTGCCAAGTCCAGCCAAAGTACCTGCTAGATAGCTCTCAAATCAGAGCACAGCTCTCCAGCAGTACTTGGAAGATAGTTTTTCTTTGTCTCTGGCATCTGTTGCTTATGAGAAGTCTCCTATCAGAGCAACATCCTTTGGAGCTAAGCTGTCTTTCCCTCTGATAGCTTTTGAGATTTTCTCTGCATCCTGGAGCCCAAAAGTGGATTTGTTTTTATTTATCCTACCTAAGATGTAGTGTAATTTTCTGTCGGAAGATGTAAATAGCTCTTCAGTTCTCGGAAACTTGTAACCATTGCTTCCTCCTTTTAACTATCCTCTCTATTCCCTCTCTATTAGTCAGAGTCCATTCAGGAGACAGAACCCACACCAGTGATTTTAACAGGCAGAAGTGAATCTAAAGAATTGTTAATCAGGCAAGAGGTAAAAAGGAGGGACCAGGGTATGTAGGTAGTAACTGCAGTAGGCTGTTACCCCCACTAGGGTTAGGGGAATAAAAGGATAAGAATGGGATTATTAAAATTTAGAAGCTTAGGGCTTCCCTGGTGGCGCAGTGTCTTTAAGAATCCGCCTGCCAATGCAGGGAACATGGGTTTGATCCCTGGTCCGGGAAGATCCCACATGCCGCGGAGCAACTAAGCCCTTGCGCCACAACTACTGAGCCTGCGCTCTAGAGCCCGTGAGCCACAACTATTGACTCCCATGCCCTAGAGTCCATGCGCTGCAACTACTGAACCCACGCGCCATAACTACTTAAGTCCACGCTCCATAACAACTGAAGTCCGCGTGCCTAGAGCCCATGCTCTGCAACAAGAGAAGCCACCACTATGGGAAGCCCACACACCACAACAAAGAGTAGCTCCTGCTCGCCGCAACTAGAGAAAGCCCATGTATAGCAACAAAGACCTAATACAGCCAAAAAGAAAATAAATAAAAATTTTTTTAAATTTAGAAGCTTGGAGGAAGGAGTCTGCATAACTAAAACTAATACCTTTGAGGAAAGCGTGCCGGCCAGCTGGTACTTGGTTTCTGAAAGGATACAATGAGGCTGGTTATACAAGCTTTGGGAAAACTGCAAATTGGAATTACTGCTGCTACTGGAATGAACTGCTACTACCAGGACAGGCATTAAACATCGTTCCCTAAACCCACTTATCTACGCTCAGAACCCAATAGGCCAAGTTTTGGGCATATGTCAATTTCCCCCTTGCTTTCAAGCTCAGCTGTATATTATAAGTGTGTCTGGAACAGATAGGAGTGATTCCCTCACCTGCTCTGTCATTTGTTTGGAGTCTCTGTCCACAACTCTTCATCTCCACTGTCCTCACCCTAATCCAGGGCTGGCAGCTCTTCCTGGGACTATTAGTACCATCTTCTAACTTGTCTACCTGCATTCATTCTAGTGTGTCTACCATCTTGCCTTCAACTCTAATGCTAATGTTTTCTTAATGCCAATCTAAGAAGATCATGTCTTACTTAAATCCCTTCCCATTGCTCTTAAAATAAAGACAGACATTCTTCCTATGTCCCACAGGGCCTGGTACATCCTTACCCTGCTCACTGCTCTGGTACCAACCTTACATCATGCTCCCTTTCTTCTGTGTTCTCTGGCTACTCCGGCCTTCTTTTCTCTTCTCAAATAGGACAAAGCCTTTGCATGTGCTGATGGCCCTGCCTGGGTCACTCCTCTCCCCAACTCTTTGTGTGGTTAATCATCACTCATTCTGCAGATCACAAATCCAATGTCATTTCCTCCAGGAAGCCTTCCTTGCTCCCTGAGACTAGTTCAACTCTCTATTTATATGGTCTCACAGCCTTGGGCATCTTGCCTCTACATAGTCTATTACAAATTATTTGATAACATCTCCTGCTGGGCTGTAAACTCCAAAAGAGAAGACATGTAAGCATCCTAAACCCCTGGCAAGAACTTCTGCACACAGTAGGCATGTAATAGCTGTTTACAAGATGAATAAATGAACCATACTGAATGTTGACTGAACTTCACCATGCTTTGCACAAATCAGCCTGTAACACTCACCCCTTCCTCTGATCTTCTGACACACTCATATAATTCACCTGGCATATTTCTTTTCTTTTTCTGCCATGGCCCTGGTATTCTCAGCATATTATTAATTAAGGTCAATTAATTAATATTTCTGAATTCCCAGTGTCTAGCACAGTGCCACTGTGATGGTATGCAACGGACAAATTCTTATTCATTACAGTAAGAACTTAGTGCCATTACAGTTAATATAATTTTGCTAATTCAATTATTCCTCCAAGTAGTATACAACTTTTAAAGCTGCTCTTCTCAAGTAATTAAACGTTATAATTATCTAACACACTATTAGGCAATGCGAAGTTTCATGGCTGTTAGTCCATTATTTCCAGCTCTTTATATTTTAAATTAATGACATATTACAGTAATTTAAAGAAAAAACTTTTTAAGTGCTTTACTTTGGCTGAAAATACAAATATCTTCAGAGGGTTTCAAATGGTTTAAATTACCCAGATGTGGTGACCATGCAGTGAAATCTTAGAAAGGCCCCAAAGAATTCCCTAAGAATGATACACGAGCCAAGGACATGACATTCATCTTGGAGGTTCTTTCTCCCCCTGAACAAGTTTGATAAAATGCTTTTTCTTCCACTTTGACCTTAACACTTTGAAATCACTTATTTTACAAAAGCCCTGTGGTCCAAGATGATGGCAAGCGGAATAGTGACTTCTGTCTCATATTTCTATTGTGCATGGTTTATGACTTTGGTTTAAGGGAGTGCTTTTCCATAAAAGTTTTTAGATTGATTTCACTCCCACGCCTCTGTTGGCCTCCTCTGTACTTCCACGAACAACAGCTTTGTGCTTTCAAAGCTGGCGTCAAGCACAGCCCTCTACCTCCACGGCCTTGTCCAATTGTTCCAGGAACCCAGTTTTACAGCAGCTGAACACATATGTGTACTTATCCAGGTTTCATGCTTCAGCAAACTCCTTATCTCTGCTATTTTTATGAATTGCATTGATTTTATTTTAGCACCCAAGCACAGTAGTATCTTACATCTTACTTAAAGAAAGAGGTGTTCAAATATTTTCTAGTATTATATTTGTAATTTTTCTCTGCTAAGCCATCAGCCTTATTACAGCACGACTTACCTTGCAGACCTCCCTAAATTCAGCTTAACTTTCTTCCATCAGTTATTCTAATCTGGTATATCTAGGAGGATGACAGCTCATGCTTTGCCAGAGAGCTATAAATATTGCCATGAATTTGTTTCCACTTGACATCCAGAGTGGCTCCACTGATAGTGTTCACAGGCCCTCTTGTCAACATACCAAATATATCAACAGGCCTGGTCATGAATTCTCAAGATATTTGTAAGATCATGAAAGTGTTTTCAAATCGAGAGGAACAAATATCTCATGAAACAAATATTCTTTTCCTGTAAGATCATTTTTATGTAAAATATAATACAGTCTCAAATTTTATGCTGTATATAACATTACATGGGAACTTTATGCATTTTAAAATTATTTACTACTAACTATAAATTTATAAAGAAAGATTTAGCATACTATTCCGTCCTCAGGTTTTTTTTTTAATCTGTTGGGTTGTGTCTATTTTTCTAAAGGATTATCCTCTGCTATCTTCTAACCTGGCATTTTAGTACATATGCATGATTTTTTCATAAAACTAGATGATGTCTGTTTATAACCCTCACATACATACTTATTGTTGTCATTGGCTCGACATTTTGCAGACATTAAAAAAAAAGGTTCTTGATACCTCTTGATCTAAACGCTTTCTAGCTTGTTTCAAGGATGTGAAGTTTTGGTTAATTCTGGCCCAGGTAAGTATTTTCCACATCAACCTAGAGCATCCTCATACTTATCTCATAAAACCAAGCTGCCAAAACACGTTTTCCAATGACCATCAATACTTTATATTTAGCTAATAGGCATATCTAATATTTTAATTTTTCTAAGACTTTCCATTAATAGGGAAAGAGGGGAGTCCCAGTACATACCACATTTAAAAGTAAGTTACTTTATATTACTGAAAAAAGGTTATTAAAAATCATAGGTGCTGCTTCAATAAAAAGCAACTTTTTAAAGTTTTTAAAAATAGCTGAGTCTTTCAAATTTAGCCTGAAATGGGAAAGTGGAAATAAGAAAAGCAGGGATTTAACTGGAAGGTTCGTTGTTGTGATATTAGTGGCCACATCAGGTGCCAGGAAAGTGGTGCCTCTCCCTTCTCATGCCATCCAGCTCCTAGAGAAGTTTCACCATGCTCCCTCTGAATTCACTGGGCAAACTGTCCAGCAATCCCACTTCTGGGTGTATATCCAGAAATGAAAACAGGATATCGAGAAGACATCTGCACTCCCATATTCATAGCAGTATTATTCACAATGGCCAAGATAGAGAATCAACCTAAGTATCCATCAATTGATGAGAGAATAAATATATAGCATATACATATATACACATATATATACTCACTGTAGTGTGTGTATATATATATATATATATACACACACACACAATGTTGTGTATATATATACACAATGTATCATATATATATGTACACACACACACACACACACACACACACACACACACACTGGAATATTACTCAGCCATGAGAAAGAAGAAAAGCCTGCTATTTGCGACAACATGATGGACCTTGAGGACATTACGCTAAGTGAGATAAGTTAGAGGAAGACAACTACAGTATGATATCGCTTATATGTGGAATCTAAACAAGCCAAACACATAGAAACAGAGTAGAATGGTGGTTACCAGTGGTGGGGCAGGGGAGTAGAACTGGGGAGACGCTGTTAAAGGGTACAAATAGGCAACCAGAAAATGAGTAAGTCCTAGGGATCTAATGCACAGCACAGTGATTACAGTCAACGATATCATATTATATACTTCAAATTTGCTAAGACTCTTGATATTAAATGTCCTCATCACAAAAAAGAAATGACATGATAATGATATGACATGATAGAGGTGTTAGCTAATGCAATATTGGTAATCATATTGCAACATATAAATGGAATAACTCAACACATTTATACCTCAAACTTACACAACTTTATATGCCAATTATATCTCATTTTTTTTTAAAGAAAGAAAAGTCAAGGTCACCTATCACCACCAAGTCCTGAAACCAGGCAGTTATCTACCTTAGAAGTGATTCTCATGAAAAACCAGCAGCTTCAATGTCCTCTTGGAAGCCTTTCCTGACTCTCCTGGATACACTTGACCACTCCCTTCTTGTGTCACCACTGTCCTGATATAAACCACTGTTGGGACATATATGACACCTTCCTTTGTGTATTTGTATAACTGTCTGTTCTCTCTACTGGACCATAAAGCCCGTGATCCCAGGAATACTATGGCATTTCTCTCTAGCACTTTGCACAGTATCTACACACAGTCAAGGCTAGGATGTTTGTTGACTAAATTCTTCTGGACATGTTCATAGAAAGAAAACACAGACTTTAGCACCAGCACACTCTGCAATTAACTGGGAAACAGAAGCCACAGAATGTAACAAGCTAGATTCATTCATTTTGAGCAAAAGCCTATAACCCATATGAGGCAGGGCTGTAAAACAGATTTTTTAATAGCAAGAGTGACCTTGGAAGATCACTCCTTTCTGAGCCTTCACACTGTGATCACACTGATTAGCTAATCTTTGGCACCACAGAAAGGATCCTTTCTGTTGTTGTTGTTCAATCTTTTGTCAATATTCAGAAATTGTTGCCAGGTTATTTAAGAGTTTAGAGATTGTAATTCCATGTGAAATTTGGCTGTACAACCTGTGCTTCTCCCAGTCTATGTCCTTTGTATTGCCAAATGTGAAACAGTCAAAAAGTGCATTCCTTCATCATTTTCCTCTTACAAAAAGAAAACTGGAAAAATGTATTATTTGCTTTTAAGTGGAAAAACATTCCATTTTCCAGCGCCGGCACTTCAAGAAATATTTTAGCTCTCTTGTTGAAATTTTTAGAAGGGATCACGTTATCATACATTTTACACTCCTGGTCAAGCTGTCATCACTACCAATGCATTTCCGTAACTACCTACATATGTCCATTTCCTTGAGAAAGGAGAAGCAGAAAGATACTAACTCTCCTAGTGTTTCACGTGCCTTGGAATTTTTATAGGTCAAGTCTCAGATCGTCAGAAATGGAAGTATGGAAATTTTCTCTTGGAACACCAAACCTACATAAAATACTACCTTTAATGTAATCAACTTTTTTTTTTCAGAACCATAAATACTTCACCAACCTTTAAGCACCTTTTTTTTCAACAGTACACATAGCATTTATGAACAAGAAATGAAGGTGAGATTGCTTCTAGATAAATTTAGCTTGGTAATAAGAAAAATATGATCTAATAGAGGAAACCTTTGGCTAAACTGAAGACAGAGAATGATACGGGAATTCGGAAACCTATAGCCACCCAGTCTTCCTTTAAATAGAGGCCTTGTAGAATACACTCTAGTTCATGTTCTAACAGAAACGTGAAACAGAAATCTACTTTTCCATCCCAACTGGATTTCTCCAACATGCCGCCTTCTCCCTAATGAGTTGGAATTATGTGCACCGTAAAGCAGCCCAACACATCCGAAATGCTGACATTTCATTTTTAAATCAAACAAATACATCCACTGGGGAACAAGAGCATAAAGCGGGCTTTTGACAGAAATTAATGGGGGAGAGACTGAAATACTTTTCTCCGTCATAACGGAATCCACTGTTGAAAGCTGCCAGTCATCTTACCTGAATGTGAGATTATCTCCAGGACTATATTTGGTCGAAAGAATAGATCTTATGAAGGTGGAATGAGAAATCACATTTGGATGGACACATTTAAGAAAAAAAGGAAAAACACTTCTTTGCTTCTTTTTTTTTTTTTTTTTTTGCGGTATGCAGGCCTCTCACGTTGCGGAGCACAGGCTCCGGACGCGCAGGCTCAGCAGCCATGGCTCACGGGCCCAGCCGCTCCGCGGCATGTGGGATCCTCCCGGACCAGGGCACAAACCCATGTCCCCTGCATCGGCAGGCGGACTCTCAACCACTGCGCCACCAGGGAAGCCCTGCTTCTTCTTTTAAAAAAAAAAATGGTATGAATATAGAGTTCAAGGAAAAACTTTAATTTCATTGCAAAAACAAATGATAATGAAAGCAAATGAGCTCATATCATCAAAAAAATTTCTGCAAAAATAAATCAGAAAAGACATGTTTCAGGAAGTAAGATAAACTTACACTACTAGGACTAAAATCCTCCCAATAGTGAGGCAAATGTATTTTAAAAACAGGTTAATTGAAATATCTGTAGTAGTAGTAACTGTAGGAGTTGTAGTTTAAATAGAAGCAGTAATACTAATGGAGATTAACATTTGTGTATCTGTATACAGATTACAATATTTTATAAGAATTTTACTATTCGATCCCCCAAACAATATTATGAAAATTAGCTTTCAGAAGACAGTATTTTATTCTCCAAAAAAGCAGACTTCAATTATAAAAAGCCATAATTTTAATGAAAACACTTATCTTTATGGCCAAAATTTCTAGAAATAATCTGTAGTAGTTTGTACAAAATGCTGGCTTTCCTGAATCATTTCAAGACATCATTGAGTGAGGACTGGTCCTCAGATGAATAAGGTGGGATGTTTGACACCAATGTCGCAGACAGGTACTTAGAAAGATAAATGACACTATGATATGGTACCTGCTATAACAGAGATAGGAACAAAGTACTTGGAGAGCACAGAGGAGGGAGGAAATAATTCTGCCTAGGGCTGCGCTGAGCAGGGTACAACTGAGCTAGCAATTAACACCAATGAGGAATTCACAGGGTGAACGAGGCAAGAGGGCATCCAAGTCAGTGGGAACTCCATAGACAGTCATTGAGGACATAAAAGAGGGCCTTAGACTTACCATGTATCTTGAGCGCAAGGAATACCAGAAAATGAGGCTAGAAACATAGTAGGGAATAGATCAGGGGGTCTGCAAATTACAAAGGCCCAAGAGCTAAGAATAGTTTTTATATTTTTCAATGATCAAAAAACATCAAAAGGAAAATAATACTTCATGACATATGAACATATGAAATTTCAATTTCACTGTCCACATATAACATTTCATTGGAACACAGGTCCGCTCATTCATTTACATCTTGTCTCTGGCTGCTATCACACTATCAACACCCAGAGTTGAGTGGTTGCAACAGAGACTGTGTGGCTTTCAAAGCCCAGAAAAAGTCTGCCAAGCCCTGAACCAGACATCATGAGGCTTTGCATGGAGTTAAAAATATGACACTTGCGCTCCCAAGGGAGGTGTGCTGAGGGGAGGGATGTGGGCGTCCTCAGCATAGAGATGACAGCAGAAGCCATGGGACCAGAGGAGACTGCCTAGTTTGAAACCCCGAGGAACTCTGACTGCTTCAGGGAAGACAGAAGCAGCTCTGGGGAAGAGAATGAAAAATATCAACCAGACAAGGGAGAAAGAATACAGTGGGAGTGGAGTCCCACATTTTTACACAAAAAAGTGTTTCACATCTCTTTGGTTACCCAAGTCAGACAGGTGCACCTCCTTAGTATCTCTCTGAGCCCAACTTCTCTCCATTCTCACTGTTAGTGTCCTCACTTCACAAGATTACTGTCACATGACTCTCATGTCCTCCAGCCCATAGTCTCACCCATCCTAGTTGTCCATATTGATGCCAAACAGATCTTTTAAAAAACTGATGTCACTATATATAAAATAGACAACTAATAAGGACCTACTGTATAGCACAGGGAACTCTACTCAATACTCTGTTATAGCCTATATGGGAAAAGAATCTAAAAAAGAGTGGATATCTGTATATGTATAACTGATACACTTTGCTGTACACCTGAAACTAACACAACATTGTAAATCAACTATACTCCAATAAAAATTTTAAAAATTAGGGCTTCCCTGGGGGCGCAGTGGTTGAGAATCTACCTGCTGATGCAGGGGACACAGGTTTGAGCCCTGGTCTGGGAAGATCCCACATGCCGCGGAGCAACTAAGCCCGTGCGCCACAACTACTGAGCCTGCGCGTCTGGAGCCTGTGCTCCGCAACAAGAGAGGCCGCGATAGTGAGAGGCCCGCACACCGCGATGAAGAGGGGCCCCCACTTGCCACAAGTAGAGAAAGCCCTCGCACAGAAACGAAGACCCAACACAGCAAAAATAAATTAATAAATTAATAAACTCCTACCCCCAACATCTAAAAAAAAATTTTTTTTTAATTAAAAATAAATTTTAAAAAACAGCAACATCCTGCAGGAGAATCAGAGTGAGCAAAAATAAGTATTAAAGAAAGGAAAAAAAAACTGATGATCTTTCTAAAACAGTCATCTTTCTAAAACACATATTTAATCACAGCAGTCCAGTGTTTAAAGTGTATCAGACTTTATTCACTTATTTATTAGATGTCTAATTCAGCTACTGCTGCATAACAAATGAACCTAAAACTCAGCAGCTTAAAACAACAAATATATATGTGAGTTTCTGTGGGTTAGGAATTGGACCAGGGCTTTGCTGAGTTCCTCAGCCTCAGGGTCTCTCTCAAGGCTACAAGCAAGGTGTTGGCATGGACCACAATTATTTCAAGGATTAACTGGGGGGAAGCCACTTCTAAGTTCACGAATATGGCTGTTGTCAGGCCTCAGGTCCCTAGTGGTTGCTGGGAAGACATTATTTCCATGAACTCTGCATAGGGCTGATCACAACCTGGCAGCTTGTTTCCCCCAGAGTGAGTGATCCAAGAAAGAGAGATGAAAAAAGAGAGAGAGGAAAAAGGGTGATGGGGTGATTCCAAGACCAGTGAATTCCATGCACTTGCACTCACTGCCATCCTTCCTTTGTTATGCAATAAGTTCCTTTAAGAGAAGCAATGTTATGTGGAATACCATGATGGTGAATAAGACATTGTATCTTCAGATGACTGTGCTGGTGAAAGCATTACAGACAGGAAAGGCATATCAGTATCCAGTGAGGTCAAATTGTTGCTCTCTCCATGATGGAAGGAACTCAGTATTATCGACCTGCTCTAAGTAGCTTGCTGGGGCTCCAGAGTAATGGTGCCATCCCAGGGGCTCAGTATCGGTCTCTTGGATTGGCAGATGAGGCACCTGGCAGTGGCAGAAACCAGGTCATTCTTGTCCAGGAGAAGATGGACCCATGCCTAACCTTCATCAGTGCCACCACCGCTGCATTACGCATGGGCCCACTGAGCAAGCACCGGAATGACAGGGACAGGACAGAGGCTGATGGACATCCATGGATGGATCATCTCGTCCTTCTGATAACTGATGGACTCCTCCAGAGTGGATGCCCGTCAGAGAGCTTACACACGGGACACAAATATCTTCACATTCTGTGCTCATTCCAAAATTCCATCCACATGCCTCTTTTCCACACCAACTTTTCACCAATTTTACAGCGCTGTTCTTTCCGAGTGCTTGACCCATGCAGTCAAACTGTTACCTACTCACCATGAATTACTGTAGAGCCATCCTTCTGGACAATTCTCAGTCCAAAACTCAGTCCAAACTGAGTCCAAAAAATTCTCAGGTAGACTGCTTGAAGTTCTGCCCACCTGAAGAATTTCTCTTGCATAATTATCTTTCAAAGATACTCCCGATTATACTGAAATACTGCAGCAGTTCACTTCTGGCTGGTGCCAACATATCATGTAGAACCAGGCTGTTATGAACCGAATTGCATCACCCCAAAATTCATATGTTACGGCCCTAACCCCCAATGTGACTGTATTTGGAGACAGGCATATAAGGAGGTAATAAAGGCTAAATGGGGTCATATGGATGGGGCCTTAATCCAATAGGGCTGGTGTCATAAGAAAAGTGCATTAGTCAGGCTTCTCCAGAGAAACAGAACCAGCATAAAGAGATTATTATAAGGAATTTTCTCACATCATTATGGAGGCTGAGAAGTCCCAAGATCTGCAGTCAGCAAGCTGGACACTGTAGACCCAGGAGAGCTGAGGGTAGTTCCAGTCTAAGAGCCGGCAGGCTTGAGACCCAAGAAAAGCTGATGTTTCAGTTTGAGTCAAAAGTCAAGAAAAAGATCAATGTCCCAGCTCAAGGCAGTCAGGCAGGAGGAGTGTCCTTTTACTCAAGGGAGGATGAGGCTTTTTTTTTTTTTTTCTCTTTAAGCCTTCAGCTGATTGGATGAGGGTCACCCAGATTAGGAAGGGCAATCTGCTTTACTCAGACTAATGGATTCAAATGTTAACCTTAACCCAAAGCATCCTCACCAATACACCCGGAATAATGTTTGACCAGGTATCTGGGTACCTCATGACCCAGTCAAGTTGACACATAAAAACTTAATTGTCACAAGGAGGAAGAGACAAGAGACACCAGATCTCTCTCTCTCTCTCTCTCTCTCTCTCTCTCTCTCTCTCTCTGTGTGTGTGTGTGCGTGTGTGTGTCTCTCTCTCTGCACATGCACAGAAGAAAGGCTATATGAGGACACAGTGAGAAGGCAGCTGTCTGCAAACCAGGAAGAGAGGCCTCACCAGACACGATCCCTGATGGCGCCTTGATTTCGGAGTTCCAGACTCCAGAATTGTGAGGAAATAAATTTCTGTTGTTTAAGCCTTTCAATCTGTGAGATTCCGTTAGAGCAGCCTGAGCTGACTAATACACATGTATAAATCAGACCCAAGTTTTCACTCTTAAGACAACTTTTCCTAAGAAACCCGAAGGCAATGCAGCGCAAGTAGGATCTGAAGAAGTCTGTGCCACCTGCTCCTTCAATGCACTAGAGTCTTCGGGGCTTGCTCGAGACTAGTCTCCTCTGCAGCCTCTCCACGTGATGATGGACTGCTATGGCACACACCCAGTGTCCTGTCTGGGTGGGTCAGACACCGCCCAGTGCCTGCTGGCCAGGCCCTACTGCAGAGTCATCTCAATGACTCGTGGTCACGAATTCACTCTACCAGGGCCCGGTAACAAGCCAAGAGCTGTTTCTCAAAAGGGAGAGGTATGTGCAGGAAAACATTCGTGATTATAAAATTAGGTTGTGGTGATGGTTGCACAATTCTGTCAGTATACTAAAAAGCGTTGAATACTTTCAATGTGTGAATTGTGTGGTATATGAACTATATTTCAATAAAGGTATTCAAAATGAAGAACCATAAACCATCCATCCCTCAACATCCCCCCCCAAAAAAAAGAAAATAGGACTTAGGGGGTCTGCACTGTAATTCTCCCATTGGGGTTTGCCTGAGGCTCCTTTCTGGGTCCCTGCTTGCTGCAGATCACGGAGGCTCCTGGAACTTCTGGGTCAGAAGGAACTGAGTGGCAGAGCAGTTGGCTGTACAGCCTGGACCTTCTGCTAGACTCAGCCCCACAGAGTTAGGGCCCCCACCCCTGAGAAAGGATGCTGCCTGGAGATGCTGATAGCCCAGGAGCTCAGAGGATATGCTCCACAGAGCTGGGACCCAGACCTCCCGGGCAGAGCGCTGCCCAGCTGGTGCTAGTACTACTGAAGGGTCCATGAAGCTGGTTCTGAGGATACCAACAAGGCATTGGAGACTGGAACCAACCATCACTGCCTGAGTGAAGGGCTGTGGCCGAGGAGCACTGACAGGAACAGTAAGCAAAGAGCAAAGAGGAAGTCCCTCTGCCTAACTCCTGCCTTCCTGGCTCTCTCGCACGCCCCCTATTGACAGAACTTAAAAGGGCGTTGGCCAGCAAGGGAGAAACGTGGTTTTCAGAGACCAAGCTCTAGTATCACAGAGCAGAAAAAGGGAGGATGCTTTTCTGTTACTCTCCCATCAGAACCTAAGCCCCTTCAGAACCGTGACCAGGACTTCCTGATCTTTGTGAGACACTTAGAGCGAGGCCTGAAAGAAACATAAGTATTTAGTAAGAGTTTGAAGTAAGGAGAAAAGATAAAGGGAGGAAAGAAGTGAAGAGAAGGCAATAAAGGGTGGGAAGAAGCAAAGAGTGGACAAGTCAGGTAGATACTGGAGAGAGGTCAGCAGATGAAGTGGAAATGGCACCGAGCGGGAAGGAAGTAGAAGAGGGGCTGGAGGAGGCAGATGGCTTTCTCGAGGAGCTGGGCAGTAAGTGGAAGGAGTCATGTAAGAACAGAGCGGGAGGGGAGAGATGCATGGTGGACAAGCTGGTGTGCTGGCTTGTTTTCAGAGTGTGGAAACTTGCACAGGTTTATACATTGAGTGAAAGAAGAGAAGGAAAGCTTGAACTTTTAGGACAAAGGAGGGGTAAGTAATAGATAAACACAGCTGTTCTTTTATTTTTCATTTGAGTCTTTCCAATGAACCTGGTGACCTTGAGTGACTTCTTAAGCTACCTGAGATACAGGTTTTATGTTCCCTAGAACATAATATGGGGTATATTTTAAGGACTGAAGGCTAGATGTCCTCATTCTTCAATAATATGCAGGCATGTGCTGATTTCTTGGGGGCCACCAGGCATTTAGGGAGATGCCTAGAGGGAAGAATGCAGCCATGTATGAGATTCATCCCTGAGATGATGAAATAATCTAACTTGTAGGAAAGATCATTGATTCTTCATGGAGGCTTCTTCACTTACAATAATTTCTGTAAATTTTGCCTACGGAATTTTGAGGAAAATCAAGAGTGCCAATTAACTCAAAAAAATCATAAAACGAATGACACAAATAATGAGTATTCATAAACAGAAAACAAAACCCAAAACCCTTTATCCCTGGCTTTATCTGATACTCCATTAAAATTACACCAAATTAATATCTGTTACCCCATGAAAGCAATTTAATGGATCCTTTGGATAATTCTAATAAAAATAAGAAATCTATTATCTCAGTCTCAAATTTGCCACAATTAAAGGGAAACTCTTTTGAATTGGACTGTTTCTCCCTAAAGAATCTTCCTCTTATAAAGAAGGATATTGCAATATGCTCTGAATAGATGTTTAAAATCTCTCTCATAAGTTCTGGAAATCTCTCTCATTGAAACAGTCCCAGCTTGACAGCCCTGCAATAACCATTAAATATTAAAATAACATTAAAGAGCAACTGCTCAGCTCATGGATTTAGCTGCAAAACTCCTTTCACACTAATGGGACTCACATAGCTAAATCCACATGTGCTGTACAGAAAATTTACCCCCAAGGATCCAAGGATCAGACACAGTCAAGAAAATGATGAATTCACTTTCAAAAAAATAATCGATCCACTACCAAACAATTATTATTATTCACGGAATTTCACTCACATAATCATTCTAAAAGTCAAATTGTCTAAGATTCAACAGCATCCAATTTTGCATTCATATAATATACATTTGTGATGTAATAAAATTCATACTTCTATTGCAAGATAATTTCAATCTTGTAAAGATATTTATAAAGTTATTTTTTAAAGTGTCTCATTTACAAAAATCACCTAAAGCCAAAATCTAATTCTAAATATTTTTTTATGTGCACTATTTCTGTAGACACTATCATCATAATGCTTAAGCTTAAGGATTGTTTTTTGTTGTTATTGATATATGTTTAATGTAAAAGGAAAAAAGATAGTGTAAGTAACAAAAACTGTTAATATTAAAAGTTATAGGGAGCTCTTAACTTCTCCAAAAGTATTTCTTTAAAGAAATTACAGGAATTTTGATGTAGCTGTACCACACTACTTATAATAACCACCCGTGTTAACTACCCTGGAAGCAGTTACAAACTATGAAAAAACAATATGCCTAATGGAATGTACTCTAGACTAAATTTTAGTTTACTCCAAATTTAGCTTTCCCCAATGTTAAAATAAGACAAGTCACTTAAATTCTCAAAGTCACAATTTTATCAGCTATAAAATGAAGATGGACTTAGGGATGTCTATGTCTGACAGTTCATAATTTTCTTTCATGACAGCTAATTTGCTTTATACTAAGTCTGCTTATATTTTCCAATTTCCCCTCACCTTCACCCTCATCCCAACACATACACACACACACACACACACACACACACACACACACACGCAAATATAAGCATAAAGAGGAGAAAGAAATTTTAAAATCTTATATAGAACTATGGTACAAGTACGTCTATAATATTCTGTGAAATTCCTATTTGTGAATGTCAGAGTGTTTACCAAAATTGGAAGAAGCCTAGAGAATGAGAAAGAAGGGTAGGTAGCACTATTTCATGGGAAAAGCACCTAGATGGAAAATCTGGAGGCCCAATTCTACCTCTAACAAACTCTATGACTTTGGACAAATCACTTGACATCTCCAAATTGCAGTTTACTTCTTTTCATGATAAAAACTCTCAACAAACTAGGTATAGGAGGAATTTACCTCTACATAATAAATACCATATATTAAAAACCCACAGCAAACATTAAACTCAATGATGAAAAACTGAAAGCTTTTCCTCTAAGATCAGGAATAAGAAGACAGTGCCCACTCTTGCCATTTATTTAACATAGTACTGGAAGTCCTAGCCAGGGCAATTAGGCAAGAAAAAGAAATAAAAGACATTCAAATCAGAAAGGAAGAAGTAAAATTATCCTTGTTTGCAAATGACATGATTTTATTATTATATATTTAGAAAGCCCTAAAGACTCCACACACAAAAAAACTATTAAAACTAATAAATGAATTCAATGAAATTGCAGGATACATAATAGACGTGCAAAATTCAGTTGTGTTTCCATGCACTAACAATGTACTACCTGAAAGAGAAACTGAGAAAACAATTCCACTTACAATAGCATCAAAAAGAATAAAATACTTAGGAATGCACTTAACCAAGGAGGTGACTTATACACTGAAAACTACCAAACCCTGAAGAAAGACATTTTAAAAGACACAAATACATGGAAAGACATCCCAAGTTAATGGTCACATGGAACCATAAAAGGTCCAGAATAACCAAAGCAATCTTGAGAAAGACGAACAAAGCTGGAGGCATCACACTTTGTGATTTTAAAATATATTTCAAAGCTACAGTAATTAAAACAGTATGATAGTGGCATAAAGACATATAGATCAATGGAACAGAAAAGGGAGCCCCAAAATAAACCCATGCATATACAGTCAACTGATCTTCAACAAGGATGCCAAGAATACACAATAGAAAAAGGACAGTCTGTTCAACAAATGGTGTTGGGAAATGTAAATATCCACATACAAAAGAATGAAGTTGGACCCTTTTCTTATACCATATATAAAACTCAACTCAAAATGGATCAAAGATTTAAACATAAGACCTGAAACTGAAAAAATCCTGGAAGAAAACATAGAAGAGAAGTTTCTTGACATAGGTCTTGGCAATGATTTCTTGGATATGACAAAAGCACAAGCAAAAAACCCCAAAAATAGACAAGTGGGACTACATCAAACTATAAAGCTTCTGCACAGCAAAGGAAGTAACCTAGTAAAAGGGAAACCCATGAAATGAGGGAAAATATTTGCAAGCCATGTATCTGAAAAGGAGCTAACTATTAATAATGTATAAGGAACTCATGCAACTCAATAGCAAAAAGCAATAACCTGATTTTAAAATGGACAGAGGACTTGATTAGACATTTTTCTGAAGAAATGTCAGAAAACAGCCAATAGGTATATGAAAAGATGTTCAATATCACTAATCATCAGGGAAACAGAAATCAAAACCACAGTGGGGTAACGCCTCAAACCTGTTAGGATTGTTATTACTGAAAGGCAAGAAAGATAAGTTTTGTCAAGGATGTGGAAAAATCAGAACACTTGTATACTGTTGGTGGGAATGTAAAATAGTGTAGCCACAATAGAAAACAGTGTGGTGGTCCTCGAAAAAATTAAAAATAGGACTACCATATGATCCAGCAATCCCACCTCTGGGTATATATCCAAAAGAACTAAAATCAGGATCTTGAAGTGATAGTCGCATCCCCATGCTCATTGTAGCATAATTCACAATAGCCAAGACATGGAAACAACCTAAACATCAACATATGAACGGATCAAGAAAATGTGGTATATACATACAATGGAATGTTATTCAGCCTTAAAAAAGAAAAACAGGCCATGTGGGACAACATGGATGAAACTACAGGACATTATGCTAAGTGAAGTGAACCAGTTCCAGAAGAACAAACACTGCATGAGGAATCTAAAATGGTCAAACTCGGCACTTCCCTTGTGGCACAGTGGTTAAGAATCCGCCTGCCAATGCAGGGGACGCAGGTTCAAGCCCTGGTCCGGGAAGATCTACATGCTGCTGAGCAACTAAGCCCATGCACCACAACTACTGAGCCTGCGCTCTAGAGCCCACGAGCCACAACTACTGAAGCCCACGTGCCACAACTACTGAAGCCCGTGCACCTAGAGACCGTGCTCCACAAGAGAAGCCGCTGCAATGAGTAGCCGGCGCACCACAACGAAGAGTAGCCCCCGCTCCCCACAACTAGAAAAAGCCCGCATGCAGCAACAAAGACCCAATGCAGCCATAAATAAATAATTTTAAAATAAATAAATAAATA
Source organism: Leucopleurus acutus (assembly GCF_964270905.1). Classification (NCBI taxonomy): domain Eukaryota; kingdom Metazoa; phylum Chordata; class Mammalia; order Artiodactyla; family Delphinidae; genus Leucopleurus; species Leucopleurus acutus. The sequence continues at coordinate 19,314,958 of NC_139155.1, forward strand.
AATAAATAAAATGGTCAAACTCATAGAAACAGAGAGTAGAATGGTGGTTGCTAGGGGCAAGAAGGAAGGGGGAATGGGGAGTTGCTCTTCAATGGGTATAAAATGTCAGTTATGCAAATGAATAAATTCTAGAGATATGATGTACAATATTGTGACTACAGTTAACATATTGAATTGTGTACTTAAAAATGTGTTGGGGGCTTCCCTGGTGGCGCAGTGGATGAGAGTCCACCTGCCGATGCAGGGGACACGGGTTCGTGCCCCGGTCCGGGAAGATCCCACATGCCATGGAGCGGCTGGGCCCACGAGCCATGGCCGCTGAGCCTGCGCATCCGGAGCCTGTGCTCCGCAACGAGAGAGGCCACAACAGCTAGAGGCCCGAGTACCGCAAAAAAAAAAAAAAAAAAATTTGTTGGGCTTCCCTGGTGGTGCAGTGGTTAAGAATCTGCCTGCCAATGCAAGGGACACGGGTTCAAGCCATGGTCCAGGAAGATCCCACATGCCACTGAGGCAAGTAAGCCCACGAGCCACAACTACTAAAGCCGACGGACCTAGAGCCCTTGCTCCACAACAAGAGAAGCCACCACAATGAGAAGCCCACGCACCACAATGAAGAGTAGCCCCCGCTCACCACAACTAGAGAAAGCCCGCGCGCAGCAACGAAGACCCAACGCAGCCAAAAGTAAAGTAAAATAAATAAATTTATTTTTAAAAAATTTGTTAAGAGGATCTCATGTTAAGTATTCATTCCAAAGACCTATATTTCTCAGGAACACAGATTCTAAAATTCCAAACTAAATTTTAACATATTAAATCCAACAATATATAAAATGTATCAAAATATATCATGATACAGTGGGGTTTATCCCAGGAGTTCAGGCTGGTATGATATTTGAAAATCAATCAGTAGAAGTCACCATATTAAAACAAAAATTTGTTTAAAACCCATTTGATATTGACCAGTTCCAACATCAACAGTTGTCAAGTTCCAACGTTCATTCTCAATTTAAACTCTCAGCAAACTAGGAATAGAAGGGAACCTTCACAATCTCATGAAAGGTGTGTTTTTAAAAGTTTACAGCTTAACATCATACTTATTGGTAAAAGACTGAATACTTTCCCTCTAAAGTCAGGAACAGTAAAAATGTTTGGTTTCACCATTTCTATTCAACACTGCATTTAAGGTTACAGTCAGGGCACTAAGGCGAGAAAGGAAATAAAAGGCAACAAGATTGAAAATGAAGTAAAACTGTCCTGAGATCACCTATGTAGCAGATGAAATGGAATCTACCAGGGCTCAGGAGTGACCCCCAGCCAAACCCTTCTGAGTTCACCCCTTTGGCTGCTGCAGTTTGTTCCTATTTCCAGGCAGCTGTACACCAGGCACCAGTGGGAATTTCCTCCACTCTCTACTGGCCACAGGGACCGCCATAGGAATAGGGGTGGGGGCATCTGGAGGATCCCCAAACTCTTCAGGATCTAGTAGCACCCACATTTCTATTAGTACCAGTGGGGCTAGTGGACAGGGTGCTTCTCTACTGCAAATAGGCAGCCCACCGAGTCAACGGGGGAGTCTGGGCCATGGCAGAGGTGACTCTATGGGACATATTCTCCACCTACCCCTTGATAGGAAGGGAAGCTCTGACCAAGATAAACTGTCCATTCATAAGCCTCTCTACCAGGGGGAGCTGCTGCTCTGTGGAGTATATCAGGTTTCTGCCCCCTTCCAGAGCTGAGACCAACATCCTAGCGGTCCTCTCTCCTTTTTTTTTTTTTTTGCGGTACGCGGGCCTCTCACTGCTGTGGCCTCTCCCGTTGCGGAGCACAGGCTCCGGACGCGCAGGCTCCGCGGCATGTGGGATCTTCCCGGACCGGGGCACGAACCCGTGTCCCCTGCATCGGCAGGTGGACTCTCAACCACTGCGCCACCAGGGAAGCCCTCTCTCTCCTTTTGTTGTCTCTGTCACAGGGCCCAAGCCAGTGTCCGGAGTCACAGGCACATCTAACTTGAAGAGCGGCCCTGCTTGGGAGATGCCTGCCCAGCTTTGCCAAACGGCACTCTAGGATCTCCAACTTACATCCTGCTCTGCCACCTTGTTCCCCGGCCCCGAAGCTAGCAAAGTAGTGGGTCATCCGCATGTCCTCCCCTCAGCTCTTCTTCCAACTTTCTAACTTGAGCTTCTGCCTCTAGCCCGGCACCTGCCCACAGCGAGGCCCGCCCACTGCGCAGCCCCGCGTCGCTTCTTTGCCGCAGCGCGCCACATGCAGCTCCCCCCAACAAGTGTATCAGACCAGCTGGCGTTGGAGGAGTCCTTGTACTCACCTGAGGGTCCAAAAGCATCTAACATTCGGGCCACCCCTCCCCACATAGAGGTCCATAGCCAACTCAGGATTTCCCATAGATGGCAGCTTTAAAAAGCAAGGGAGGGCTTCCCTGGTGGCGCAGTGGTTGAGGGTCCACCTGCCGACGCAGGGGATACGGGTCCGTGCCCCGGTCCGGGAAGATCCCACATGCCGCGGAGCGGCTGGGCCCGTGGGCCATGGCCGCTGGGCCTGCGCGTCCGGAGCCTGTGCTCCGCAACGGGAGAGGCCCCAACAGTGAGAGGCCCGCGTACCACAGAAAAAAAAAAAAAAAAGCAAGGGAACTCACCCTCGGAGATTTGTCTTCGGTGTCCGCAAGACGAGATCTCTGCACCTGCCCGCCAGAACCTTAAAGTTTATAGAGAGCTCTTAACGGGGTTCAGGGACGCATACTGTCCGGACGGTCTCAATATAACACGACTATCTCAAGGCTGTTTCCTTGACGCGGCTTCTAGCGCCCGGAAGGCAAGAGGAACGCATGCGCGGACGGGTCAACCAGAAGTCACGTCCTCTGCGTGACCTCCAGCAACTATTGATACATGAAACAGCATGGATGAACCATAAAATAATTAGGCTGAGTTTAGGAAGCCAGATAAACTAACAAAGAGGAATGGGAAGGAGGAATAACAGAGTGGCATAAAGAAACTTTGAGGAGTGATAGGTATGTGCATTTCCTGATTAATTTCATGGGTACATACAAAGTGTACAATGTGATACATCTGACAAAAGATGTATCAAATTGTACATTTTAAATGTGTGCAGTTTATTGAATGTTGAATATTCCTCAACAGAGCTATTTTTTTAAACATGAAAAGGCCGATTTTTCACCAAATAAGTAACTACTACTGTGTACTGTTTTTCTTAGTTCTTTCTCATTTCTTCAATCACAACCACCCAGTGAGCTGGATATTCTGATTATTTTTACTATATTATTGTTATATATCATTATTATATGATTGTACCCGTGTAACATAAAATGAAATCAGAGGCTCAAAGGCATTACCTTGCCCAATGTCAGGAAACCTTTGTCAGCAAACATCATGTGGAATTCTTTAGAAGCAAATGAAATAAAGGGCAAACCTGACTTTATTCGGTGGTCCTCAACCATTGCCATCCCTGCCTCCTTACCATCCCCTCCTACTACACTAAGAAATTCTCACTAAATTCAAGAGTCGACACCATTCTCAATTACCAGCTTCCCCAGAAATGTGAGGTAACAACATCTCAATCTGCACTGTCCAGGGCAGTAGCCACTCACCATTTCTGATGAAGAAAATGTAACTCATCCAAACGGAGATGTGGTATAAGATACAGCCCAGATTTCAAAGATGTAAATATCTCATTAGTATTTTTATATCGATATGTTGAAATTATAATATTTTGGATATACTGGTTTACATAAAACATGTTATCCATTAAGTTCACCTGTTTCTTTTTCCTTTTTAAATGTGGTTCCTAGAAAATTTTAAATTACACGTGTGCCTTTGCATTATATTTCTATCAGACAGGACTGATCTAAATCCTACTCAGACAAGCAATGTTATACTTTTTGGTATGACAGTTTCAGAAAATAATGAACTTGTATTTTAATCATGGTGTGATCTAGCTTCAGATTTATAAAGGGTGGAAGGTTCTAGGTAGGATGGCACTGGGAGAATCTATGGAGGTACTTGAGGAAAAATGGGCCTAGGTGTGGTAGAAGATGATGATTGGAAGGAAAGTGGGGTACAGCTGATCATGAACTCATAGTAAGTGGTGGAAAATATTCAATCAGAATTCTACTTGAGGGCTTCCCTGGTGGCTCAGTGGTTAAGAATCCGCCTGCCAGTGCAGGAGACATGGGTTTGAGCCCTAGTCCGGGAAGATCCCACATGCTGTGGAGCAACTAAGCCCGTGTGACACAACTACTGAGCCTGTGCTCTAGAGGCCGCAAGTCACAACTACTGAGCCCACGTTTCACAACCACTGGAGCCCATGTGCCTAGATCCCATGCTCCGCAGCAAGAGAAGCCATTGCAATGAGAAGCCCGCGCACTGCAACGAAGACCCAATGCAGCCGAAAATAATTAAATAATTTTAAAAAAAATTCTACTTGAAGAAAAATGGACCTAAGCAGGGTAGAAAATGATAATTGGAAAGCAAAAGGGGTACAGCTAATTGTGAACTTATAGTAAGTGGTGGAAAATATTCAATCCAAACTCTAAGATCAATTTTATGTTAGTTCCCGTTCTGGAATGCTTTGGGGTACAATGCTAGAATTTTGATGCCTCAAGCACCAGTGGATGTTTGTGGCAGTCGTGGAAGCTGAGCCAACCCAGAGCTGTCTGTGCCCAACTGAGGACTTATCTGTGCATCTATGACTAAGGCAAGATTTGGGGCAGCAGCTGCAGTTTTTGACTCTGTGGATTAAAATCTTGTTCTCCCCGTAGACTTTGCTTCATGCCAGACTCTTGTGCACCATATTGCTCTCTCTACTGCTCTGCTTCTCAGTCAGCTAGAGCTCTGTCACCTCGTAGGGATTCGTGTGAGTGTCAGTGAATCCCGGAAGCCCTTCTTGGGCCCACCGCACTCACTCTTCCTAAGTCAGGTAGGTGCTTGGGTCCCATTGTCCTGGCAGAATTGCTGCATTCCAGGACTCGGTAGGTAGTGTTTAGTTCTCATTATTTATATTGAATCCAGCTCATGTAAAAATACTGTAGAAATTGCAAAGCATGACAAATGTTGCCACAGCAGAGCCAAGTCTTGCAGTAAAATTGTGCTCTTCCAGATTCTCTCCTCTGGAACGCCTTGTGCTGCCATGTTAGCCCCTCCCTAAGTGAAATCTTTCCATCTTGATGGATATCTTCCTGTTGTCGCTGTTAAAGAGTCAGTATATAGCATCCTTTTTATCACCTTCTGAATCTGGAATCAATGGAAAAACAGACCCAGGAGTCAGACAGATGGTGAGACAATGTGGCTTTAGATGAAAGGCCCAGAAATCTCCCTAATACTTCACCTCTGAATGAGACACCCACGCAGTCACCGACAGAGCTGGGGGGTGGGGGTGGGGTGAAGGCTTACCTCAAGTTTAGTGCATGAATGAGCGGACCAGAGTGCAAACATCCTGTGGCATCCCCCAAAGAAGAGCAACCAATAAGGCACTCAGCTGAGCGCGCTCAGTAGTGTCAACCAAATAAGCCTGGAGGAGTGAGCTGTGGGGAGAAAGGCAAGTTACTCCAGCAGAAGTCCCTCTGCATAGAAACATTAGGCCAGGAAAATGGATATCCCCCCACCCCTGTCTCTACATGTGTATATTTATCAAAGATGTGACAGTTTTTATAACCATATTTGTCAGTACTTGGCACATAGACCTGTAGAATGTATTTGCCTTGATACAAGTCCCATCCACTCATTCCAAATATGTTTGCTTGGTGTCCGTTACAGGCGAGGCACTGTTCTGGGTGCTACTAGGTGAAGAAACAGACAGAAATCCTGTCTTCATGGAACTTATATTTTATCAGGGAAGACTGAAAAAATAAATGTATTCCCACAGCCCATAGCACAGGGTTTTCTGTGCCTAAGACGCTCTATAAGAGAATGCTAATCTGGAGACAAGTCACAAAGCAGAATTTTGTGGAACCAAAAATAAATGTTCTCATCTCTTTTCCTCTTTAAATGCTTCAAACAGACTGATCGGAATGGAGAGAGTATTTAACTCAACACCTTCCTCTAAAAAAATGCTCAGGGTCCATTTAGTGCCAAGGTGGCCCTTCCACCTGTGATAACTAAAGCTGACGTTGTAAAAACATGGTGGCAAGATGCTGGCTGGGTCTAGTTTTCTCCTTGCATTGTAAATCTTTAAAGCTCTTGAGAGTGGGAGCTTAAGATGGGTGACGAGTTTTAGGCTTATTTGGAAAATGATTTAACGTGACTGTTTAATAAATTGCATTGCTAGTAAGCCATAGGCCGAAACCCCTCAAAGTATCAGTATATCAAAAAACTTCTATAATGTTATCACGGAGAGGAAGATAGATTTGGGGAATTTTCCTAAAGGGCTTGAATTAATATTATCTTTTTGTGGTCTAGGAAATTTTGCTAACAGCCCTGCTGCTTTTCCATCAAGGGTACAGTATGGAGTGTATGGCAGGTTGCTTTCATTCATAGATCAACAGTGAAGGAGACAGATTTGTCGTTTTTATCAGCATTAGCAGGGCTCAGCACATTTGTTCACAGGTGTTAGGAATCACCACTTGAATGAAAAGCTGGGCAGGGAAATAGTATTTGTCTAGTGAAAACATAACACGTATATACACAGTCCACATCCTAGAATATGGCATTACACTTTCTGTGCTGATGTGAACCCACGTTGAAAAAATCTTGGCATGTTCTTTCCTTCAGTTCATGCCTTAAATTGAATTAGCACGTTTTAAGTCCTTATGATGATCTTATTGATAGGAAGGTAGCATTTTCTTTTTCAGCGACAACCTCTTAACTATCGATTTGGTATTGAGATTGTGAGATCTATCTCAATTTTTTAAAACTAGAAAATGGAACTCGTGAACAGTGGCATATAAAATTCTTTGACAGACCTGTGATTGGGACTCAACGCATCTAATTCCAAAATCTTTCTTTAGTCTCTGGAGAAATAATATCTCCTGGGTTTGTCCTATTGACTCCTTGGGGGATTAACTTTGCTGAAGAAAGGCAGCCTAAGGCAGGGGTCACAATAGAAATAGTTGCTTTTTGAATCCTCTGGCCTTGCAACATGTGAAAATCCCCACTAAACCTTACATACAACATTTTCCTCATAATTTGTTGGCATTTTTATTGTAAAACTCTGCATCAGGGACTTCCCTGGTGGTGTAGTGGTTAAGAATCTACCTGCCAATGCAGGGGACATGGGTTTGAGCCCTGGTCCAGGAAGATCCCACGTGCCGCAGAGCAACTAAGCCCGTGCGCCACAACTACTGAGCCTGTGCTCTAGAGCCCGCGAGCCACAACTAATGAGCCCACGTGCCACAACTACTGAAGCCCGCGCGCCTAGAGCCCATGCTCCACAAGAGAAGCCACCACAATGAGAAGCCCGCGCACCACAACGAAGAGTAGCGCCCACTCGCCGCAACTAGAGAAAGCCCGCACCCAGCAACAAAGACCCAAACGCAGCCAAAAAAAAAAAAGCTTTAAAACTCTGCGTCGGATCCAGTAGATATTTTGACCTAATGACCTTCAAGAACAACGCATTTTTACCATTTTTGTCAGACACTGTCCGATAGTCAAAACTATTGCCATTGGTTTACAGGTTTCCTTGGAAGGTAAGAATAAATTCTGGTGTGCCTATGAATTTTTTTTTAAGAAGCACATACGAGAAAACACAATACTTGGAAAATGAATAAAATATGAACTTAAAATTCATCATATCCCCCAACAATAAGGATATTTGGCATAAATACTCTCACCTCTGCTCATTGTACCTACAGTGCTATAGATATTGCTGAACATCTGGTACCTGAGGTCACCCACTGTTCCATTCCCCTTCCCTCTGAGATTCGCAGACCAGACCTCATCAGCATTTCTAGGGAGGATAATAAAATTATATCAATTTACTGGATTTTGATGTGTGAAAAATGAATTAGGTACCACTTTCCTAGCAATAGGAATATATGCAAACAATGTTATTGAGTGAACATTATGAATTAATTTAACATAATTTTTACAGTAGATAAATATTATCTCATATTTCGATTGTCATCCCTCTACCAGAAGAACAAGCATCATTGAATAAATATGATTTTAATCAGGATCAAGTCTGCATGATTGGTTTATTTCTAGTCCAGATTATTATTTTCTTTTTGCTTACAAAATATTTACCCTGCTTAAGTTATAGATATTACCTGTTGTTTGGAGTGAAGATTTTACAAAAAGTCATCTCATACTCGTGCAGCTGAAAGTTTCTAATAACTAAAAAGAGAGGGGGCTGGAATCATGATCTTTCCTAAGAAAGGTCCTCAAACCTGTGCTAAAGTACCTATGTCAATAGCCTGCCTTTTGTAATTTTTCCAGCCAACACCATTTCTACTTCTCCCCATCCCTCTGGCTCCTCTTAAGGTCCCAGCCCACAGAAGGCTGTGCCTGAATGGTAGCCACGATAATGACCACTAATCCTCTTCTAACCCCACTCTGCTTTCCAAGATGATAAAGTGAGGCTCCCTACCACTTAAGTCACTGCTGGCCCTTTGTCGAAGTTGGTTTTTCATCTATCAGCTACTGGAGATGCTGGGGTTTCCCTATCTTCTTCCCCAGTGAGATCCGGCCCTGAGCATCCCCTGCCATTCTGCTCCCCTTCCCGAATCCCTGTATTCTTTTACCCTGCTGAGACTGGGTGGGCAATGCTTGGAAAGCAAAGACCCACTTTGTCCTGCTCTTGCAGCCTGGACTAGAGCCAGCGCCAAGCAGGCCTCCAGCACTCCGTTCTTAACCCTTCGTTAACCTCCCAACAGGAAGCCCAGCAAGGTCCATCTTACCCACGCCAGAGGAAGAAAAAAGAGGAAGACAAGGAAAGGAAGGAAACTTGTCCCAGCCCCCGCTGAAGGCTCCCCATTGTATGACCTTGACACATATCAGAGTTTATTTCTCCAAGAATTCTGGCGTGGAGTTAGGAGCACGGCAGAAAAAGGGAAGGATCTGCTCAAAATAAACTGATGAAGTGGCAGATTAAAACCTTCCCTCAGTATTTATGTGCTTTTTAGAAAATTATTGTTGTTAAGGTATAGCAAAATAATCATTCTCCAGTGACTGGACAAAAGCGTGTCGAGTGCCTGTCCTGTACAAGGACCTGTGACATGTATGCACTAGGGATGAACACAGGAAGAAGCCCACAAGGGGTCTACCCCTTGGAAGCTTTGGGTTCCAAGTGACATGACATCCCACACTAGAGAGCTCTGAGGACGCGACATTGATGACATGAACATCAGTCGTGATAATTCAAGCTTCTGAATGATGTGCACAGTTATAAGACCATATAGCTGTACAACCCAGGAGTCAGAGAAAGTGCTTTCTCCTTGGGAGGAACTGTTTCCTACAGTGTGCTCTGTAAGTGAAGATAAACTCCTGGCCCCCTGAAAAGAAGATATACTCTTTGTGATGTATTTTCTGGTCGGAGGGGCGGTGAGCATCTGCCCTACACTCTGTGTACCTATTTTCCTTTAAAACTGACAGCAGGCCTTTTAAAAAATGGGTTAACCAGCAGCAGGAGTACAACCTGTGGTTATGAAATGGAATAATCTTAACTAGTAGTTTATTGACAATACTGAATAATGACTGCTTGCCTGCGCCATCTGTTACAACTATTTTAATAGTCCCTGTTAGAAATATGCATGGAAATATATTCCGGGATCGATGACATATTAATAATATATTTCAGATCATATATAGCTCTCTCAAAAACAGCATGAGCGGGCTTCCCTGGTGGCGCAGTGGTTGAGAGTCCGCCTGCCGATGCAGGGGACACGGGTTTGTGCCCTGGTCCGGGAAGATCCCACATGCCGTGGAGCGGCTAGGCCCGTGAGCCATGGCCGCTGAGCCTGCGCGTCCGGAGCCTGTGCTCTACAACGGGAGAGGCCCGCGTACCGAAAAATAAAAACAAACAAACAAAAAAAAACAGCGTGAGCAACATAATAACAATAGTAATACCTAACTTAATGTTTAAGTAACAATTCATAATTTACAAAGTTTGTGTGAATGCATTAGCCTTTTTTTTTAAACATCTTTATTGGAGTATAATTGCTTTACAATGGTGTGTTAGTTTCTGCTTTATAACAAAGTGAATCAGTTATACATATACATATGTTCCCATACCTCCTCCCTCCCGCGTCTTGCATTAGCTCTTTATAACTACTGTATAAAGCAAATAAAATTATCCTCATTTTTATAGATGAAGCAACTGTGGTTCCAAGAAGTGCAGAGGTTTTTCGAAAGCAGTGGTTCTCAGTCGGGGTGACTTTGCTTCCCAGGGAACATTTGGCAATATCCAGGGACATTTTTGGTTGTCACAACTGACAGGTGGGGATGCTCCAGACATTTGATGGGTAGAGGCCAGGGATGCCGCTAAACATCCTACACAATGCACAGGACAGCCTTTCACATCGAAGACTTACCCAGTCCGAAGTGTTAGTAGTTCCAAGGCTAAGGAAACCTGGTCTAGAATCACAAAGTTGTTAAGATCTAAACCCAGGTTTATTATTCTTAACTCAGTCTTTTTTCTATTATCTCCAAAGTGGAATGTTTTCATCTTGAATTGAATGGGGAAGCATAGCGTATTACATTTTATATTATGTTCATTTTTGCTTCTCTTATTCCTGAGCTCCTGGGAAAGGGTAGAAAGTATACCTTTAGTAAACAAAGAAATGTTGCTATATAGTATAAAATTGTTCCCAGGAACAATCAAAGAGCTTCTGGCATAATTCCCACCCAACCTCTCCTCCCCCACACTTTTCTGACTTTATCCAACTCATTGTATGGGCAATTACAATTTTGGGGACTACAAAGGGTGATAAAATTTCACTGCATTTTCCCAATTCTAACACTGAGATAGACCACATCTAGAACTATGTAAAAGAGATGGGAGGCAGGAATAAATGATTGATTAACAGGGGTGTGAGTTGCCAATTATCTATGGTAATGGCCCGTGGATGTAATGTGGATTTGCCAAGGCCGCTGATAACCCAAAAGTCATTTTTATTGAGATTTGGAATACGAAACATTTTTTAAAAGGAGAGTCATCTATCTAATAATTACTTTAATTTTGAGGTAATCTACGATAGCAGTTATTTTTAATTCCCTAAATACACATCACTGTGAGGCAGGAGAGACATCCAAGAATGTGCCAGTCAGCAGGGGATGCCAGCAAAGATTAAAAACTGGAACAGGATTATTCAAGGAATAGCTAAAAATCCTGTGTCCAGGTAGAGCGTAGCCGGGAACGGTGGAGTTAAGTCATGAATTCCAGAGCCAAGCAGCTTGGGTTCTAACCCAGCTCTGGATACCTTTTAACTTTATGACCGAGAGCAAGTTACTTAATTTCTCTGTACCCCAGTTTACTCAACTATAAAATGGGTGTGTACTTACTGCCTACCTCATAGGGTGGTCCCAAGAACTAAATGTATTTGAAAACGTGCCTGGCATGTAAGTGTAGAGTGCTATATGTTTTCTATATTATGTGGGTGTTAATGCAAATCAGGCACACCTGTGCATAGTGATGTGCAAACATGGCATGAAATCCTGTTCAGTAAAAAAAGAAAAGAAATTTGCAGAGCAATAATTAGAGCACTATCCCATTTATGGTTTTTTTTTTTTTTTTTGGCGGTACGCGGGCCTCTCACTGTCGTGGCCTCTCCCGTTGCGGAGCACAGGCTCAGCGACCATGGCTCATGGGCGCAGCCGCTCCGCGGCATGTGGGATCTTCCCGGACCGGGGCCCGAACCCGCGTTCCCTGCATCGGCAGGCAGACTCCCAACCACTGCGCCACCAGGGAAGCCCCCATTTATGTTTTCAAAACCCTGATGACTAGTTATGTAAGTTACAGGTTGCATGGTGAGGAAGATCTTGACCTTTTTTTTTTTAATGAGAGACATTTATAATCACTTCTTAGTTCAGGAGTAGGTGGGCAAAGAGGCTACTTTGAAGCAGATTTTCTTTTACTTTTCTCAGTAATGGAATGTAAGACCAGGAGACCTAGTTGCCCTCAGGGGAAGGGTGTAGAAGGACCTTTTAAATTCCATTAAAGGCTAACTGTTTCAAGAGCCCTTGGGAAGCATAGCTGGGTCACTTGGGAAGAGGTGGGCAAATCGAATGGGGTCCAGTGAGCTGCCAGGGAGGACTGACTTCTTCCTTTCTCAGAGCAACATGGTTAGAACTTCTCTGTCTGCTGTGATAGCATGATCATGTCAGAGGTCTGTTGACAGGAATATACTCCAATGGTGCCGAGGGAAAAGGAGACTGGCTAGGAGGCAAAGCCTAGGCACCCTGGGGTGCTTGGGGATAACCACTTCTGGTCCAAGTGCAGCTGAGGTCAGAAGTGCATTTGGACCAGCATCTTTGGTTCAGAAGTCACACATGTGAGTGTGGTCAACAGTGGATAACATTGAAGCCCACGTGCAGGGCAGGACTGTGGTTGCCGTAGGGATTCTACCAGCAAGAGCATCACTGTGGCTGTGGATGACATCATCAGATTGCACAGGACCAGCTATCAATAGTGACGTCGGGGCAGTCACAGAAATCCCAGCAGGAGTGGATTAGGCTTGCCAGTTCTCTCTCCTCCTGGATTTTGGAAGCAAAATGGATCTCTTGGACTGAGTAAGTAGTCAGAGTATTAAGATAGCTGGGGAAGTGGTTCATACTGGATTTATCAAAATAGAGGTAGATGTAGATGTGAGTGTAGGTTAGATGTAAATATATTAATCAGAGATAGATGAATAAATAGATCAATGGAAAGATAGATAGATCAAGATATTTTGACCCTGAGAAATGGTGTGACCTTACAATGAATTTGGAACTCTAGCAGCTGCAGAATAGATGCAGCTATTTCATATTGGTTCAAAACTCTGGACCTGTCTTTGTGCGTGTGTGTATTGTTTGTGTGTGCACGAGCACATGCAATCCAAAGGTCTCAGGACTAACAAAATTGGCATCACCTGGCTGCTTGCAGAGTCATGGGTCCAGAGATACATGCTAAATGTTTAACATCTGGCTTTCCGGGCATGGGGGTGTGAAGTGGAGGAAGAGTCTGAATTTTTAGCATTTGCTGATTTCAGTGGTATAAATGCTCCCACCTGGCCAATTTCAGCTATCTAGGTGACATCACTGAATGTGGAGTTGGGGAGAACGTACACAAGCACCATTCCTGAGCTGGAGCTAGCCTGAGCTATAGCAAGCTAGCTCCAACACACACACCCCACTGCATGGGTCCCTGTCCCAGATTCACTGAATCACAACCTTGGGGATTGGGGCCTGGAAGTCTGAGTTTTAACAGGCCCTCCAGATTATTGCGAGGTTCTCAAAAGTTTGCAAAGCACTGCGTGTGTGTTGTTTGCAAAATCATCATGGAAGTCAGCAGGCTCCTAGGTTTCCTGCAGAGGTGAAAGTGCAGTTGATGAGGACGCCTAAATGAGCAACTTTGTTGAAGCCACAGATTCTTCTACACAAAGGGAGTACTGGGGTCAGGGGTCATGTACTTCAATGTGGAAACTCATCAGTAGATGACGGGGCTCGGGGGTCGTGTACTTCAATGTGGAAACTCATCAGTAGAATCTACAGATTTCAAGGCAGAAATTAAAAAGGACTCAAACAATACATTTGAAGAGAGACCAGCCACAGGAATAACTAAAATATGGAAGAATGAGATTCTAGTCAATCCTAGAATACCTGAGGAGAACTGCTCAGAAGTTTCTTGTGAGTTAGCTAAGAAATAAATACAAAAATAAATCTTTATCAAATTATATCATTCGAGCTATATAACCTAAACGCAATCTGTAAGTGACTTAAACAGCATATGATAAAATTTGTCACTGACTAAAAATAGATTGAAGCATCAGATCAGTAAAATTTAGATCTCCAAAACTGAGCTTGAGAGAAATAAAGGCAATATTGTTTGGCTTATTGTGAATATACGTATGTGTTATAGTGTATAAATTGTTAACGTTTAAATTTCTGAAATTACAAAGAAAACACATTTTTTTATTGTGGTAAAGAAAACACATAACATTTACCATCTTTGCCATTTTTAAGTGTACATTAGTGTTCGCTATATGCACATTGTTTCGCAACTCATCTTAGAATTTGTCATCTTGCAAAACTGAAATTCTTTATCCATTGACCGATGATTCCCCTTTTCCCCTCCCCCCAGCCCCCCGACAATCACCATTTACTTTCAGTTTCTGTGAATTTGACTACTGTGGGTGCCTCATAAGTGCAACCATGCAGTGTTTGTTTTTTTGTGACTGGCTTATTTCACTTAGCATAATGTCCTCAAGGGTCATCCATGTTGTCACATATGACAGGATTTCTTTCTGTTTTAGGACTGCATCACATTCCGTGGTATGTACAGACCACATTTTCTTTTTTTAAAATATTTATTTATTTGGTTGGTTGCGCCGGGTCTTAGTTGCGGCTCGCCGGCTCCTTAGCTGTGGAATGTGGGCTCCCCAGTTGTGGCATGCAAACTCCCAGCTGTGGTGGCATGCATGTGGAATCCAGTTCCCCGAGCAGGGATCGAACCCGGGCCCCCTGCATTGGGAGCAGAGTCCCATCCACTCACCACCAGGGAAGTCCCTAGGCCACAGTTTCTTTACCCATTCATCCTTTAGGTTGCTTCCACCTCTTGGCCCCTGTACCTCATGCTGCAATGAACACGGGTGTGCAAATATCTCTTTGAGAACCTGTTATCAATTCTTTTGGCTATATGCCCACAAGTGGGATTGGAAGACATATTATTATCAATTAAGTTACTGATTATTAATTAATAACATAATAAATACAAAATTTAAAAATTCATAGCTAGACATTTGTTGAAAATTGACAAAATCTCTAAGCCTGCATAGAACACAATGTTAAGCATTGGAACAACAAAGAACCCTAAGACAGTGTCTGCTCTCTAGAGGTTTGGAGTCTAATTGGTGGGGGAAGACAATATATAAACATAAAATTACAATAATTCACACGAAAAATAAATGAGTTCATCTCATACATTGCTGGTGCAAGAACAAATTGGTCAAACCTCTTTGGAAAACTGTCTGGCAGCATCTACCAAAACTAAAATGTGCCACCTGTGACCCAGCAATTCTAGCTATTCTAGACATATAGTAGATACATCTTAGGTACAGACCCAAGAGAAATAAGTGCGTATATCCACCATGTATATACAATACATGTGTAGAATTTTTAAAGCAGCTTTATTCATAGCAGCCAAAATTCTGAAAACTGAAATTGGCGGGCGGGGGGTGGAGAATGGGGCATTGAATGGATAAATTGTTATATATTCTTACAATGGAATACTATACAGCAATGAAAAGAATAGTCTGCTCCTATATGAAACCACATGGATGGATCCTGCAGATGTAATGGATCCTGCAGATGTAATGTAAGTGAAAGAAGCCAGATACACATGAATATGTATTGGATGATACCAAGTTAATCATTAACTTGACTCCAAGTTAAAATAGGCAAAATTCATCTCTGGTGATAGAAGTCCAAGAGTGTGGGTATGACTTTGAAGAGGAAGGAGGTAGCCTTTGGGATTGCAGGAAATGTTCTATATCTTGATTTAGGGGTGGTTACAGAGGTATGTAACAATTTATCAAGCTGCAGACTTTTTTCTTTTTGTATGTATGTAGTACCGAATAAATGTTTAAAGTTTTGGTTTTAAGTAAATGAGTTAGTTCAGAGTAAGAAGTGATGGGAGAAGATCAAAAGGTCAGAGCAGACTTCAAAGGGGAGATAAGAATTGAGCTGGTAAGAACTGAACTGCATGAGTCAGGTCAGTTCTAGCAAGAGAAAAGATGAGAACAAATAAATGCATAGCGGCACAAATGTCCAGAAAACTTGGCAAACCCTGTGCTTGTCTCTTCAACCCTAACTTCCCTTCCCCCAGTATATAGTAAGACTTGGGAGCTGGGTAGGACTGACTTCACCTCAGCTCCAAGAGTGGGCTTTAACTGGTTTGAGTCTTATCAACATAATTACTTAGGGATGAACATAAACCAGTCATTACATGGTTTGGGTCAAAAGTGGGTGTCTTCCTAAGTTGGTACAGTTAGAGTTCAGCTGAGACTTTAGCGTCATGGCTCAGGGTGAACTAGCAACTATATCCTCCTGGAGGCGAACAAAAATGCTTATAGCTTCAGTTTTGGGTGGGAGCCATTTTGGGGAACATGGGGAAATGAACCTGATGTATAAACTTGGGCTGAGCTGAGAGAAATGTGGAGAAATGAAGCCGGAGTCCTAACCGATGGCTCTAGACTTTTTAAATTTGCAAGCCTTCTAGTGTTTATACCAGTTTGAACGGATTTTTCTATTGCTTTGTAACAAAATAACTTTTCTAGTAACCTATACATAGCATCTCTTAGATGATTCTTCTAGTTTCCACGGCCATAGTCCCTGTCCCTCTTCAGACTCTCATAATCACCCATTGAGAGAACCACGATAGCTTTCTAATTCTGACTGGTTTCTGCCTTCGGTTTCTTCTTACCTTAGTGATCCACCATATTGTCTCCTGAATGATCTTCTCAGTCATTTCTGACCACTGCTGCCATGTGCATGACCCTGGTGGTTCCATGCTTCGGGAATAAAGGCCAACGGGTCCAAATTCGCCAAATGAGTTTTAACACTTTAGTCCTTCAATTCCACTCACACACCCTAATGAGGTCCTCACTCTCTAGCCTTCCAGCCTTTGCCAGTTAGTAAGTCAGTCCAGAATGGCCTTCTCTCTCTACCTGCCTGATGGGAATACCACTTCTCTTTCCAGATCCAGGTTAAATGCATCTCTGAAGCCTTCTTAGATTTCTTCAGCTGATAATTACTCATTGTGCTATAGTCTCCTGGCATGATTTTCCCTTTTGATGGCTCTCAGCTCAGTCTGTCAGGAGTTGGGGTGATTTATGTATGTCTGGCTTACCCGCTAGGGTATGAACGCTGGGAGGTCGGAGGCCTGCTTTTCCATCTTGAATTCCTCAGTGCACCTTGCAAAGTGTTTTTCATAGACACACTGCTCAATATAGGTTGACTGAAGACCAAACTTCTTCAGGGAAGGACTTGGAGGTTGAGTTGGAGAGCTAAGTGGAGGGGCAGAAGCAGCGTTTTGTTTTGTTTTGTTTTGTTTTTTTGCGGTACGCGGCCCTCTCACTGTTGCGGCCTCTTCCGTTGCGGAGCACAGGCTCCGGACGCGCAGGCTCAGCGGCCATGGCTCACGGGCCCAGCCGCTCCGCGGCATGTGGGATCCTCCCGGACCGGGGCACGAATCCGTGTCCCCTGCATCGGCAGGCGGATCTCAACCACTGCGCCACTAGGGAAGCCCCAGGAGCAGTTTTTGAAGGGTTTTTAAAAACCAGGGTAGGTATATTAAGCTCAGTGAGTTTTATTGCACTATTGAATAGGGGAAAGTTTCTCCTGCTGTTTTCCAAAAGTCCTTCTATTCTTCCTACATTATTTATTTTTTTTTAAACCTTTTATCTTTTTATCTACCTCCTTTGCTTCAGTGAGGGGTGGCTGTTGATTTTTGAAATAGTATGCAGTTTGGGAAGAGAAGAAACAGAATGAGAAGGTGATTAGCTTTCTTTTCTCTCCTCCGTTATAATCCCAGAATATGCTTCACGAATACTTTTGCTAGCAAATGAAGCCCATCTACTCAAGCAGTGGTTTTAACCATTTTTGATGGTCACCTGATACACACACACACACACACACACACACACACACACACACTATGCTGTGTATAGACACCTGAAACAGACTTTTGTAAAACACTTAAGTCATGCAATGCATACTGATATTTTCTGTTATTCGGTTTCACTTCAAACAAACAAACAAAAAGTCGATCACAAACCACTAAATCAATTTCATGCCCTTAAGGAGTTGAGACCTGCAATTTGAAAAATGTGACACTAAGGTATACTCTATGTTATAATCGTTAAGTTACAATCATTGGATGAGCACTGTGCTAAGTATTTTCGCTAATAATATTATATTTAATCTGTTCTAATAATTTTATGACAGATTGTTATACCCATTTTGTGGGGAGGAAACTGAAGCTTGGGGCAAAACAAATTTCCTGGCGTCACACAGCTACTATATGGCAGAGCTGAGACTTAAACACAGGCAATGCCTCTGCTTACAGCTCAGTGACACGTGCCATGGCTTTATGCCACAGCCAATGGCAGAGAAAATTAGCGCATATTGGATTTTTAATCTTGCAGTACACATACAGGACAAGACCACCAGAGTGGAGACAAAATACTCTCTGTGCGATAACTTCATTTCTTCTCTGGAACTCTATTCCTGCCCTATTATCCCAATCTATTAAGTCTCTCAAAAAATGACAAAACCCTTAAAATAGAACACTCAAACTATGACAGAGAAACAGTTTTATAAAGGGAATATATACTGAAATAGTGAACATAACAAACCCAAAACTTCACAGCAGTGGGATCCATGCATAAATAGTTGTACACGGTGTAGTGGAAAGACAGCAGATTAAATCATAATTCTGGGAAAGCAGAATCTTGATTTTTACCTACTTTTAGATATTTTGGGGGTTTGGGAAAGGAAAGGGGAAAAAATAAAACTGACAATCTTTCGATTTTAGCGTCCACAAAGTTTTGGTGATTTAAAGATGACTCAAAAGATTTAGTGTCAGCCTTCTAGAAGGTTTCCTCCTAATCATAAAACTTCTTCTCTGTTACAGTTTTATTTTCTGTTACAGTTTCTATTTTAAGGGTTTTGTCATTGTTTGAGGAACTTGCAAATTGGGAGAATAGGGCAGAAATAGCGTTCCAGAGAAGAAATGAAGATGTTTAGAACGCATTTTGTCTGTACCCTGGAGGTCTCATCCTCTCCCTTGTGTGCGTTGCAAGTTTAAAAGTTCAACATGTGCAGACCTTGTCCTTACGCAGTTGGCCAAGACCCACAGCCATGGCACGTGTCGCTGAGCTGTAAGCAGAGGCATGGTCTACCTGTGTTTAAGTCTCAGCTCTGCCATATAGTAGCTGTGTGACCTCAGGAAATTTGTTGTGCCCCAAGCCTCAATTTCCTCATCCCTAAAATGTTATAATAGTGAAGCGATACAATGACGGCACCTTTTATTTTATTTGTAATAATGAAAAGGCTGTCCCCATGGTTTGGTAAATTAAGGCAATTATCCTTGCTATCTTTAGGGTCTAGGATTCAGATGATGAGAGGCTCGTGGTCTGTTGCACATCAAACTGAATATTCACCAGCAACATTTACCAACAATGAAATCAAGCTAAAAATGAAACCTTAAGAGAAACTGATTTGAAACTCTTCAGTATAGTGTGCTTCTTGAGCATAAAGACTGGTTCTTCACTCACTTGTTTAACAAATAGCAATTCAACACTTAATACGTGTCAGGCACATATTAGGTGTGGGTACATAAGGGGAACAAGGTTCCTGTAGTCCCTGCATACAGTGTCTGATGGGAGAGACAGGCAATACAGAAGTAAATGTATGACCAAAAGGATCCCAAGTGGGAAAGTTTCCACTAAGGACATAAAACTGATTTTGTTTAAGGAATAAAAAGATGGGGTACTTACTTTAGACAGAATGGTTAGGAATGTCTCCAGGAGGAGGTAATGTTTAAACTGAGACGAGAAGGATGACAAGGAGCCAGTGTGTGAACAGCCAAGGGAAAGAATCATGGGACCAGCAAATGCAAAGGCCCTGGGGTATGCGGGGCTGTTTGTGTATGATGAAGCTCTGGCCTTCTTTTACACACACTGACTGGATCCCTCCCCTTCTGTCCTGACAGCTGCTTTTCTGACTCACGCTTGCAGTATGTTTGGGGCTCCAGTTCGGAGTCCTGGATGGTTGTACCCTTTTGATATATCAACCTAAAAATATGCTGGGATAGCCCTCCCTTTTTCACATGTCTGCCACAGGCTGTATCTTGCTCACTGTGACTTTGCCGTTCAATCAAGACTGCCCTTGACATTTATAACATTCTGCTTTCTTTGCCTCTGTTTTTGCCTCAGGTCCTGAAAGAATAGCTGCTGACATAAGGAAGACACTCAAAAATTACTTGCTGAATTTTTAGATGAATTTCATTATATCATCAGAGATCTGATTTTGTTGTTTGTGGTTTTGTCTGCTTATTCATTTTAACATGGGTAAGGCTGGGGAGGAGCAAACTGGATGAATTTGAAGGAGAATGGCATGACATTCTGGACTGGCACTCAGTTCCTGGAGGGTACTTGCGGCTCTGTAACTCATTAGCAATGTGACCTTGGATGAGTCATCCCACTTGAGCCTTGACATCTTCCACTAAAATGAAGGGTTTGGTCCAAGCACCCTTCAATGTCTGTTCTTTTCTATGACTCACTGGGTTTCAATATTTGCCATGCCTCTCACACTCCTATGAAAGAAATGTTATCTTTAGGCATCAACTCAGTTTATGCAATAATGATGCCTTACGTTTGATTGGCATTTGTTATTTGCAGAGCACTTTCATCTCCACTATTGCATTTGATTTTAACCAGTCATGTAACGTATTGAGGACAAGTTATCTTTTTTTACGTCTGACGGGGTGTGAAACTTACCCAACTTTATAACATGCTAGAAAAGGGAATGACAATTGTATATACTGTCCTGCCTATATGTGGTACAATATATTGGATAGCATCTCTGCCATGTGGGAGTGGAACAAATTGTTTACAGCTTGAATAGCAGACACTACTTTTTTTTTTTTAATGTTAAGGACTGTTTAGAAATGCTAAAATCCAAAGCTCTTTTTTTATTTTCTAGCTAAACTCTTTTTTTTTTTTTTTACATCCTTACTGGAGTATAATTGCTTTGCAATGGTGTGTTAGTTTCTGCTGTGTAACAAAGTGAATCAGCCATATGTATACATATATCCCCATATCCCCTCCCTCTTGCGTCTCCCTCTAGTTAAACTCTCTAGTTGTAAGGATCAGAAAATTACTCAGGTTAGCTCACTCAGGGAAGGGGAGCACTGCAGGAATCAGCTTTCTTACGGACAGGAGGCAAGGTAGTCCTCAAATAATTGGGAAAGTATCTCTAGACATTTCTTCCTAGGACTAAATTGTCTGCTTTTCTCCGAACTTCCAAGACCTTTCTTTCTTATTTGAAGAGCAGTTTCCTCTGCTTACTCATGGTTCGTGTTTCCCCATAACCATGGCTCTCCCAAGGCTTGGCTTCCTGACACCAGCTCTGGCCAGCTGACTCCAACATGTCAGATCCATTCACTATAGACCACTGTCAATCTCTTCCTCTTTTAGCTCCTGTGGTCCAATCAGCTGGGGCTGGGTCAGGAAGGAGTCACGTGGCACCCACATCAAGTTCTACCTCTTTATCAGGATTTATGAACAGGTTCCTTGGGAAAGAATTCTGTAGATGATAGAGCAGGCATCCTAAAACATATCTACTACATTTCCCTTTTTATCTACATTTCACAGGATTCTGTTGAGTCTTTTTTTCTAAGGTGATGCCAATATTCCTAAGTATACCTATTTTTTTCATGGTTCTCGCTTAGAGGCCATAGTTTATTATCTGATTGCTTTTTGTTTTGCATTCATGCACATTTTTAATTAAATTCTCTCAATATCCCAGTAGGTGAATAAGATATCTCCCAGAGATGACGTTAACATGACATATTTGAAGACATCTAGAAGCTGGGGGTAGAAGTGAACTAGGTCAGGAAAAAAACCAGAAACAATTCAAATTTGTCCCTTAGTTAAAATTGGAAGGGCAGTTGCATGGTTTTCTGTAGGGTGCAGTTAAAAAAAAAAAAAAAAAAAAGCACTAGCCAGCAACTAGGTCCATTTAGGTCCTAGATCTGATCCTATCATTGATTTCTGGACAGATCATTTATTCCCCTTGAAATTCAGGGGAAGGGGGAGTCTTAAAATCTGGAAACTAGGAGGAATCTTATGGGGTTATCAAATCTGGTCTCTGCCTTTTACAGTAAAAGACACTGACATGAGGCCTTAGGTCACAGAGCTGATTAGAGGTAGAGCCAGTAGAATATTTCTCCTAAACAAACGGTTGTGATCTTTTTATTACATCATTTCAGTTGAAAGGGTAGAGGCTTATTCTGAGAATCAGAGATAATGCTTGTGATAAAGCAGCATAAAGTGGTGTCTAAATGTAAAATTTTATTTTAAGATGAGGACATGGAATAGGTACAGAAGACAGGAATCTGCACAGTGTGTGTGAACAGACAGGAAACAACCTATAAATGCCCTAATTCTTGTCCTCTAAAAACTTACCTATAGGGCTTCCCTGGTGTCGCAGTGGTTAAGAATCCGCCTGCCAATGCAGGGGACACGGGTTTGAGCCCTGGTCCGGGAGGATCCCACATGCCGCGGAGCAAGTAAGCCCATGTGCCACAACTACTGAGCCTTCACACTAGAGCCCACGAGCCACAACTACTGAGCCCACGTGCCACAACTACTGAGGCCCTCGCACCTAGAGCCTGTGCTCCACAAAAGAAGCCACCGCAATGAGAAGCCCGCGCACCGCAACAAAGAGTAGCCCCCGCTCAACACAACTACAGAAAGCCCACATGCAGCAACGAAGACCCAACGCTGCCAAAAATAAATAAATAAAATAAATAAACTTATTTAAAAAAAACTTACCTGTAAACAAAAGATCATGAAAATTGATCTGAACTCTGTCACTGCCACAAAATTGCATCAGAAAATGGAGATTAGGATGTTCCCGCTGCCAGATGGAATAGGAATGTGGTTGGATGTGGACTCTGTAGACTGCCTGTCTTCCAAGGTGGGCTCTATCACTTAATAACGTGTAATTGAGGCAAGTTTGTACCACTTACTAAAGGGCTCTGGGTCAAATAGTAACACGAACTCCACAGAGCCACTCTCAGGATTCAAACAACCAATACTTGAGAAATTCTTAGAACAGTCTTTGGCACATAGTAAACCCACTATATAAGGGTTAACCTATCATTATTACTTGCTTTTCTCCTGTGGGAGGGCTAAAAGCTATTCTTTCGGAGTAATCTTCATTTAAAATCCCATGGGCTAGATTAGACATATCAGTTGGTTTAGCGAGGAATTAAGAGGTGGAAAGGGAAGATTTCTTTCGGGGCAGCTCCGTCTTTATCCCTTTAATTCTTACGAAATTCATAAAGCGGACATTTGCTATTTGCATTTCACAGACCAGAAAACTGGCTAGAGAGGGTAGAACTTTCTGGGCCAGAACGAGACGTTGAATCAGTAGTGGGTCACAGCACGGAATCGATCTAAGCCTACATGGGAATAAACGAACGTCTTTTCCAAGTGTGGACTTCCGGGACTTAGACAGTTCTCACTTTCCAGGGGCCAAGAAAAAGATGGATGCGGGTGGTTTAGGAGAGGACCCACATCTCCCTCCAGGCCCAAGAGCTACACCTCGGCTCAGAGGGCTCTCTCCACGCCGCCCGAGTCTCGCTAAGAGGGCCGGCTCCACACTACGGGAGAACCAGGCTCCGGCTTTCCGTCGGGGAGGCCTCCCTCTCCCGAGCCTCCCTCACTGAATCCGACTCCTCCGCGCAGGTCTTTGGAGTTTAATTCCTTAATTTATTTAGAAACTACATTTTTGAGTCAAAGAACAGAGGCAAGGACCGGGAACAAGAAGCAACGCGCGTGAACACAGACGCCGCGTCGAGAGCCCTTACAGGTCTGGCCCACGCACGACACCCACCCGAACCCCGCCACCCGCCTCCTTTCCCGGAGGAGGCGTGGCCCGCACGCGCCGCCATCTTGGTCGCCTCTCTAGGCACTCTGTTTACTACTCTATGGTTGCCCGCTCCCGCCCCGCCCCTCCCCAGTCATTGTCTGGAGGAGCAGCCACGGCCGCAGCGCCTTCTCTTTATAAGTCCGCAGTGCCCGGATGTGAATGGATTACAATGTATCTTTCAGGGAAACCTATTATTATCAATGTGACTCCACGGGGGAGTCAATGGTGATGATCAGGAGGAGGAGGATGATGATGATGAGACACCTCTAAACTTGGAACAAGTTTAAGGCTTTATAAGAGGAGAAGAAAAAAAAAAACCACCAACAAGATTTGTTTGAGGAAAAATTATAACTATCCTGTGTTGATATTTTTTTTATAAACAATAAGAAAAAGTTGTTGGATTTTTTTTTTAATGATTTCTTTTTTGGGGGAGGGAATTTTGTTGCAGTTTTATGGTGGAATATGCAAAAACCAGAGCCAGGTGCATAATCTTGTATTCTGTGGATATCCCTGGAGCAGAACTGAGTACCAGTTAAAATACTTTTTTGGGGGATACACATGTGAGATACTAAGTACTTGCAGAAGATTTTTGTCTCTCTTTTTAAAGTCACTTTCCTTGGAATATTGTGAGCATATTTGTGGCCATTTAAGGTAACGTTACAATTTGCTGTCAGAGTAAACTGTTTGTAATTGAATTTAATATTTTAAATGTCGATCCCAGTGTTTTATTAAAACAAAAGGAACAACCTATTAAATAATCGCCAATGGGAAAAAGTGTGTGCATGCATTTTGTGTATGTACTCGCACATCTAGCAATAACAGGGTTTATAGAATGTGTATTTTAACACACGTTAAAATAGCGTATGTTGCATATACTGGATAAAGTACGCTTGTTATTACGAAACGATAGAATTATGCAGCTTAATTTTTATCCTAAAAAGTGATGTGAAAAAGTATGTTTTAAGAGCATGCAGGGCCTGTAATGGTAAATGTTGAATTAAAAACTTAAAGTGCTGGCGAACGGGGACTTAGCATGCCTAGGAACTCAAGTGTAAAAACAAAACAACATCCACCCTCAAAAATTGCCTTTTTTGTTGTTGTTGTTGAAGTTTGCAGCTATACTATTCTGTGACTTAAAAGGGAGGGGAAAAAAACGTATGTAATTTAGGTTTCGCCCCCAACGCAGAACTACCGACATGAAAATCTCCCCAGCAAAATGTGGCTTGGTTTATATCTGGAAAAGAAAAATATTGTTCCTCTTGGCAAAGTCTTTTTGCATCACGTGTATTTGCAGCCTAGTATAAACTTGCTTTGCCGTGTGTGGATGTGTGAGTGAGAGGGAACGAGAGTCAGAGAAAGAAAGGAGGGGATGTAAACTCGAATAAATTTCAAAGTGCCTCCGATGGATGAAACGGGCAAAAACTGAACTGTTCAGGCTTCAGATTGTAACTGACGTTCTGAGGGAAAATGAGGTGCTCGATGAAATTTCGTTTGTATTTTTTTTTTTTTTTGCGCGGCGGGGGAGGTGTTGAGATTTTTTTTTTCTCCGGGGGGGGGTGCATCCCAGCCAGCCCGACCCGAGCGAGCCGCGTCTCCCCGCCGGAGGCCCCCCACCCATTTCTTTGCTGAACTTGCAATTCCGTGCGCCTCTGCGTGTTTCCCCCTCCCCCCCTTCCCTCGTCCCCTCCCCTCCCCGGAGAAGAGAGTTGGTGTTAAGAGTCAGGGATCTTGGCTGTGTGTCTGCGGATCTGTAGTGGCGGCGGCGGCGGCGGCGGCGGCGGCGGGGAAGGAGCGGGCGCGGGCGCAGGCGGAGGAGGTAGAGGCGGTGGTTAGACATGAACGCCGCCTCGGCGCCGGCGGTGCACGGAGAGCCCCTTCTCGCGCGCGGGCGGTAGGTACCGGCGCCGGCGGGGCTCGGCGGGGCTGGTGCGCCGGGCGGCGTGGGGCTCGGGCTCGGCGGCCCCGCACGCGGCTCCGCGCCTCCCGTGCCGCGGGCTCCCGGCTCCCGGCGCTCCCCCTGGAGACACCCCTTCCTCTCCCGCGCCTCTTCCCTCCCCCTCGTCCCTACCCCCCCTCGGCCCCCCCTCCCCGGCAGTGCCACTTGGAGAGACCGATGACTTTGCCAAGGCCCTGACTTTAATTTTTACAACCCTTTCTTTCACAAATTAGGGTGCTGGACCATTACGGGACCCGACCCTCCACTCCGCTTCCCTCCCCCCCGCCCCGCTTTCGTCGACCCTGTCACCCCTCCCCCTTTGGACGTGTTTTCACTCCAGAGACGCTCATCTTTAATTTCTTTATAGCTACTTTGAAACGCAGAGGGGAGTGGTGTGTGTGTGTGAGCGTGTGTGTGAGCGTGTGTGTGAGCGTGTGTGCGTGTGTGTGAGTGTGTGTGGGGGGGTGGGGGGAAAGTTGAGACCGGATCGTTCTGAGTAGTTTCTCTTTTCTCTGGGATCCATTCATTTCTCGCTCTACCTCCTGTTGCATAAAATGATGCGCTGAAGAGCGGCTTTTTTTTTTTTTTCTTCCCGGATTTGGTTTTATAGTGGATGTTACCAGTTTTGATCGTCTCTTTGGAAATACAATATCAATAGCAGTTTTTTGTTTTTTTTTTTTTTTTTTTTTTTTTGCTATTGCTGCCTATTCCTTCTTAAAAAAAAAAAAGCAACAAAAAACAACTCTCCTGTCCCTCCCTCCTTTCTACCTTATTCCCATCCGCCCTCACATCCCTACCCCACAACCCCCCCAGTCTCCAAAAATCCGATTGTGTTTTCTCCAAGGATTGGGACTGGATTTTCTGATTGCGGTTATTTCCATGTTTCTAGGTTTGTGTGATTTTGCTAAAATGCATCACCAACAGCGAATGGCTGCCTTAGGGACGGACAAAGAGCTGAGTGATTTACTGGATTTCAGTGCGGTAAGAAAGAACGGTGGAAACTAACAACAGCTGTGAAACAAAACAAAACAAAACAAAAAACCCAAACACTTTGAGCTAGAAACCAATAATAATCTAAAGGACAGGAATAATTTTTAATTGGCTGAGTCCTTGGTAAACATGAAGGTCTTTTTGATAAGTTTTTAACTACAATTTTTGGGTGTGATGGACGATTCAGGCTTTTTTTTTCAGTCTTAATTACTTGCTTTTGAATTTCCTACCCACCGAATCCCCCAAATAATGGAGTCTCACTCCAATGGAAGGGAAAAACAGACACCCCTAAAACTGTAAACCACCCCTAAACTTGACCTTATCTGAACACTGAGAGTACTGATACTTTGTGCACTACTCATTTTATTTATTTATTTTTTCTGAAAATGGAAAAGGGAAAATAGGAGACCCCAGTTGTCTCAAAGTTTTAAACTGATGATGCTTTGGATTAGTAGGACCTGTAGTCCTCCTCATTACATCTTTTCCTGGGATTCTGAAAACTCGTGTGCATATGCTGAGCATACATTCTTTAGAACCCTTTAGACAGTCTTTGTAAATCTCGGAGTCGTGAGATCAGCACAAAGCAGAACTTACACACTTGTGGAGTTTTATGACGGAACTTGGTCCTTCTCCATCCCTTTGCTTCCCTTCCCCATACCAAGTCCCAAACATGTCAGGGGAAATAATTCATTTTTAATGCCAGATGAGTTTGGTGTAAGATGCATTTGCAAAGCAAAATAAAAAGAATCCACAAAACACACAAATAAAATCCAAACCGCCTTCTAAGTGGGGCTCTTTCATGTTGCTGCTGCTGCTGCCGCTACTGCTGCTATTGCTGCTGCTGCTGCTTCTCTTCTAGACCTTTTGGAGAAATGGCTTTCGGAAGTTTTGCCAGGAAACGTGGCCCTAGGCAGCTTTGTAGCCCCCTTTCTGCTTGCTGCACTTTCTCCATTCGTTTCTTTGCTTTTTGCAGGCTCTGACTCAGGGAAGGTGCGCATTATCCACTAGATACGTCGAAGAAGAGGGAAACCAATTAGGGTCGAAATAAATGCTGGAGAGAGAGAGAGTGAAAGAGAGAGAGAGTGAGAGAGAGAGAGAGAGAGAGAGAGAGAGAGAGAGAGAAGCAGAGAAAGAGAGAGGGAGAAAGAGTCTTGCTTCAAATTGCTCTCATGTTAGAGACGAAATGAGAATTTAGTGCAGGTGGCACTTTTATTTTTATTTGGGTTCACATATGACAGGCAAATCCTATACGGGATGGAAATGGACATTGCCACGTTTATGGCCAAGGTTTTCAATATAAAACAAGCAACTTTCTTCTCCTTTGTAAAACTAGTGTTTTCTAGAGAGCTTGCTGCCCTCCAAACTGAATCTTGTTCACATTATGGGGACTGTGTTGGTTTAAAATGTAGTCCTACCTAGTTCTGGCGATCTAATGAACCTGAGGAAAAAGAAAACAGTGGTTAAGGTTGGGGTGGGGGGAGAGTGATTGGTAATGTTGTGCCTGTTTTCGTTTTAAGTTGGATGGTGATGTATTTTACTAAAATGAGCCCTTAGCATAAACTGTATATTGTATAGGGAGAGTATGAAAGATCTTTGATGAACTCTGAAGGCACAAATGTCGTCTTTTCAACAGTAATATTTCTTTGTTTCTTTTAGATGTTTTCACCTCCTGTGAGCAGTGGGAAAAATGGACCAACTTCTTTGGCGAGTGGACATTTTACTGGCTCAAGTATGTAAATTCTTTTCTTAGTGTGTAGTTAAATGTTCTTAGCTGTTTATTCACTCATGGTATATTTTTGGCTCTGTTGAAGTGTTCTGAAAAAGTAATTGAAATTTTAGCCTGTAATGATATGGTTATTTCATTATCCATTAGTGGTATAACTTAGGCAAAAACGTTATCTTTTGCAAAATTAAAAGTAGGGTTTTTTTAAAAAAAAAAAAAATCAAGGAAACTGTCTCAGAATTCATCACTTACTTTAAAAGCAAATTTCTGATACAATTGTAATCAAACACGTGAAGATAAGGCAGTGTTAACATGGGGGAATAAATTAATGTTTCCTTATTTGAAAATAGAGGGAAAAATCTAACTTTCATGAAAAGGGCAAATCCCTTGTAAATAATATCAATTTTATTGGGTACTATGTATAATTAACCCTTTTAAAGAAATGAGCGCTTAATTTTGCAGATGAATGCTGTGTAGTAAACCATAGCTGTAAATAGAGAGACTCCTGCTAATCTGAGAGCGAAATATGAATTCATTTATATTTAAAATATCCTTTTTGGTGCTTCAGCTTTTTTTTTTTTTTAAGAATTTACTTGTGCAATGAATTTTTCTATATTTAAAGTTGCAAATTTGGAAGGACTTTTACATTTTATAAATGAAAGGTCTTTGGCTGATGCTTTAAAAAGACGTTAGCGCTATTCACAAAGGAATCTGTGTGTGCAGTGATTATCTGGTATCTAAGGAGGAGTTTTAATAGGGGACTCTCTGAAGGTCTCTTATTAAAAGTGAAAACTGAAAATATGCTATTCGTTTAAAACGTATTTTTTTGTCTAGTGAATTTCATATCAGAAGGAGGCATACATTGCTCTCCTTTAGGTTCAAGGCTTAAATCCATTTATGCTTGTTAAACAGCTGTAGTATTTTAGGAGTTCTGGCAGTGGTACATAACAGGACATTAGACAGAGTCCTGTTCTTAAGTCAGACTGGTAAATGTTGACATCGTTTAGTTGTGAGATACCAGTGGAATTGTCTGTTAGCTATTGAAGATAATTTCACATCTCTTAATATTCATTTGGTGTTGTAGCAGTGAAAGAAATCTGTTCATCTTTGTGATTTGTATAATTGGTATTTTTTAAATAAAATTAATGGCATTTAAAAGTTGCTCATTTCTAGATAAGTTACTTCTCCTTTTGCTGGCCCCCATAAGTCTAAGGGATTTTTTATCTCTACAACTTGATTTGTGAAATATGAGATGCCTCCTATAGTTACATTTTATCTTTTATTTTGGGGGGTCCACTTTGATTAAAAGGGCTACTGACCATATGTTTGTGTTTTACTGTCCTGGACCCTGTTATAATTTTCATTTGGGACTTAAAATTTTTTTTGTTGTTGTATTCGTATTGTATCTTCCAAATTTCTTTATCGTGTTCTCTATACAACTTTGAAGGAAAGATGAGTACAAGTATCTCTTGTAGGCAGATTAATTTTTCATGTTAGACAGTATCAAAACAGTTGCTAACTTTATCTCTGACAGTAACTTTCTTCATGATTTTCCTTAAGAAAATGTATATTCAGTTGAAATCTGAAAGTAGATTATGTCAGAAAGGCTCAGAGATAGACTGCTTTCAGAGTCAGTGCAAAAATACTCTTTTGTACTTTGTAAAAATTGGCACATTTGGAATAATTAAGTATATCAGCTTAGTTATAGTTTAATAAAGTAAGGTGATTTAGAAGCATGAAATTGTGTTACATTTAAAAAGATAACTGTGCATCTGGTCCCTTTTCTATGTTCACATTTAAATGAAGTCCTTGCTATGATGTTTAAGTGTTTACAGAGTGTAGGGTGAATAAGTATGAATATGTATTAATGCATTTTGGAAAATGATCATATACTGAAACTTACAGAGTTCTTAAGACAGTATATCTGTATATGTAAACCTAGATAGAGGCTTCATCCTTAGTGAGACGTGTTGTGATATTTCCAATGAATATGCTGTGATTATTTTTAAGGTGTTAAACTTTAAGTGACGTCGTACCAGAGGTGTAGTTTTCAGGCCCAAATGTTTACTTGTAAAGGTAAAAAGTGTAGTGCCGATTTTGTTCTCGCTGCTGGATTGAAAATGCAGGGTATTCATCCAGTGCAGTATGATGGGGACTATAATATACACAGTACAGATTGGAGTGTTGATTTTTCTCATCTGTCCAAGACACAGTTAGGTGGCTTTGTTTCCACTCAATAACAAAGATAAGTCCCTTTTAAAGCATAACAAATAAAAAAAAAAAAATGAGGAAAACTGCATTTTGCTCCTGGAAGGATGAACTAGGAAACTTTGGACTGAGAAATAATTTTCTAAATGTACATCAGGTTAATATCCATTGTCCCAAGGGTGCTCAGATGTCACTTCCATGGGTAGCTTTGAAACTTGGGTCCAGAGAAAAAAGGTCCAAAGTATAAGTGAACTGTTCATATTGGAAAAACCAGCTCTGTTTTTTCAGAGTGAGGCATGGTAATGTTTCATGCTTAAAGTTCTCAGTAGCTGTGGATTCCATTCATATAGGGCGCTCCTTCGTGATTTGCAATGTGAGAATTAAAAAAAGTGTGGCCATATTGCCTTTAATCTTTCATTTCACAAACATGGTTTTTCCTACCACCTTAAGAAATGGTGAGGCTGCTAGGGAGAATGGAATGTAACCTGAGCTACAGCCTGACATTCCCAGGGAGCATTTTTCACATGAAAGGCTTTTGTCAACCCAGGAAAGGACCAGCAGTTTTTGTTTGATGTTTGCAGGTGTTCAGCAGAGAGCACTAAAACAATTCAGCCATGATAGTTCAGAGCTTGGATGACCTTAACGGGGAGAATTGGTGGGTTCTGGAATTATTTTTAAGAAATATTTGAAACCTATATGGTGACTTATATAAAGGGATTTCAGATCCATTATATCATTGATCTTAAAACTAGCTAAAAGCATCCACATGCCTGGATGATTGGAAAATTTTTCTCATTAAAAAGTAGGACGGCAAAGTTACCAGAAGAAAAAAAAATTCACCTAGAGTCTATAATTTATTGATGAACAGGGGTTTAATTTTCTAATATAACAAAACTACAGTTTCTTTGGTGACCTTTGAGTCTTTCATGAGCAAAAGATAAACATACTAGCTTTGGCATCTTTTACAAAGTAGTTTTAAAGTTGGGGCTCTAAAATTATCCATACTCAACAACAGTCCTGGTCACATCTGTTACATGTATTTACAGTTAGTCTGTG
Organism: Leucopleurus acutus; assembly: GCF_964270905.1. Taxonomy (NCBI): domain Eukaryota; kingdom Metazoa; phylum Chordata; class Mammalia; order Artiodactyla; family Delphinidae; genus Leucopleurus; species Leucopleurus acutus. The sequence goes on from NC_139155.1 coordinate 19,346,687, forward strand.
ACGGATCCTACATCTTCCTCCCTTAGTTTAAAAGTTGAGCCTTTTCCCCCGTAACTGTTTAGTTTTACTTAGGTGTTCAGCATTTGTTAAAGGTGCCAAATGGATGGGTGTTTTAACAATTAAGAGCAGCAGTAAAACACACCACATCCCTGTCATGGTCATTTTTGGAAGAGAAAAAACATTTCTTGACATTCACACAAGTTATTTTACTGATACCCACATGACACCCAAATGACACATCAGTTTGGTAAATTCAGTAAGAAAAAATAAATCGCTCCAATGGGTAGTTCTGTATCACAGAGAAAATTCAAATGGTCAGCATTCTGAATTAATATCCATCCGTACAGTTTGAGTTCATGATTATGGCGTGAAAAAACAAATGGTCTCCCTTAAAGGTATTTGTGGAGTACACTTATTTAATTGTGTGTGTGTGTGTGTGTGTGTGTTTTAAACAGCCTTACTATTATAGTGCAGTTCATAGTGGTTGTATGGCTTTTGTAAAATGCAGAATAATTTAACAGGTTACAAAATAAGCAAAGTGGCATTAAACCCATTCTGTTAGAATCATAGAATTTGGGGGATCGAACCCCTTAGAAAGAGACAGCCCAGTGCCTTCATTGTACAAAGAAAACTGAGGCCCAAGTTGAGAGGTTCTGAACTATGCCTTTATTTGCTAATCTAAGAAACAAGTTTTGATTTGCTAATTTTGTATGGCCCTGCACATCCTTTTATTGGAGTAATATTGGTTTCACTGCTATGTTTTTCTAAATTTGTATTTTGCATAATAGGGTATCAGGATTTGTGTGCTGATCTTTGTGCCTACAAATTCTTCTAAGTGCACATGTGCCCTTTGAATGCTTTTTAAGGTTTGGAGCTGAATTTTGGATTGTTGATCATTCTCTTTTGCCTGATCTGGCCTGTGACTATTTGCAAGATGTTAGATTGAATAACAGGGGTGGATGGGCATGACACTGACAGAATTCAAGTGCTTCTTACTATGCCAAGTGGTGTACTATGCACTTTATATTCTTGTATTTTTTAAATCCTCACAAGAACCCAGTGAGATGCCGGGATTACCATGCTCAATTTATAAATGAGGAAACTGAGATTCAGAGATGGTAAACTACTTACCCTCAAGGCAGCCAGAATGAATCAGGTTCTAAACCCAGGTCTGCCTGGTCTGCCTAGCTCAGTGTCTTTTGAGACACACACACACACACACACACACACACACACACAGACACAGAGTCAGATATAGCTTATTATTTCAATATCTTACAGGCTTAAGGATATATTATTGAGGCTTGGTGTGCAATACTGTTCCTGATCTTTACAGTAGATAAACATTTTTAAAAAATATGTTTAAGATAATGGTATAAACCATGTCCATTATTTTTCCTGCTTTCTTATCCAAACTAAGCTTCTAGTTTATGTTGGATTTCAATGTGACTTAGTATCTCTCTCATATTTTTATTATTTTTTTAACAAGGAAAATATAGTAGGTAGTTTCAAAGTTGTGTTTTGGTTCTATTGTAAATGGACAGTCTGCTTGGGTACCAGTGAAAATATTTTGTTTTCAATTATTTTAATGTACCTAGTCAAACCAAAAGTTGAGGTAACCAAGCTTGCCCTGTTAATACCTAAAAAAAAAAAAGGTTTCCTATCTTTTAACTGTAAAAAAAAGTTTTGCAGTTCCTTGTTAGATCTTTGAAACTTAATATTCAAGAACAAAAACCCTGAATTCTATCTGCATCACTAAAATAAGCAGTTTTGAAGTTTTGATATGTCTATTATCAGACATGTGCTTAAAATGTTACGTTTTCTAAATTCAGAAGGAAGAAGCAGTACTCTATTTGACATTGACTTAAGTAAATAAAATGCATTAAACAAGCGTAGGGATCCAAGATCTGTTGAGCCTGAAATGCTTAACGTTTTTGACAGCATCAGCAAATTATCTTTACCCTACTATTGTAATGAGGAAATCACTTAAATAACAGATGAACAGCTAAGTCACATAAACATATATAATAGAACTATGTAATGAAAGTTTATGCTGTTAATTGCTCGAATCTGTCTTAAATGCTTAGAATCATGGAGCAGTAAAGACTGTCATATAAACAGTTTTGTTTTGAGCTTAAAATTATTCCTTTTTGCTTTCATCTGCTATGATAAACAAAGTAATTTTGGAAGCTTTACAGATCAAACATTTACTCCTAATGGTAAACTACATTTTATATTGGAAGTTTGCAGCCTCGTCCAAGGCAGAGAGTTGAGTCCTGGTGGCCCCAGGCTGCAACGTGTAGTATTATGATGCTATTTAGATCTGTTCCCATAAGCCAAGATAACAGATCTGAAGTTGTCTAATAAGGAACATGGTGTGTTTTGAAATGTTCTTCAGTTTACAAGTCTTGAACCAAAATGTTCTTGGCCAAACCTTTAGACCTTATACCTATATGTTGGGTAAGTCAGATTTTGCACAAAGCATCGAAATGAAGCTAGGTAGGAACAGAAAAAAAATCCCTTCCTTCCTTATTTTTTGTCTTTTATGAGCTGTTTTTTTATGACCAGGTGTTCTTCCAAGTTAATTAGATGGTGCTGAGTATTAGAGAAAGTAAAGCAAAGCACATCAAAGTTATTTTTTTTAAAGGCTTTATTTATTTTTGTCACCGGCTTATTACTCTGAATAAAGTTTTCAAAATTGACCGCCAAGTTTATAAGCTTACACATGGGTTATCCATTTTCTAAATCTGTGATCCCACTTAGACTCAGCACTGATGTAGGCACATGAGGTTTAGGTGGGTAATTTTCAACCATATGTCTCTTAATGCTTATGAGAGATGTAAGAGAAATAACAGTTTAATCTTTAGAGAAGATTGGTTGACACTTTCTATAAGTTTTACATATATATTTATATATTTTTTAATCAGGCTCAAAGGAATAGCAAAAGTGTTGAAAAAGGTTGTCATATTTGCTTTCATTTCAACAATAAATAGAGGCCCAGTTAATCAGCATATCAGATAGCCAGGTGTGTTTAGAATCAGTTTATACGGAGGAACTTCAGGGCTGTAAGAAAGTATTCTATTTAAAGGTGCAGCCACTCGATTGTTCAAATGGCTGCTTTTGTACTTTTGTGTGACAATTAACATTTAATGAATGACTTTCTAAACTGCCATTGGTAGTAATTATTATATGCGGTTTATTAACTGCAATCCATTGTTGGATGTGCCTGTATTGATCTGTTTTGCAAACAACCCTTCACACGTTCAGCAGTATTTGTACATTACTTTTTAAAGAACCTGTTTCGTTTGCTGACATTGATATTGCCCCTAAAATTTTTAGCTGACAAATGCCTCTCCGATCAGAGTGATTTTTTAATTAAATTAAAAATTCATTGTCTTTTCAGCTATAAAAATTTTGCCCTTCTTTCCTCAGGGAATCCCAAAGAAACTCCACAAGATTGCCTTTCAAGTAAAGGATTTATAGAAATTTAGACTTACCAGGAGACTTTAGAGATGGTCTATGATTTTTTTTTTGGTTAAAGAGCTAAGGTTTGGGAGGGTTAAATGTCTTTTGCCCAAATCATACAGTTGGTTATGGGCTATAATAGGACACAAATACAGATGTCCTGACCTGCTGCTCAGGGACCCCATGCTGCTTTTAATTAAGGTTTGGACTCAATCCGTTGGTACCAACTGTATGTTTCTTTAGAGGAGGAAAACTTGTATAATCTTCCATTTCTGAAAAATAATAAAAGTTCAGATCGTGAGAGATGGACAACGTAATCCAGCTCACTTGTCATCACATGCTCTAATTTGGCTAAGGCAGTTGACGAATAACTGTTAAAATGTATTGTGTTATTAAAAATAACAAAGTAAGACCCCTGATTAAATATCAGGGCTGTAATTTAATCTTGGGGGTTCTGGTGCTGTTCATAAACCATTTGGTTTTTTTCTGTAACAGATGACGTCAAAATACAGCTTGATTGAATTATGACCCTGGGTTACAGGAGCACCTGCTTGTGCCTCTTGACTTCATAGCATGTCAGCATTTCCATTACGAATTTTTTTTTTCTCTGACATTTTTAAGTTCACATAGTTAAACGAGACTGGTGATTGGCATAGAAACTTTCAGCCTCCCGGGAAAAGACTATTTTCCCAATAAAACAGAGAAGGTGGTGACAAAGCCCCATTACGGAATACCTTTTAGAATGTTCTTCCTTGCTTTCATCTTCCATTAATATAAACATTCCCTTTTGGGGTACTTAGCTGAATTGCAAGGCATCCAAATGGAAGGTTTTGTATCTAAAATCTCCCAAGCCAAGACTTAACTCCAGGGCGTTTTGAGGACTTTTAAACTAGGGAAAGACCTACCTTCTGTGAAGGAAGATATTGAAATGATAGCTCTGGACACTCCAGTTTTCATCTTGTGTAAAATGCTGAAGAGCAAGATGAAAAACATGCACATTTGCATATCTTGTCAGTAATTACTTTTATATCCACTTAAGATGAGTAAAAATTGATAATGAATGGTTTAGAAAGGTCTATTTATTTATATCATTATTTGGAGACTCATAGCATAGCTTCAGTTTAGCCCCTCGGGTTTTAATATGTAGCCAGTGGAGATGGGATGTTGGTTGTGTCTATTTAGCCAGTTATTTTTTATCTACCTATCATAATTCTTATTGATGGTTCATCTAATATATATTTTTAGTACATGCTATGTACACATCCCCTGCGTTAGCAATTATAGGACTCAGAGGGCTTTGTGGGAGCAAGGTCCTGCCCTGAGAGGGCATGTATTTTGACAGGAAAGAATAGAAATGTACATGTTTAATTAATACTCAGTGTCCAGAAGACAAGTGTCATTAACATGGTGGGAGTTTAGGTAAAGAAAAACTTATTTCTTGCTGGGGGAACTTAATAATGAAGGTTTCATGGACAAATCGACTTTGATTCTTGAAAGAGGAGGAGTATTTTGACATGGGGCATTGGGACGGAGCCTTTTATATCAAGATCACTGTGAACCAGGCACAGAGGAAGGCCGTTGCAAAGGGTGGATGAAAGAGAGCAGGTTCCTCAGCTTGGCAGTGGACTCAGTTATGGTCTAGGCACCTCAGTCACCTCCAGGCACACATTCCTGTCTTGGGTGCCTTTTTTTTTTTTTCCTTTTCTGGTTTTGGGATTTCCCTTTGAGATAATCCAGTTCCTTCCCCAAATATATGTTTTTAATGGTAGTGGCAGCGTGGAAATCAAGATTTAGGTGTTCCCAGTTCCAAACTCTTGCTATTGTATCATTCAGCAGTGGAAATTTTAAGCTAATTTGGAGAAAATGATTTATTTAACTGAATTCTGGCAATCTAGATTCTCTTGCCATGTTTGCCGTTAAATAGCTGTTTCATATTGGCAAAGTGAATATAATGTGTCATACTGACATCACACATAGGAAAAATACGTAAATACCACCCTTTCCTTGAGTATTGGTCACATTACAGTGTCTTTCCCTCTGTGACCTCCTACTGTTTCAGTGATTCCAGTTTCCAGTTGAAGCCAACAATTCAAGTTCTAGTTGGAATTGACATAGGAGGAATTTATTAATGAATGTTTGCTACAGAATAGAAACAAGATTTTTTCGACAAAGGGAATATTCTAGACCCCTTTACCCATTTAAAAAAAAAAAAATGTCAGTTTCGAACCTGTGTCTTCCCCAAACTTTTTCTTCACTTTCGAACATAAAGGATTCACGTTGGGAATATTTTGCAACCCTTCACCTTTAAACTCAGAGAGAAAACATTTTGGTCATCAGGTGGTAATCACGTGTCAAGATTTAATCTACAATTTCATACATAACCCAGTTTTGCAATTTTGAAAAGGAAGACCGCACAATGTCAATTTCAATCCTTGTTCAAATAATCATTGTTTGTTGGGTGCCTTCTAGAACTTCATTGTCTAACTGGTATCCCAAACCATGGAATGCTTTTCTGTTCTTTGTTGGCACTGTGATTCTTCATTTAGTTTCTTTTAGCTGCAAAGGTTGATTTTCTTTTGACATCTAATTTCCCCCTGATTTTGTTGACCTCTTATTATTCTTCAATTTATCTTTTTAGCCCATGTGGAACTATTTCTTTTTTACATGGGTGTACATTTTGTAGTGTCCCACTTTAATCCCTAGTAATTTTGGTAGAGTTGGATAAAGTGAGAAATACTCCATAATTACTTTAAGCAATTAATTTTACTTAAAAAATTCGTTATTGTTGATGAAGGCTTGATTGTTTAAAGAATGTTGAAAGCTTCAGAAAAGTGAAAGGGATGAATGTACATAGTGGTGTTTTTTTTCATTGTGAATATGTTTCACCGGAATAACAAGAGAATTATTAAGAATTATTAACTTTCATGTACACACTTGTTCATTCATTCATTTAGTAAATGTTTTTTGAGAGTCAAGATTCAAATTGCACTGCTAGGTATTATGGTGATATAAACAAGAAAAAATTTCAAGGCCAGCATTGCAGTTAGCATAGGATACTGTTGTCATTGGGTACGGGCTCTACGTTGATTCAGTAAGACAGTGCTTTTCGAATAAGTGATGTCAAAGTGTGGAAGTAGACTTCTTCCAAAGATGCTTTTTAAATATAACTACAGACTTTACAGTTTTATCTGAAACATTGAAATCCTGTGTGTGTACTTCTACATAAGTATAAAGGAGAGAGAATGGACTTGAATGATTATGGAATTTGGACCTTGAAGAGTATTGTTATGATGTACTCTCAAATTTGGTACCAAAGACTTTTTGGGAGGCAATGACAATTACGCCCCATATGTTTTTGTTGGTTTTTTTGGGGGGATCAGAAATTAAAATATCAGATTTGTAGATAGTGCCCATTTACTTCAAGGGCACTAGATATTTTTGTTGTTGTTCCCACACTTGAATATTTTTAATATTAATTTAAAAATTCGTATGCAGGAAGTTACTCATTTACTTTCAGAATTTTGTATTGAGCATCCACCACGTATCAGGTAGTATGCTGGGCACTAGAAATAAAATGATGAACAAAACAGACGCGGTTCTGCATTGGCTAAATGTAGGAGACATACATTCACTGAATAACCAACCAGAGAAACGTCAGCCTCTACGTTGAGAGGTGTGAGGCGTTAGATGAGTTTGCAGTAGGGTATCTGACCACACAGTCAGGAGAACCTTCCCTGAAGCTGGCACACCTGACTGAGGTCTGAGGGGGAGGGGGAGGGAAGTAGGCTGGGGGTCAGCAGGGCATGGTGTTTGGGGAGGAGCTAGAGCTTGGTTGGAGCTGAGGCAGGGGAGAGAGGGAAGGTAGGGGCCAGATCATGCCAGGCTGCGAGGTAGGGAGACTGTGCAGTTTCCTCCCACCAGATTTGTGCCTGGGAACACTCTGACTGCAGCCTGGAAAACACAGCTCAAGGGTAGTCAGGGTGGGTGGCCCGAACCAGCAGTGAGACTTTTGCAGGAACCCAGCTGAGAGATGGGGTTGCACACACACAGAGTGGCATTTGCATGTGTGTGTGTGTGTGTGTGTGTGTGTGTGTGTGTGTGTGTGTGAGAGAGAGAGAGAGAGAGAGAGAGAGAGAGAGAAACTTTCTATAACTTGAATACTTGCAAATTGACTGTATTTTATATCTTCTAACAGTAACTCTGAGACCTCGTTCAGCTACTGTGTGCTGTCGACTGCCTGTTTTGCACCCAAGTGCCACAGAAGTGCTTTTTATTTTCTGAGAAAAGGGGAAGATTGATTTTGCAATTCTGTTGTGAGAGGGTGCAGAGGTGGGAGTGGGAGAAAGAGGCAAAAAGGACTCTGCTTTCTTATTTCATGGTCTTCAGTAATTACGCACTATTTAGGCTTCCTCTAGCTCATGTTCTAATTACCAGTAAACATTCTGGTGGTTCAGTTCAACCTGTGGAATTGAGTCCATCACACACCTGGGATCAGGTATCAGCACATCCCCACGCTGTTGCTGAGCATCTTTGGTGAACTTTAGGAAGGTAGTAGGATTTGTACGATATTCCGTCTGAGATGGAAACGCTGTTTACCTGATTCTCTTTTGTCTGAGGTGGCCATGGGGGAAAGTTATCTGGTAACTGTTGATTAGCCACGAAATAAAGTCTTCCACTTTGACACCTCCCAGTGAATAGCCCTGCTTCACCTTTCACTCTGACCATCTAGCTCCTTCTCTGCCCCACTCCCTCCATTTTCTCACGAATCTTATGGTTTACTCTTGGGAGTCCCCTCTCAACCACTATGTTTGTTAGTCCATTTTAGTTAGGAAAACTGTCACCATTCTTGCGGTATACTTACTGTTCAAGTTGAAGAAAAAAAGGTTTTTTCCCTCCTCTCTTCCTTGCCATCTTTGCTTCGGCCGGCTAGTTAGAGCATTGGGGGAATGCCACGGGTATGGGCTGGATCCTGATAGCCACGCCAGTTAGTGATTCTTGGCCCCGTGACCCAAGAGCTCTGCGTGTGCTTCATCAGAAGGGTGCTGATAGGAGCGAGGTCTAGAACCGTCTCTGCTGAGCTGAAAACCCCCTAGCACACGTGCCTTGTGCTGGTGAGTCAGTAGGTGATGCTGATGCAAGTGGACAGCATCCACGTGTTGTTCCTGCCTCCTGGAGAACTCCTCAGCATCCAGGCGTGCACTGGTAACGCTCCGTTAAAAAAATCAAACAAAATGAAGTTACCTTCCTTCTGGGGTGCGGAGGGCACGCAGGGTGCTTCCACAGTTATCTGTGGTGCTTTATTTTTTTGGAAAGAAAAAAATGGTAGAATGTTATGGTTGACACCTCAATGCTCGAAATATTTCATAATAGAAACAAAACAAAAGCATAACAAAGCAAACACATACTCTCCCTCTCATTCACACTCCCTACTGACTGGTCCTCTTTCTTGGGCTCCTTTACAACAAGAGTTTTGTTGACTGTTGACTACACTGGTGGCTTCTGTATCCCTTCCTTCCATATACTTTTTATAAGTCTCACCCCAACCAAATATTCCAAAACATTTTATCTTGTGATGTTTGATACCTACAAAATAATACATGTAGCATATATGAATTATGAAGCTAGATGATGGAGTGAAGACCAGGGGACCCACCACTCACTGTCAAAACTAGAGCGTCATCAGAACCATCTGGGTTTCTTCCTTATCCGCATTCCCCCGTCTTTCTTGCCAGAGGTAAATGTTCTCTTTTTTCTTTCTTTTTTTCTTTTCTTTCCACTTGACGGAGGATTATAAACATGGTATCATTCCTGTGTTGTATTGTGCCACTTGCTTTTTACACTTGGCATTGCATGTTTCAGATTTCTCCATGTTGCTGTGTGTGGCATTAGTTCATTTTCACTGCTGGTGAATATGCCTCAATTTATTTATGTATTTTCTAGTTAATGAACCTTCGGATTGATTCCCTTTTTTTGAGACTACACACTTTCCTAGCACCTCTTGACGCGTTCTTGATCATCTCTTTTGATTCCTGTAGATGTCTAAGAGTCAAATTTCTGGGATGTAGAGTCATGCGAATGTTACAAATGAAAAGATAGTGCGGAATTGATTTCCAAAGTTGTTACCAATTTACACTCCTACCCACAGCATAAAAGGTTACTATGGATGTATATTGTTGTCCACCTTTGGTGTTCTCAGATTTCTTAATTGTATCAATCTAGTGGGTGTACAATATAAAATGTATCTCACTGTATCTAGTGGGTGTACAATATAAAATGTATTTGGGAATGATTAATGCATTTCACTGATGATTGATGAGGTTAAACATCTTTCTATGTATTTATTTATCATTCATGTTTCTTCTATGGAATCTCCCCTCCTCAGTTTTCTATTGAGTCTGTTTTCTTTTTAAATTTAAATTTTTTACTGCTTTGCGGATGTTCTTGTTATATATGTGGATAATAATTTTCTCAGTCACGCATGCTTCAAATACTTTCCCTTTTTTTATGACCTGTCTTTTTACCCTCCCTGTGGTATCTTTTGGTGAGCACAAGGCCTTAAATTTAATGTAGTCATTTTTTTTCCCTTTACCTTTTCATGTTGCGTGTCATGGTTGGAATATCCATCTCTACCTCAAGGTCATAAAGATATTCTCTTATATGTTTCTTCTGGAAAGCATTTTGTAGTTTTGACATCCACATTTAAGTTTTTGATACAGTTGGGATTGATTTTGTAGAGTGGGAAGTAGGGGTTCAATTCCCCTTTTTCTTAAATATCTTGATATACATTTGTTCTAGAATCATTTATTGAAAAGTCCATACTTTCCGGAGGCATCCACAGTGGTATTTCTGCAATATTGTAAGTTTCTGTATTTGTAAGCGTCTTTCATTCTGAGTCCTTTTTTTCTGATCTGTTGGTCAGTTTGTCTACCCATGCCTCAGTGCCATATTGTAGTAAGTTTCGTACCACATTTTGGTATATGATAAGGTCCTTCCTCTTCTCATCCCACATGTACATTTTACTTTTAGCTATGTTTTTCCACAGAAATTTAAAAATAAGTTTGCCAAGGTCTTTCATAAGCCTTTTAGGGATTTTATTGAAGTTGCATGGGATCTGATGATCAATTTGGGAAAAAATTAATATATCTTTAATAATGATTATCTCCACTCATTTATCTCTCCAATTCTTTAGGTCTTCTTTGATATCTCAAAGTTTCATAATTTTTTTCATGAGGTTGTGTATATCTTTTGATGATGTTTTCTTAGGTACCTTATTTTTGTTACTATTGATAATGGTATTTTCTTTTAAATTAAATAGTCAAATTGTTTGTCCCTGATATATATATAAATGTAATTGATTTTTGTATATTGATTTCATATTCAGCCATGTTGCTAAATTCTCTTATTAATTTTATTAATTTTAAATTATCTTTGTGTTTTCATTAGAGTTTTTCTTAGTCGTATCATGTGTGAATAATGACAGTTCTGTTGTTTTTCCTTTCAAATCCCTTTCAGACAGATATATCTTTTTTTTTTTTTCTTTTCTTGTCTTACTCTGTGATACCTAGGACCTCAAGACATTCTTAAACAGAAACAGCAATACTGGGTATCCTTGTCTTTTCCCTGATTTTCACCATTGATGTTGGTAGTTATTTCATTAAGGAAGTTTCCTTCTATACATATCTTGCTAAGAGTTTTACTGTGAGTGGTATTGAGCTTTATCAGTTTTTTCTACATATATTTATTTTTTAAATGATTTTTTTAAAGTATTGTTTTTAAACTTAAAAAAATTAATTAATTAATTTATTTTTGGCTGTGTTGGGTCTTAGTTGCTGTGCGTGGGCTTTCTTTGGTTGCGGCGAGCGGGGGCTACTCTTCATTGTGGTGCGCGGGCTTCTCATTGTGGTGACTTCTCATTGCGGTGGCTTCTCTTGTTGCAGAGCACGAGCTCTAGGCGCACGGGCTCAGTAGTTGTGGCTTGTGGGCTCTAGAGCACAGGCTCAGTAGTTGTGGTGCACGGGTTTAGTCGCTCCACGGCATGTGAGATCTTCCCGGACCAGGGCTCAAACCCGTGTCCCCTGTATTGGCAGGCGATTCTTAACCACTGTACCACCAGGGAAGCCCCCTCTACATATATTTAAATTATGATTTAAAAAATCTCTTTAATCTGTTAATGTTGTGAGTGACATTTATATTTTTCCCTATGGTAAACTCCCCTTGGATTTTTGGGATTGATTAATGTGATTGATGTATTTTTATTACTCTTTTAAAAATAATATCCTGGACTCAGTTTTCTAATATTTTCTTTAGTATCTTGCATCTATGTTTCTAACTAAGATTGATATATAATATTTCTTCTCTCACCATCCTTATCTGGTTTTAGCTCCAAGATTATACTGCCCTGTAAAATGAATAGAAGAGTATTTCCACTCTATCATCTCTCATCACTCATCACAAGAGTGTGTATAAATCTCAAATAATCTGTTCCTTGAAATTAGGTAAAACTTGTGTGTGTAACAATCTGAGCCTCGAGTGAGATGATTTTAAAGCCCTGATACAATTTTTAAATATTAAAAATATTGAGAATGAGAATTTTACGTTGTTTTTTAGTTTTAGTTCATTTTAAAATTACATATATGAACAAAATTACATATCTGATAGATATAATATTTCATGTTTCATATAAAATTCTGAACTGATTACCATAAAGTTGTTCATGGTATTCTCGTTAGCTTTCTGATCTCTGCTGATTCTATAATTAAGTTTCGTTTTTCATTCCTGGTTTTATTTGTGTTTTCCTTGATCAAGATCACTAGATGTTTTTCTCATGTATTAGTCTTTACAAAAAGAATCAACTGTTGACTTTGTGGATTATTTGTGTGTGTGTGTGTTTTCCCACTTCATTAATTTTTCATCTTTATTATTGCCAGCTTTCTATTTGTTTTGGGTTTATTCTGATTTTTTTTCTAACTTCTTAAGTTGACCACTTCGCTCGTTAAGTTGTTATCATTTATTTTGTTAATGTAAAAACTTAAGGCTCTAAAATGCCCTTTAAGTACTGCTGTCCCTGTATTCAGCGGTTTTAATATGTAACGTGTTCATTATATTTTATTTATAAGTACTTAAAATTTTCCAATATGATTTTTCTTCTTTAACTCTTGCAGTATTTATTGATGCCTTGAAAATTTTACAAATGAATGTTATTTATCTTTTTATTATTGACTTTGAATGTAATTTAATTGTTGTCAGAGAACTGTTCTATGTGACAACAGTTCTTTGTTTCTTGTGAACTTGCTTTATTGTCAGTTTTAATTAATCAGTTTTCATAAATGTTCCATTGTGTGCTTGGGAAGATTGTGTATTCTTTTATTATTGAGTTGAAGGATTTATGTGTCCAGAAATTTAAGCTTGTTAATTGTGCCTTAAAATCATCTGTACCTTTACCAGAGTTTTTTTTGTCTGCCTGACATTCTGTCATTGAGAGAAGTGGATTGAAATAATCCTCTATCATGGTGACTTTGCAGATTTCTCCCCGTGTGTCTGTTTTGGCTTTATACATATTGAAATTGTTTGTATTCAAGTTTAAAATGACTAGGTCTTCATGGTTAATTAAACTCTTCATCCACTTTATATGTGGTCATTCTCTTTCTACTATTTTGTCTTAAAGTCTGTTTGGTCTGTTATTAGTATAGTTATCTCACTTTCTTTTTGTCTAATATTTGTCTAGTGTATCTACTTTTTAACTTATTATTTTCAACCCATCCAAGTTGGTTTGTTTTAAGTCTGCCAGCTACAGCTGGATTTTAATTTAATCTAATCAGATATCAAATTATTTAAGTCCATTTACATTTTTTTGTCCTTTGGGTTAGGCCACTTACATAGACTACACTGTGAATATGACTCTTGGAATGGTGTGACATAGTAGCTCTGTGATTAATGTCATCTAAATTTTAAATTTCTATTTGTATTGCTTCTTATGTACTTTTTTTCTCTCTTATTCCTTTTAAAGTAATTAGTTAAGGTTTTGTTTGTTTTTTACTTTATTTTACCCTCCCATTGTATGGAATTTATTCGGAATTTATTTCTGTTCTTTTAGTGATTACCTTTAAATTTTACTATGTATAGTTATCTGACAAAGTCTGAAGTTTGTCTATAGTATTAACTCCCCTTTGAAACAATTTTAGCACCATAGAATCCTGTTCCTTGTATCATTGTCCTACCTATAAGAGGATTGTTGTTTGGAACTTTAAAATATTTTCTACAAATTAGATATTACTATTATCTAAACATTATAGACAGTGTTTAGATTTACTAGTTTACTAATATTTTTTGCTCAATACTTTCTGGCTTCTTTGACCTTTATGGGATCATTTTCATATTTGGTGAAGTATATCCTTTAGAGGTTTTTTGGTATAGGAATGTTGGCGGTCAACTCTTTATTTTTTAATCCAAAATGTCCTTATCCTTGTTATTAAAAGATAATTTTTCAGGGCACAAAATTCCAGGTTGACATTGATTTTTTTTCTCATTACTCTGATGATTTTATTCTACTGTCTTCTGAATTCCATTGTGGCTCATTAGAAGTCTGCTGTCCATCCAATTGCCATTCCTTTCTAGACAGTTGTCTTTTCCCATGGCTTTCCTTTTTCATCTTGGTACTTAGGAATTCAGCAATATTATTTCATTAAACCTCTTTTTGAGAAAATATTAGTTTATTTTTGTTGGAAATTCAATGATGTTTTTTGTTTGTTTGTTTGGTCGGTTTTCTGCCTCTGTTTTGCTGGCTGCTCTTCTTCTACATGAACTGTAAATCGAGTCCCTTGGGAATCTTACCTGGGCCTTCATTTCCTTTTCTGCTGAGAGGCAGTGTGGCACAGTGCCTCAATCTGGAATCAGATTGGGTTGGTTATCGTCTAGTTATTAGCAGTGTGACCTTGTTTCCGTATTGTAGAGTGGGTAGAAATAGCGTTGTTGGGAAAATTCAATACGGTAATACTTGCCATGCACTTGACCCATGTCCAATATATAGTAGTCAGTCAATGTACGTTTACTTTTATTCCCATGGATATTTTCTCCCTAAGTCATCTTAGTTTCTAAGATATCAGCTCTCATATATATTGCTCCAGTATCATTTGTGTTTTTCAGTGTCAGTTTGTAGAGCCAGCTGTTTATTTTATTTGACTTCCCCCTTTCCACTTAATATACGCCTGTCCTACCTCTGCATCTTGGGAATGGCACTACCATGCACCTAGTTGATTAAATGATATCAGGACATCTTGGCCTCTTTCTTTCTCTTACTTTCTCCCCATCTAATCATCATGGAGTTCTGCTCTTCACCTCCACTTTTACCAGTTGAAATGAAGGACTGAAAGACCATCATTTCTTGTCTGGTATATTCTAGGAGCCTCCTAACTACATTTCCACTTCTTCCTTGTTGAATCCATATTCCTAAGCAGCCAGGGTGAGTTTTTAGAAAATGTCAAACAGAGCATTTCATCTCCCATCTTCAGTATGTTACACTGTTATAAACACTTTCTGTGTT
Source organism: Leucopleurus acutus (assembly GCF_964270905.1). Taxonomy (NCBI): domain Eukaryota; kingdom Metazoa; phylum Chordata; class Mammalia; order Artiodactyla; family Delphinidae; genus Leucopleurus; species Leucopleurus acutus. Next base: position 19,361,691 of record NC_139155.1, read on the forward strand.
ATAGAATAACTTCCGTACACTTTAACATATCCTAGAGGTATCTGTCCAACCTCATTGGGATCCTGTCTCCTATTGGTTACAGTATTTAAGCTACATTGGTCTTCTTTTAGGTGTTGGAGTTTGCCAAGCTTTTCCTTGAACCAGGGCCTTTGCACATGCTCTGGAGCACCTCTCCCCTCATTCTTTGCCTGGCTATCTCCATTCAGGCTTCATCTGAAATGCCATTTTCTCAGAGAGGCTTTCTTTGATTTGCTAAACTAAGTTAAAATGTCTATTGATTCAATAAATACTAGATTTGATTAATAAATGATTCAGTAATCATATATGTTAAAATTTGAATCTACTGATTAACAGGAATGATAGTTTTATGCGATCACACTCATTTTAAGTTTATTCATAGTGTTGTCATTGGAAACCACTAAACTTCCCTTTTGTGTGCATTTATCAGATTTTCAAAGTCACATAAATTTCTGATGACCATAATAATTTTTTTCATTTTCACACATATTTTGCATGTAGATAAAATATCAGCCCAGATGAGGGATGGGAAAATTCACACTCACTGAGAACCATATGTCAGGCACTCTTATGTCACTATCTTATGTAAAGCCCTGAAACCAAATCACTGAAGAAGCAAGTGTGACTCAGAGAATCCTTTGAGCATTGTCCAAGGCCATGGAGGTAGTGAGAGGGAAACCCTTGGTTTAGTCTAGGTGCTGGAACTATAAGAGGAGAGCTCATTCTGTATCTTCTGCCTTGTTTCTTCTCTTGGCACACTTCTAACAGATCACTGTAGTGAGTAGAGGTCACAAAGTTCTTACACATATATCACCTCACATAGTATCTACATCAGGTTCTGGGGGGGGCACACCTATTTTTGACATTTCATTATGGATCAGGCTTTTTACTCACTAACTCTTTTATTCCCCTCGGTACCCCTCTGAGGTCTTGTGAGTGTACAGAGGATAAAAGTTAATCAAAGAACAATTAAGTGAGTTCTCTGAAAAGTGACATAGTTGCATATTGAATTATCGATGAGTATTTTTTTACTATCTGGAGAAGAAGAAAACATAGAATCTTTTAGTTTCAATAGTTGTGTCTATCTGTCTTCTGTCTGGTTGGCTGACTATTCATTGCTACGTATCTAAGATTGGATATGTTTTAGAAAAAAATGTAACTAGCCCAACTAGGCCTGGGTTTTATAGATACTATTCTTGGGAGAAGGCTGAGTTTATTTTTAAGTTAATTCTTTATAAAGAAAAGTATATACTACGTAAATGTTCAGTGAGTACTTAGTTAAGGCAAAGACCAAGAAGGTGGAACTGAAATTTGGGAAGCATCACTGTGTGAGTTGGATTCTTCGGGCCAAGTAGGGTGTCCTTGGCCAGACCAAAGAAGAGGACACGGGGGAGGGCTATGTAGGTGCTGGTGAACTAACTTTTCTGCTCAGAGCTTTCCCACTGTCACTGTGGCTCTTGCCTCCTTTAATTAATATTTTGGTTTTTGGCAGGGCATTTTGGTTCGAATACACATTTTGACGTTTTGATTTTTTTAAAGCTAAAATTTAAATGAAGGCTCGTATTCAGTCCATAGAGTATTCAGTCCCTTATGTTATGGACTTTACCTCTTACATGTGTAGCATCTAAAAAAGCAATTTTCCTTAAAGGAAGACATCATTCTTTAGAGCTAGACAATAAACATGTGTTTCTGAAACTAGAATGACATAGACTAGAGCAGGGGTCAGCAAATTTTTTTTGTAAGGAACTAGCTAATAAATATCAGCTTTGTGTGCCATATACCCTTTGCTGCAAGTGCTAAATTCTGCTGTTGTAACATGAAAGGAGCTGTGGGAAACAAGGAAGCCATAGAGCATGCCTACCTTCCAGTAAAACTTTATTTATAAAAACAGGCAGCAACTGGATATTGGTGGGGGAGGGCATGGCTTGCAGACACTTGTCTAGAGAGGTGTATTTTAGACCTACATGTAAGATAGGATGGGCTTCTACTCCCAGCCTTCTCCATTATTAGCTCTGTGATCTTGAACAACTCACTTTAAATCTCAGAGTAAATTTGTCCATTTGAAAAGTGGGACAGTCACATATTTTCTTGTATGAGCGATATATGTTTTCTTTAGATTTTTATGTATTGGATATACAAAATGTTATCGTAATAGTGAGCATGTATTACTTTTATAAACACAACAAACTATTTAAAAATTAAAGCACAAGCTAAAAAGAAGAAAGTTGTCAAAAAATCATCATTTGAGAGAATTTTGTAAGGAGTAGATCAGGTTCTTTGTGGAACTAGAATGGATATAAATTGATCAGTAAATAAGTATTAGGTTTGAAAATCATTATGGGCAAAGACTGTTTGTGAACTTTGTGTCATACAGTACCTTCTTAGATACAGAGTCATTAACCGATAATTTTTATACTATTTTGTTTATACATTTATTGATTAATTTAGCAAACTTATTGACCCCTCACTATATGAGAGGGACTGTGTTGAATGCTTGAGGTAGTAAAAATGGTGATAAATAACATAGTTCTTGATTTCAAGGAGCTCACATTGAGAGAGATGAGCATCTACACAAAATATTACCCAACTGTATGATAAATTCTCCTTTAGAAGTGTGTATGTATAGGAACCAGTAGGAAATCAGAATTGCTGGAGTAGAGATGAATGCCAAAGGATCTTCATCAAGACTGCCATGTCTGTTGGGCCTTGAAGGATGAGTGGGGAATCTCTAGACAGAAGGTCTGTGCTGTGCATTTGTGAACTTTGCACATCACAGGTAGTTCTCTGAAACTAGAAATGGAGTATTGAGAGCACATGGGGCATGTGATGCTCAAGGTTTGGCCCCAGTCAGGGAGTGAAGGTGAGGGAATCTGAACATTTTTGGAGCTACAGAAGGCTTTGGGAACCTGATAAAAGATAGGACACTTTTCCATAGGAAAATCATGTAGCGTGAAGTTTCAATATTTTGCATACAATTTTGAGACTAAGGATCTAGAGATCATGTTAGAACATTATGAACATTTCTATGTGCTTCCCTTCTGGAAGAATGAAGAGAGGTAACATACATTGATAGACAGATGCTTCATTGCCCTGCTTGATGGTGGCAGCAAATGCTCTCCATAAGCTTAAAGTTTTTTACTTCATTTCCTGAAGGATCTGGGAGTATATGAGATTGTGCTGAAACTTTTATAATTCCCTTGAAGAGATGGGTAAGCAGAATCAGACAAGACTTCTTATTGGTAATTGTCCACACACCTCAGTCACCTAAGTGCTGAAGAGATGATATCACTTTCCGTAGAATTTCCTCATCTGGAAGATGGTGCTACTCATAGAACCCACCTCATAGAGTTGTGAGGGTCGAGTGAACCCGTCCAAGTACAGCCCCGAGCCCTGGGCTTACACACAATAAGAGCTCAATAAATGTGAGCAATTGTGAAACGTCCGTGATTTCATTTGTGGACGTTCAGAGATGGAGCGCTCACAAACACTTGAATTCCTTTATTGAACTTATGAACAGTCTTGCGTTATTGGCTGCATCAGCATCTATGTGGGCCCATGTATCTCCGGATCTTCATGGGTGGTTTCTTTGGAATAAAACTTCCTTACCTGAAATACCCTTCCTGGCCCTGACTCAGCTCCTCTCAGTGATAGGCTGCTGTACATATTTTCCGTATAAAACAGCGGCAAAGGTGGAGATAAGTTAACTAATGAATTATTATGTGCTTTTTTTTTTTTTTCCTTTTTACAGCTTCTAATATTCAGTGGGGAAATTTTCCTTGTTAAGAGGCACTGACAAGGCCAGTTGGCCTAAAATTAGATCCAGCAGCTGTGCTTTGAATCAAGGCCCCACATGTGCGCTTCACACTCTTTTCCCGCTGTGCTTGTCTGCCGCTTTATCTTCCTTCAGGGAGCAGCCTTTTTGGGTGAATTTGAACATCCATGTTTTTTTCCTGGTACAACCAGAAAGGTGCTTCCACATAATCATGTGTCATGTTTATTTGCACTCATGGAATGGCAAAACCCAGAACAACAGCGGGTTTATTGAGTTATTATTATTATTTTTTTTTACGAAACCACCCTCTAGCATAACTTTAACTCAGGCTATGTATGAAGATTTTAGCCTTCAGCCCTCTCCGTGCCCCCAAATCCTTCACTTATCAAAATGAAAGAGAATATGTATCCAAAACAAACCTTCGGAGCCAGAATCAAGGTGCTAGGCCATCCTTGCATTTAGTTGCCGCCCAAACCAGCTCTTTTCTTTTTGTAAGAGAAACAAAATCCTGTGACTACTTTTATTTTGATATCTAGAACTAAGTTTTGTTTTGTTTTATCACTTCATGTTTAGGAGCCAGTGTTAGCCAGCGTTAATTTTATAGGTCCCATTCCTTTTGTATTTCTTTGCCTTACTGTTTGGTTAATAAACATTTCTTAAAAAATATATTCATATACACAACATTATCGTGATTCGGTTTAAGTATCTGTGGTTATAAGTGCACTTCATTTCACCTAATTAAGTTATTTAGTCATTTACACGTTAGCAACGTACTACATATTCCACTTTTACAGGAACTTATTTTAATTACACCCACAGTTGTGCTCTGCTTCATTATATCCATAGATCAAGCTGAATAATAGCATCTTAAAAGCCATATGCTAAAAGTGATTATAGGTCATTAAGGCCAAATTAAGGTAACATTTCTAATGGCCACAGCGGAAGTCCAACTAACAATTACTTTTTTCTTTTGCTTTGGGGAACTCATTCTCTTTGGCTTTGATGTTGCCGGGCTCATGGTTGAATGCCTGGTGTTCGGCATGGGGTGTGGTTGCTTTGATGATGCTAATTTTTTTAAGGGGGAAATATATATGACATACTTTTTATTTATCCAAAAATCTCTATTCAGTGAATCTGCTGCCATCTTTCTCAAAACATTATGCTTCTTCTTTAGCCCTATCTGTTCCTACCTACCATTAAGAGTCAGGTGGGCAACCAATTCTCATAGTTTGGGAATAGGAATAGACTAGAATTCATTTAAGTTACTTTAATGAATAATGAGAATAAAGCCTGGTCATGACCTTCCAAAGAGAAATCCCTTGGCTTTATCTCTTTCCATGGAAACTTTGCTTAAACACAGTAACAACAATAACAATCTGGTTTTTAATGCATGAATATTTAATTCTTGTTTTGGTTGGCCTAAGATCATTTATTAAGAAAGAAAAAAGGACATCCTTCAATTTCAGGCTTATCCATACACATTTTGTAACCTAAGAATGGGTGACTCTAATGTCAGTTTTCTCTTTGAGAAATACTTAGGTTTGGTATGGGAATAAATAATTCTGGATTATTTTGTTGATATAGACATATAACTATAGAGGTCTATTTTAAATTATCTTTACTGGATTACCTTCCAGTTTTATAATCTGTGATTGAAATTAGTAAGGTTTAAATGGGAAAACTACACTCAAAATATTCCAATTTAGACTTCAATAGTAAGTCAGCTTTTTGCTGGATTAGTGAAGATTTTCTTGCGTGTTCAGATTTGGAAGATGTTGGGCAGTTACACAAACATGACTGGTTGATGTGGAACCTCTGCATTTTTGTCGGAAAATTATGTTTCTGCCAGCTCATATACTTTTAAAAATATTCCCATTTAAAGTGATAGTTCAGTTTGGACATGTCAGTGTAGAAATTGGCAACTTACCTTTTATGTAAAAAGGGTGAAAATAGGAATATACACTTATAGTTTGCTGTACCTGCATAAAAAAAAACACAAGAAACAAAGTGGTTACCTGGGGATGGCTGAAGAGGGAGTAAAGAACAGCGTGGTGGGGATGAGACTTCCAAATGTATAACTTTCGTATTACTTTGAGTCTTGAACCATGTACAGGTATTTTCTCTAACTATATTTATATTTTTAAAACACTAAACAAAAAAATTTGGTGACAGTTACAAGCATTTTAAAGATTGTTTTGTTCAGAATTCTAACCGTAAAATATAAGAAATAAATAAGTGGGATTAAGAGTGCAGTCATCATTATATACTCATATTGATTTGGTCATTTTCTCACGTTAGTTTTGGGGTGACTTAAACATACTGTATATTCTAAAACACAGATTTGTGTTTACTCTAAAACATCGATGTTTAAATTTAAAAATACTATGGCCGTATTAAAAAGCAGACTCAAGACAGACTTTACGGAGGAAAACTGTTGGACTTAAACAGAAATTTGTTGGTTTGCAAACTGGCCGCTGCACATGGAGGGCAAGGAGAGGTGGAAGAGTCAGGTCACTCCAGATTGGTAGGTGGCAGGTGTAATAAGCAAGGCAACTCACATCCGAGGCTTGTCTTGAGCAGCTACAAGACGAGTAGATTTCTGCACCTGCCTGCCAGAGTCTCAAAAGTTTATATAGGGCCCTTAATGGGGTTCAGTCCAAGCATCACCTCACTCTCTCAAGGCTATGTCCTTGAAACAGCTCTGGCTATGGCAATAATGTGAAGATCGTCCATTCCAAGGACAGGGAGGGAGTGAGGAGCCTCCAATTGCCCAGTTGGTGGTGTCCAGCTCACGGGTCAACCGGTGTCACATCCTCTCCATGACCTCTGCCAACAGAATTGTATATTTACATAACATGTGGTTTGGTTGATCCAGTGGTCTTAGAAGGTGGGAGATGCATTATTAGGAGTTGGGTGTGACAGAGGAAGGTACTCTTGCATGGTGACGAACTTGTTCCTGGATTCAGGGACCACGGGAACTTCCATAGTTGGGAATGGGAGCAGTAAGTGCTGTGGACAAGCTACATTTTAAGTTATTTTTAAAGTACTTTACTCACACTGGAATTATTTTAACCTGTCAAAATGTGGCTAAGATGTCAACAAAATTCTCTTCTTCCAGATTTCTAGGTGCTAATGTACTTGCATTAACAGTAATGAAATGTGATGATTTAGTAGTTTTATTTTAATTAGAAATGTGATTGATTTTAACCTTTATTTAAGAAAAGAAAGGTAATATGGATGTATTAATTTTACTATGAAAAAAAGGTTCACCTTGAAATTCTTAATACCATAGTCCTTAAAACATCAAACTGTTCAGTTGGAGAATTTGCTTTTGCTTATTGATAGCTGAAGACCTGCTGTTGTTAATATCTTAATGATTTGCATTTATTAATATAATGTTGGGAAATTATGCTGCATTCTTTTTACAGTGGTGTTTTTGCTGATTGATCTCATCTCTGAAAATATAACAGAGCACTAAAGCCATTATCATAGTTAAACATTATTATTCTTGAACGGGGATGTGAAATACAGGGCAAATTGTGGAAAAAAGTGCTGTTCGGGAAAACCACTCAATCCTTTTAAAGTCAAAGAGATTAAACAATTTGGAATTTGAAAAAAAAACACACTGAAAGATAAAGGTATATAAGCTCACTTAACTATTAATGATACAAATTAATCTGCAGAGAATTAAAAGCAGCTTTGTTAATGATAGAAGACACGTGCAGTTAATAAGGACATTACTTCTCATTTGCAGTTAGGTTGGCCTCTCATTTATTAATATCTGTTTAAACTACAAATAGAAAGAACTCCATTTTTACCAGACTTGTTGTCACAAGACCCAGTCTCTAAAGAGAAATATCGTTGATGGAAAACCAGAAAGACTAAATAGATGTATTTGGTCTCACAGGCAGTCCATTAATTTGCTCAAATTAAATATTATCTTTAAATATTGAAAGGTTAAATGTACACTGATAATGGATTTAGACAGCTATTAAGCTGTAATTGCCTTCTAATGTAGTTAAAAGACATTTGATATAACATATTGAGAAGGAAGAATTAGGGACTTTTCTCTACCTCAGTTTCAACTGAGAGTTTTATAGCTTTCATTCTGGCAGTTGTAGGAGTTGGGTAACAACATTTTTTTTTATGGGAACGCATACAATATACATAAAATATTCAGTGGGCAGGTTGTAGAGGAGCTGCATTTTGTTCAGTGTACTTCATCCTCTCCGCAAATCTGCAACATTGATACTGTCAGATCAGCTCTCCACCCCCAATATTTTTCTGTTAGATAAAAGCCAAGTTTCTGAAAATGTTACCAGTGTATGATTTCTACCCATCTAAGTTGAATTAGTGTTTTGTGCCCTGTGTATATGGATACACTAGTGACCAAATTAATCTGAAACTTTCTCAGTCTGCAGGAGAGTTCCATCTAGCTCAGCTAGTCAAACTGATGGCTTTTGCTGGCTGGATAGGCAGCTTTCTTTTTAGTGTTTGAATTGTTTCATTTATGGGATGATGTTTGCACGTTTTTACAGGTTGTGTTTTGTGAGTTGAGTTTCCAGGTTTAACAAATTATGGTGAACCCAAGAACACAGGCTGATTGATTTAGTCAATCACTTGCCTCTAAAGTTCAGTGAAAGGACAAGATATTGTTTGGAAAAGAAATGTAAAGGAGAGCTAGACCTTCGACACATCTTTTTCCTTGTGAATGATTTGAACATAATCGAAGTATGAGTATGCATTGGGAAAAAATTACCTGCAGTTAAGATATCGAGCCAGGGACTTCGCTGGTGGCACAGTGGTTAAGAATCTGCCTGCCAGTGCAGGGAACATGGGTTCAAGCGCTGGGTTGGGAAGATCCCACATGCCGTGGAGCAACTAAGCCCGTGTGCCACAACTACTGAGCCTGCGCTCTAGAGCCTGCAAGCCACAACTGCTGAGCCCACGTGCCACAACGACTGAAGCCCGCGCACCTAGAGCCCGTGCTCCGCAACAAGTGAAGCCACGACAATGAGAAGCCCGTGCACTCAATGAAGAGTAGCCCATCCCCGCGCTGCAACTAGAGAAAGCCTGTGCACAGCAACGAAGACCCAACACAGCCAAAAAAAAAAAAGAAAAAAAAAAGATATCAAGCCAAAGTATTTTTGAATTGAACAAAGAAAGGGAAAGAAACATGCTGCAGTTGATCCCTGTCACTCATCAAATTTTTGTGTGAATACGCAGCCTCTGCTAGTTGTTGGCTAACTGTTCTGTATTAACGTTTTGGTTTAGTTTCCTTCTTTTTTTCAGAATTCACTTTGGTTTCACAAACCATTGTCAAGGAATATGTGTGTGAAGGGCTGTTTGGGGGCCTGGGAAAGATGTTTAGCTTCTTAGTGGTGCCAGGGCCACTGCGTGGCGTCCCCTGGAGGTGAGCGTGCAGCACTGCACGTGGCCACCCTGCTTTGTGCCTTCAAAGCAGAATGTGATAACTATGTTTTTCATTGAACTTCTAGAGTACTTTCACAAATATATTTTTAATCTTTTTAGATCCTCTAAAGTAGCTTATTTCAGTTTTATAAACAAGAAATCATGTTCTGAGAGATTTTATAAGTGACTTGCCTAATTTAAAGTGGAGAACACATGAATATAATATCAGGCAGAACAGAAGAAAAAATATGACAAGAATTTCAAACGCCATAGGATCCCAGAGGGAGACACTGTCACTTTCACTGACTATGGCCAGGGTAGAATTTTTAGGGAAGTCGAATTCAATGTGTACCCTTTTTTTTTTTTTTTTTGCGGTACGCGGGCCTCTCACTGTTGTGGCCTCTCCCGTTGCGGAGCACAGGCTCCGGACGCGCAGGCTCTGCGACCATGGCTCACGGGCCCAGCTGCTCCGCGGCATGTGGGATCCTCCCGGACCAGGGCACGAACCCGTGTCCCCTGCATCGGCAGGCGGACTCTCAACCACCGCGCCACCAGGGAAGCCCAATGTGTACCCTTTTTAATAAAACCAGCAATATACCCTATAACAGTTTTCCAGCTTACTCAGATAGATGTTCTGCTTTCTCTCCTCAACCTTATTCCACATTACCATTAAAAGAGTAGAAAAATCACATACTAAATTTTACCGAGATAGTTAAGTAGAGAAGGTAATTGCATTATCCACAAGAGTCTAATGTATAACATTTGTAATCCTTTAAAGTGGAATTAGGACTCTGTCTTCTCAGTATACTGTGCTGACCTTAGGTTTCACTTGTTAAAGCTGTTCTAGAAATCTTTTAAAAAATTCTGAGCCACTTTATATTTTTCTTTTGTATTTAGATAATTTTAGAGCTATTTACCAGCTAATCATAATTTTCCTTTAAATGTGGATTTCCAAAAATTTGTTTAATAATACGACGTTAATATACTTCGGTATGACTTTGCGCCCTTTATTCCCTCTTTCCTTCTTTCTTCTTTTCCTCCCTCCCCCTTCCTCCCTCCCTCTCTTCTTCCCTCTTCCCTTCCTTCTTTCCTTTCTTCCTTCCTGCCTTTCTGCCTTCTTTCTCCTCAGAATATCATCTCTGTCTTTTGTTTTTATTTCTCTCAAAATGAAGTTAAATGGAAAATGTGGATTCCATTGGTTGGGCTTGGTATTGTCTAATGTTGTAACATCCTAGGGCTCTGTGAGGCTGATTCGAAGACTTCCATATTTCATACAGCTTTTAAGTCTTTTGTATCATCTGCATATGCTGAGAGCAGCCACTTGCTTCACTACCCTGAAAGCCTTGAATATGATGATACACCATATACTCATTCTTGATATCTTCTGATCCACTGTGTACACAGTAGCCTGGAGAGCTTTGTAAACCTTTCCACCCAAACTAAAGACAGTAAATACATAAACACAAGGAGCTTGGGGACTTGGCTGAAAGTTGCCACCCAAGACCTCAAATTATTTGCATGCTGGTGCAAAAAATAGCCATGCAGCTGAAGCTCAGGAAGACGTCTGGTGTTTGATGTTCATCCCGTCTCACTGTGTATTCCAGGGTACCCTTTCTGTCTACCCGGATGGAAAAAGCAGTTTTAAAGCAGTGCTCTTGGGTATGGAAGGGTTTTTTTTTTACAGAAGTCGCAGTCGTCGTTCATTCCGTGCCATTCTGCCTTCTCTCCTATTAAATACCTATTAGATATAAACATTGTTGCACAAATGAAGTCCAGACAACAAAACCACCAAAAGAGGATGTTAAGTGACTGCCACATGTAACGACATTATTTTCTTCCAGATTATTCAAATACTTTGGTTGATGGCAAAGGTGGAATTTTGCTGATGTCTCTGAGTTCCTCTTGTAAAAATGATCCATGCCTTTTCATATGAAATGCTTTTATTGAGTTACTAAATAGTGGAAGTTCTTTGGGTGGGGAGGGGAATATATATGTGTGTATAAACACACACACACACACACACACACATCCATCCATATGTGTCTATACCTGAAACAGGATTTGACACCTATGGTTTTTTTCTCCCTCCGTGGTTCGTGTTCTTAGTATGACATACATGAGTGCAAATATGTGAAGAGAATACCCTGGAAGTTTTGTGCTCTACTTTACCGTACTGTGATTGCTTCTCTTGCTGTGCCATTCATTTCTGATTTAAATATCTAATGACTCTCATCAAACAACATTTAAACTTTCTATGAGATCCTGTAAGTGTTCCTTTAGATCACATTATGAGTAACAATGGCTGAAATGAGCTTCAGTGGAGAGGCTGCGGTTCAGAGTGGGGCTTCTGCAGCTGTTGGTGATGGCAGTAGCGCCTGACAATTGAATGGCAGCCATCCAGTTAGTGGCATTTTGCCCATTAAGCGATGTGTAAAAACAGTGTTACACTATTGATACTGTGTATAAAATAGATAACTAATGAGAACCTACTGTATAGCACAGGGAACTCTAGTGCTCTGTGCTGACCTAAATGGGAAGGAAATCCAAAAAAGAGGGGATATATGTATACGTATAGCTGATTCACTTTGCTGTACAGTAGAAACTAACACAACATTGTAAAGCAACTATATTCCAATAAAATTTTTTAAAAATTAAAAAAACATTAATTTATCCCCCACACAAAAAAAACTGTAATGGAAAAAAATAAAACCCAGTGTTATTGGTACAGTATGTTTCATTTCTGCATCATTTTTGGGTTCAGCCCTGGCATGTTCTGCGACCTGCACTTTTCTCTTCCTGGTGATTTAAAAAAAGAAAAAAAAAAACTGACTCCTTTACGGTGGCATTAGCAACATGAATGAAATTCCTCAAGAAATGCCTCTTTGCAGTTTGAAACATTGGTCATCAGCCAGTAGTTAATCTGTTTTAAAGTGAATTCATCCTAGGACTGACAAAGAAGTGTAGTAACTAATTTTCTAAGATAGTTGGAAAGTCCTTCCCATGTCATAAATGGCAGGATTAAACCTCAATTAATTATAAGGTATTAGTGACCTTACTTTCATTGATAAGCTACGTTCATGTAACAGAAATCCTGTTTAGTTGAAGTTTAACCATCATTTCTGTGTGAACTAGCGTAAGGCACTCTGCTAGTGTGTGTGAAGGGTCAAATGATGGACACAGAATAGTTCGTGACCTCACAAAGCTTTGTGAGCATGGTTGGAGACATAGGTACATACAAATAGGGATGCTAGATCAAGTGGAATTAAGATATTTGAAAGAGCTAAGCAGAGGAGTCTTTGCACGTACAAAGCCATCAGCGGAATGGTTGTTGAAGTCAAGTGTGTTAAAGAATTACCTTTGAATTTCAGATATTTCTGTGTCACCGCGAACTTCCTGAGAGCTGACTGAACGTGGTGATTGCCATTTGATGTTGTTTAGTCTAACGCTCTAGGACTAATTTAGCATAGAAAATATACAGTTTTTCCTGTCTTACCAGGAAAAGTAGAAGCCAGAAGTTGAGTTTGTTTTTTTCTTTGTGCTTTTTCTTTTGAATCTGATTTCCCTCATCTTATTTTTCCCTAGGCTTTTGAGGAGGATGATATATTCTGAGGTATATTTTAAATAAGTTGAGGAAAGTGACTTGGCAAGTGTGAATTCCAAGGTTAATCCGTGTGCAGGGGAGACAGTGAAAGACGCCACCTCAGAGACAAAGAGCCATAAAGAACCAAAAGGTTTCTGGTGGAGGTGGGACACAGGAGTACTGTGACTGTACTTCACACAGGTTAGAGGAGACATAATAGAGGTTAGGAGGCTATGTTCCAGAGTTAGACTGTAAAGTCTGAATCCTGGCTCGGTCATTCTCCAGCTGTGTGACTTTGGAAAAGTTAATCTACCTCTCTGAGTCTCAGTTTGCTCATCTGTAAAATGGCAAGAGTAATAGCTTCCCCTTCATGGATTTGTGAGGACCAAATAAGCTAATCCATAGAGAGCACTGTCTGCAGAGCTACATATTTAAAAAAAAATAACACTAGCAGCATTAGCTATGATTGATTTTATGTGCCCCATCATGGAGGGGGAGAATGTTTTTCAAAGTGTTTCAAAGAGTAGCATAAAGAAGATGTTTTTGGCGTTGGCATTTTGGTCACATGGAAGTGAGGAAAAAATGGACATTTCATTCAGTACCATGCAGCACTAAGCCTTAAACAGAGAGGTTTTTTGAGATGCCCGTAATGATTATGGTTCGGATATTTTAGAAAGTTGGACCTCATGGATACCTGACTCCATCCATTTTTTATTGGAATCAATGAAAATGGATACATAAAGATTTAAGAGGAGGGGGACATTCTTTTCTCCACAGCTGGTCATGAGCCCAGTGTAGTTGGCAGTAAAATGGATTGTTTGGAATGTGTCCCTAAAATCCTGTAATTTAATTTTCATTATTTATATAACACAGTCAGTATACGTGGCACTTTACTGCACACACACAAGACCAAATTTCTGGCCTGTGTAATTTCACCAGAGAAGATACTGTAATGGAAATATTTGTGCCTACTAAATTACTACAGCTTGGTAACCTACCACCACTGAGTGACATGGTCCTAATCAACAGGGGGATAACATAGTGTTAGAGGTAACACAAGGGGTCAGAAACCGGGATAAATAGTCTAGCATGACAAAGGGGCCCATGTTTTACTTCATATGAAATCAGGGACTTTGAGGAATCCAGAAAAACAAGTTTTTGAGTATTGAAGTTAGAGAAAATAGCAACCAAGTTGGGTGCTACCAAGTAAGAAGAAACAAAATATTAAAACAGTTTTTCTCTTGTAGCAGTCAGCTTATTTTGTTTTATACACTTTAAAAAATACAACTTAGGAAAGAGTGATTGTCTTGACGTGTGTTCAAGAGAAGAGAGAGTAGGATTTCTAGAAAACTCTAACTTGGAGAATCTTTGGATCCCAGCAAATATTTCAAATTAAAATTCCGGGATCAGTGGCCCCTCAGTGAATAGTATTAACTTCTGGAAACCAGGTTGTCTCTACAGTGATTGTATCGTATTGGCCAGGTTAAAAAAACGCGTGATTTATCGAACTTGATTATTCTCTGATTATAGTTCTTCGTTTTTGAAAGAGTCATCTGGGCCAGGGGGAAGCTAATAACTTATTGCAAGGGGCAGAAGCTACAATCAGTGAGGCAGTTTTAGTTTGAATAAAAAGGCTATTCCTGAGATTAGCAAGAGGAATCGGAACTGAGGACTTTGTAAGCACTCAGGACCAAAATGTATTCAGCATATGCTAGCGTGCCACCAGGAACCAGAAAGAATAAATTACTCTGACTCCAATCCTGGGCAGGATCCCTGTGTGTCTGCAGAGTCTAATTATTTTACAGATCATTTCAGTTGCTGACTACGGCTCAGAGATGACTGCCTAAAGGAAGACTCCCACCTAGAGGGAGTGACACGCCCCCTCCCCAGCCCCACCCCGGGATTCCCTGTGAGAATTGTCAGAAAACAAAGTCATAAGTCCATGTGTTAATCATTCAAATAAACTAAGTACAATATGCCCAGCAAATCGGTTCACACATTTGCTATGTCAAGAAATTGGGATTCAAATCTTCTCCTGTATTTTACACGTTCATGTTTTTAAGCATCACTTAGACTCGTTCAGATTACTGAGCAGAGTCAGAGGTTCATCTGAATACACAGAGCGCTAGGTCCTTGCAAGGGGGTAGGGGGTGAGGCCACACCCCCCCATTCACCCCTCAGTTGCATGGCAGAGAAGACGAGCGTGACGACATTCGATGAGAATTTAAATCCTGGTCTAAATTGTTAAAACAGATTTGTTATTTTATGTCCTCATCCTTGTTTTCCGACGTCACCAAATCACTGCACAAATGGCGGTTTGTTTTCCAGAGAGATCTGGGGCCAGAGCAGCAGGTCACAAAAACAAGGATTTTATAGCGTTGTTTTTCAGCCTCTTTCGGATGAGTTGAATTTCCCTGGGCAGAAGTTTTCTCCCAACTCTTTCAGAGTGCATCACAAAGATGGCCTAGGAAATGTTAAATGTCTTAGAAAACTTAGATGGAGACAAGGCTTTGTTAGGGAAGTTTGCACCTGTTTTTTTTTTTTTTTTAATTCCTTTCTTAGGAGCAATTCTAATCCTTAAATTCCTCACACAGTGGGTATAAATAGACACCAGTGGTGACTGTAGATGCCTAGCTATATAGCTATATATTGACTAGATCTACAGGATGTCAGAACTACTAGAAATTTTTAATAAATTTTGTCAAACAGCTGGCCAGTTCAGTCTAACCCATCAGAATGTTTTATTGTTAATACAAGCATGGATGTAGCTTTGACAGAAATTGTTTGCACAGAATAATTTATAGTATGATTTTGAATTCATCCAGCCGTAGCCTTTTAGGAATCCTGTCATTGAATATTATTTTATACCTTCACATTTTGAAAAGACAAGACCGATAGCATGGAAGAGGAAAAGTGCAATTAAACTGAAGTACATTTTTAGATGGCAGTACAGCCTGCCTTGTTTCAGCAAAGAAGGTGTTTGAAGTTTCAAAACTGTAAAAGTGGATTTGTAGTAAAGCTCTGTCTGTTTCAAAGTACTGGTGACTCCACAGCTGTTGGGAGTCCGTCTGGAATGGGCATGGAACTTTGGAGAATGTTTCTGCCCAGGAGCTGGAACACGATCCTCCCCCAGCCCACACAATGTAGGATCTGTGCTTTTCTTTCCCTGATTCTTCCTTTTTCTCCATTTTCCCCCTCTTCACGTACTCTGATTGATGGAAACACGTGCTGGGAGCTTTCCCTGACATTCTTTCCAGACACCGAAAGTATGAAATGTTATGCTGGTGCTATGTCTATTTTTGAAAGTGAGGCAGTTAATGTAAAGCCCGTGTTGATATACTGGGATGGATTATAATGGTGATGTTATTACAGCCTTCAAAGCTGAACATTTATTATATTTCTCACCTACTTTTTGTTGCTGATACTTGATCATAGGAACATGTTGTACATCTGGTTAATTTGGGGGGACTTCTTTGTGGAATCCCAGAAGTTAGACTTTGATTCTTCTTTATACCTTGTCCAGGACCCCTCCTATTATTAAAAGAAAACAAAAAAAACAAATAGAAATGTAATCCTCCGCAGACTCACTTGGCCACTCCTTGTGCCCTGGTCATTCTCATTATTATTATTAATGCTTAGAGTGAAGATATTTTGTTGATTTATCATTGATGTTGCAGATGCAGTAAAAATAGTGTTGTCTGTTGGAGTTGCTCATCATGACTCTTTTTTACTTTTAAACATTCAATTCAGTAACTCTTGTTTTGACATCTGTATTTCAAAATGTTAAATGTCTTTTTGTATAGGAGGTCATGTTGGATTTCAGAAGCTAACAGAAATTGATAGTCAGCCATGTGCCCTCCTGAATGGAACTCCTAAGTTATGAAAAAATTAACCTGTGGGTGAGATTATTTTTAAAGTCTGTCTTGCTGTAACATAGGTTCCTTAGAGGCAGGGCCCATGTCTCCCATAATCGTACTGTATCCCTTGTTCCTGGTAGATTGTGTGGCCTAGAGAAGTTATTTAATTATTATTGGCTAAATGGGTGAATGAAAAAGTGAATAGGAGAATCCAGCACTGAATTTAACGGCAAAGGTTCATTTTCCTTGGCACCTGTTGCTTGATTGGAAGACAAAACTGTGCAGTCATACATGATTAAAAGTATATACGGACTTCCCTGCTGGTGCAGTGGATGAGAATCCGCCTGCCAATGCAGGGGACACAGGTTCGATCCCTGGTCCGGGAAGATCCCACATGCCGCAGAGCAACTAAGCCCACGTGCCACAACTACTGAAGCCTGTGAGCCTAGAGACCCTGCTCTGCAACAAGAGAAGCCACTGCAATGAGAAGCCCGCACACTGTAAGGAAGGGTAGCTCCCGCTCGCACAACTAGAGAAAGCCCATGTGCAGCAACAAAGACCCAACTCAGCCACAAAAAAAAAAATATATATATATATGTGATCCAGTGTGGAGGAGAATTGTATGCGTGCACACACACAATGTTAATAATTGTTTTTAGGTGGCATCAAGCACAGTTCCAAGCAACATTCCATATAGAAATTTTTCTAATCTTCACAACCATCTTGCGAGGTAACAGCTATTCTTATCCCTGTGTTGCAGATGAGGAAACTGAGGCACACGTAGGCTAAGTCACTTTTCCAGGGTCTTGGGCTTTTCATTGGCTGAGCCTGGAATTGAAGGTGAACAGTTTGGTTCTAGAGTTCCTGCTCAAAATCATGACTCTCTCTGACCTCTGACAGTGCATCACACCCACACTTCTGTTTAACACAGGCCTGTGCCTGATTTATCTGAACTGCTGTGGAAGTTCTCTAGAAATAACGCTTACGTTTAAGTAGTATCCCCAAACTCTTCTATCAGCTGAGTGCTGCACTCATCATTTTTTGTTTACTTAAGAAGTCCAATCTTTTGAGTTGACTAATAGATGTGTATGTTGGTTTCTCTAAAGTTATGGATCCCTGGGCAACAGGTGATTAATTTCTACCTCATAACGATTCAGCTACTGCTTTTAGGAATTTACTTACAAAGCACTGAGTATGCTTATAACATACTCATAGCATTTGGTCTTCCTTTGTGGTGAGTATGCATAAAAATGTATAATTAGGATCTGACCCAAAGAAACTTAAAGCGAGGTCTGGGAGATAAACAGATAATTTATAGAAGTAAGAATGGAAAAAATGTTTTCAGAAGAGAAAATTGTGGAATCTTGGAATTTTACTCTTGTAAGGGATGTAGAAATTATATCATCTAAGCCTCACCCTGGCGAGGCAGTTGGGCGAAAATCCTTTGGATCTGGGGAGTCAGCTGTAGGATGAGTTATTTAACACCTCTGTGACTCAGTTTCCTTTCCTTGAAAATGGGGTGATAATAATGCTACTCAGCTCCTTAGTTATGTTGTAAGGATTAAACGATGGAATAAACATACACAGAGTACTTAAAACATTTCTTGCACACAGGAAGTGCTTAATAAATATTATTGTTGAAGTTATCATTTTACAATTGAGGAAATTGAATCCCAGAGAAATTAAATTACTTATTCACGGTTAACCCAGCTAGCTAATGACAGATCCCGGGCTGGAATCTCGACACACATGTACTCAGTGCTCTTAGTGTATTCAGTAGAATTGTTGGGAGGCAAACCTCCACCTGACAAGTAATAATATAGACTTTCTGCATTTACTCTGGATCCTGAATATATGTTGATCTTTTTGCTGTTCCTCATTTTTTCTTCTGGGAAATATATATTAAGCTGGTTTTTTGAAAAAAGGATTACATGCCAGCATTATGGGAAGGAAAAAAAAAACACTTAACCATACTTTTTTACTTTCTTTCATACATAAGCCAAATTTCAAATGTATTAATTTTGCCGAATGCCATGGCAACATACATATCTGTTTTTCAGTTCATGAAAGGTATTTTGGGAATTATTGGCTTCTGCATGCTTGAGCGTTTTCGTCTTTCAGCTATAGAAATCTACTATGTATCCTCTTCATTTTGTGTTTGTGCTTCTATTCAAAATGAGAAGAAAAGCAGTTAGTTTCTGGGTTGTAATATTCTTAGTGAACAGTGGCTTTCTAAAACAGTAACACCTTGACTGAAATGAAAACTCTGCCGTATCATAAAAGATATTCTAATTACTGCATCTAGTTAAAAGGAGAATAAATCACTGGGAGATTATTTTAAGTGCCTTAAATATAATAGAAAAGAATAATGGACGTTGAACAGCTTGACAAGTTTGATGAATTCAGACTATGGCTGATTTCTGCTGCTTTCTAATGGAAAAGGAGAACATTTTACTTTCATGGTATATTGTCAAAGGTAATTTTTGTTGGAGAAGATAAGGGGAAACCTTATCTTTGTTGAGCACTTATGTACTAGGCATTAGCCAAGACAGTCCATTATCTCATTTAATCTCATTTAATCCACCCCAATCTTGTAGATAGCATTATGCCCATCTTACATCTCAGAAAAACGAGGTTCAGAGAATTTAAGTAACTTACCTCAAGGTACACAGCGGCCAAGTGGGATCTGGTTGTGCTAACCTATCGGATCTGGCATCAGAGCCCATGCCCCTTTCCTTTATTACATTATCTCCATTGTCATGGAGATACCAATATCTTCCCCTTTCATATAGAATGGTGTGTCCAAAAGAGTTTAATTTCTTTGAGCCTCCGTAAAATGGGACCAGTCAGGTGATTGTGACATTAAAGGAAAAAGATATGTGTAAACATCTTTTCTCAGTGCTTAGCACACAACAAATGGAGAGTGCCTAGGAGATTTTATTTTTAAGTTTCACCAGCTGACAAATGATATGTTCCCAGAGTTAAGAGTTTTAGGTTTTGTTTAATTAATTAAATCTTCAATTCTGTCTGTAAATTCAAAAGTATGTCTATTGAGTTTCTCAGAATGTCTTTTACAGGTTAAAATGGTGATAGAGTTGATAAAAAGTAGTACGTATTTTCCATTGGCTATGCCTTTGTAAGTGCATAAAAATTTATTTAATTAATGTGGACTCAGTAGCCATGGTATTGTGATAAATTGCATGTGCACGTGTTTACATGTATATGTGTGTGCGCTGGACATTGCTCTGTCTGCAGGAGGGTACAAATGTTGATGGTTGGAAAATTAAATCAGAAGCAAATATTCTTTTATTTTTGCATTACGTTTTCTCTTTAAGGAATGTTTTTACTGGTAAAATACTTTGCAAACATTTTTATCCATGAAATAAATATGAAACATCTTTGCTGGTTACCATACTTATTTGTATCTCTTTTACAATACATTTTGGATGCTAGCTCAGACTTTTTTCCTTAAATTTGCAAGTGAAGTAGAAGGAATTCCAAATACCTAAAATACAGAGAATCTACTAGTGCAGTTGCCTACCATTATGAAAATTTTACATGTTTTAAATAATAGTCAAACAAATTAACTTTTAAGATGTCACGTGGATATTTCACTCTCTTCATAGTCAGCATTCCATTGGTGGCATCAATGGGAGCTGTACTCACGAAACTCTTCTTTGCTACCATTTTCACAAATGGTTACTATTTTTTCCTTAAATATCTTTTGATGTTAAAGAATAATGTAAAATCCTCTATTGTTAAAAATACTGTTCATATTT
This sequence comes from Leucopleurus acutus, assembly GCF_964270905.1. Classification (NCBI taxonomy): domain Eukaryota; kingdom Metazoa; phylum Chordata; class Mammalia; order Artiodactyla; family Delphinidae; genus Leucopleurus; species Leucopleurus acutus. The sequence continues at coordinate 19,382,109 of NC_139155.1, forward strand.
TTAACCCTAATTTTCATACATTCACGTTTATTAGGGAGGCACCCTAGTACTGGACCTCCTAGCTCTTCATGTTCAGATATAAAATCTTAGAGAATCTAATACTACCAACACATCCATTCAGTTATGTTCAGATGTTTTTGTTGGTGCTATGGGAGTAAATATAACTCTAGGTTATGGTGGTCTCAGTCTTTCTTAGTCAAACATGGGTGAGAAAGTGTATCAGTGTTATCACCTAATGGTTTTCCTACCAGTATTAAATAATGTCATTGTCTCTCTTTCTTTGACACGTTGAATCAGCTGAAGAGATAAGTACAGAAGGGATGGGTGTGGCTCCCTAATCAGGGATGAACATGTTAAGATTCATCTTGATCCAGTAAGCAGATGAATTATTCCACAATTGCATTATTTAGTAAGAGAACACTGTTAGACTTTTAGCAGCGGTGCTGGTAGGTAAGCTTATCTATCTTGATCGTTTATAACTAAATTTTTTTTACATTTATTTATTATTTTTGGCTGTGTTGAGTCTTTGTTGCTGCACGTGGGCTTTTTCTAGTTGCAACGAGCGGGGGCTACTCTTCGTTGCGGTGCGCAGGCTTCTCATTGCGGTGGCTTCTCTTGTTGTGGGGCATGGGCTCTGGGGCACACAGGCTTCAGTAGTTGTGGCATGTGGGCTCCGTAGTTGTGGCACGTGGGCTCAGTAGTTGTGGCACACGGGCTTAGTTGTTCCGTGGCATGTGGGATCTTCCCGGACCAGGGCTCGAACCCGTGTCCCCTGCATTGGCAGGCAGATTCTAACCACTGCACCACCAGGAAAACCCCTATAACTAAATTTTTATTGTAAATTATGTAACCGATTAATCTGAAAAATGTACTTTTATAGCTGATTCGTTTCTGAGAAATATGCTTAGAATATGTGTGTAGAAGCATTTTAAAGGACAGGTTTAATAATGGGCCAAAATCTCATATGGTAGCATTAAAATTATTTTTATTAAGAAAAGAGAATTTAATGTTGTTGAGACTATTCAGTTCAGATACAGAGTACGACAGTTTAATCCTACAAGGTATGCTCATAGGTATCTGTGTTTTTAAATATTTTGTGGCTACCACATTTAAAATGATTATGCTCTCATAATTTATAGTGATTTTGATCGAATTAGCTGAACTAGGGTAGCATATAAATAGCGTAAAAAAGGAATTCTTCTAAAACTGTGAATACTACACCAGAAATGCAGTTTGCAATACCATATAGAGGTTAAAGCGATATTAAAGATAGTAATGTGTATAATAAAATCGAGAAAAGAGCATTTAATAGGAATTTTATCTCTTTCTTTATGGTTGTGGAAGGCATTGAGGGATCTTTGTTTTGCTATTATTAGTCACATGGTAGCATTTTTTAATTCAGTGGTCTTCAAATAGCGTATCATGAATTCACTATGTGAGATACATTTCTTACACACACACACACACACACGTGTGCACACACCCAGTGACCTCAGCAATGGTGGGGGTCTTACTCTTAAAATATGTTCTTTGTTTTGCTGTATTATATTTTTCTGTTAAAGAAAATAATCTGAACAAAATGAGTATGGGACGTCGTCTTTAAAAGGAGTAGTCAGTTATTGGATTGTTGAAGTGGAAAGGATGAATGAAGTCCTGTATACATAGAAGAAATCTTGAAAGACCAAATACACTGGTTGAGTGATAAAATAGATGTTTGTGAAAGGGAAGTTGTACCCTTTCCTTTGCTTTCTCTGTTGTGAGATTTTTATGTCTCAGTCTTAATGCTTGTGGAACGGGGACATATTTGTTGACTTATTTATATAGCTACCTGCCCATATGAAGAATGGTAAATTCATATGCAAAGATTTTCTCTAACTTGTTGCAAAAATGAGTTTCATAATTTCTCAGAAAATATGGTTAGACTCTTGATTAGGCAAACTGAGGGGGAGTGGTATCATGTAATATAAAATATACTCCCCAGTCAATTAATATTTCTCAGCACATTTACTTATTTGCAAATAAGTAAAGATGTTTGTAACCAGTCAAAATACAATAGATGTCATCAAGTTCGTGAGTTAAACTTAAATTGTATTGGGTACACATTAAGCATGCATGTACTCTTACGTTAGATAAAATTGCATCATTATTTAGTGAAGAAAATTTCTCTTGTTTGTTTTTAAGATGTTCTGTTTGTTTGGGGGTTCTACAGATTTCCCATGATATGTCTACATCTATTTTTAAATTTGTTTATTTTGCTTCTTCAAGTGTGCTGATTTCTGTATCTTTCAAAAGTTCTGGAAACTTCTCAACTGATGTTGTATGTTGCCTCTTCCTCATTCTCTCTGTTTCCTTTATGGGATTCCACTTGGAAGGATTTTGGAACTTTGCATTCTATACTATTTCCCTTTTTATCTATTTTATATTTTCTCCCTTTTTCACTTTTCTGTTTCATCCACTAGAATGTAAGCTCTATTAGGATCAAAGTCTTTGTTTTGTTCAACAATATATACCGATTGTTTAAAAGAGTGACTCACTTAGAATGGATGCACAATGCACAATAGAGGTATTTGTTGAATGAGTGAATGATTTCTGCATAATTTCTTCTATTTTTCCGTTTAATTAGCTTTCATTGCATCTAATCTGCTGTTTAACCCAAGTTCTATGTTCCTAATTTCAGTGGCTATATTTTTAATTTGTTGATGTTCTATTTGATTTCATTTCAGACTTGTCCTTTCACTGTGATTTCTTTTCCTCCTTTTATGTCTCTGTTAACATGTTGGTCTCTTTCAGATTATTCTTTTTGTCAGGATATTGGGGTGCTAATCTGTTTTTGTGTTTCTGCTGACTCTTCTGCAGTAGATTACTTTGTGTACGTTTCTAATTTTTGATTGTGAGCTTATCTTCATCTGGGGTGTTTGTTTTCTGTGGAAATCTCATGTTCTGGGTTATAGGAGAGTTATTACAAAGTGGTTTTATGTTAGCTTCTGCCAGTTTCCCAGGAGTTTCATTGGTCTGGGATCAGTTTTTACATTAATTTTATGGCTCAGGGGTTCCCAAACTATGCAAATAATGTGCATCTAGATTCTGTAAGTACATATGGAAAATGTTTAGAGGTTTGGTTATTCATAGGCAACTCTTTCTTTGCCTACCAGAGCCCTTGCCAGAATGGTGTCGCCTTGCCGCTTCCTTAAATCAATGACTTGAAGGCAGTAGTCTTTCCAAATCCTTGGTTTCATGCAGGAGTCCTGGGATCTGTCCTTCTGGGGGCATTAAAACTCCAGCCCTTATCCCTTAGGACCCATAGATCTGCTAATGTTTCCAGTTATGTGCTTTCCACTCTGGCTATGGATTTCTTCTGGGAATCTCATTTTTTTGAGTTTGAGTACGTACATAACTTTTTTTTTCATCATTATATTTTATCCAGGATTCTTACATATTTTTTCTTTTTTGGAGGAGTGCCTTACCTCAGACGACCATATTGCTGAAACTAGAAGTCCCCTCTCCTTTCTAAGCTCAGTTATTATGTCAATATTTGCTTTGTTTGTCTGAGTATAGTGTGAAATGGACTCCTGAACTTAGAGGGTTTCTGTCAGAAAAATTGAGCCTTCATCCTTTTATTTTAATCTATGAGATCTTCCTATTACCTTCTTAGAACAAGATGTAAACATCCAGAGAGGATAAAGGAAACCATCTTTGTATCTGCTGTTTGTTGGTGGATCACTGCCTAAGATATGCCCAGCCTTGCTCTAATAGATCTATTGCTTCACTTTGAATTTAGTATTCAGGGTAAGGTGCTGATGTAGCACTAGGATGACCAACATTAAAACAAGTCCTGGGCGGGGGGCTTCCCTGGTGGCGCAGTGGTTGAGAGTCTGCCTGCCGATGCAGGGGACGCCGGTTCGTGCCCCAGTCCGGGTAGATCCCACATGCCGCGGAGCGGCTGGGCCCGTGAGCCATGGCCGCTGAGCCTGCGCGTCCGGAGCCTGTGCTCCACAACGGGAGAGGCCACAACAGTGAGAGGCCCGTGTACCGCAAAAACAAAAACAAAAAGTCCTGGGTGAACCTGGACAGTTTGTCACCCTAATCTGGGATCCTTTCCAGAGATCAAAGAAATCCTTTAAAACTTTACTACTGTAGAGCCTGCGGGCTTAGGCACCAACTGTGGTGTTATACTGAGACTTCTTCCTTAGGACATGTTTTCATATATTCAAACAGCAAAGATAAATAACCATCTGTTTAAAAAGAGGGCCTTGAAAGGATCCTAGTCCTATCGGATAGGGAAAATATCCCCACCCAGTGAGAAGGTCTAGAAGCATCATCAAGACTTATTTGGGGGGGACTAGTAGATTATACTTCTAGAACTACGTTCAGTATTATTGTGACTGGGCTGGAAAACCCTCAAGAATACACTTCATATTGATTTTATTGTAGACATCTGTGAGGCAAAGCAGAGCATACGCATTTACCAGCAATGCAAATTGAATGAGCGAGTGGCAACAAAATCACTCCTAACATCTTTGCCCTTTTTTTCTCTTGATTTGAACTAAAGACATATGTATGGACTCGAAATCCAGACTAGCAAATGAGGGTCCACCATCACGATAACCATCTCACCTGGGTGACTTACCATGTGCTTATAGGAGCAGTGGATTCTCTTGAATTAAAATATTTATCACTCTTGGCTAAGTCTCATAGCAGCCTGGGAGGTGAAGTGGAGGTGCTGGTAAAGAAGGACATCCAGTAACCTGTCCTGCAAGTGACAAAATACCCACCAGCCCCTCCAAACACAGCTTCTGAATGATGCAAACTTTTAAAAAGTCCTAAGATCTTTGGCCACTACAGCTAATATAAAGACCCACCCCTTAACACACTCATACACACATGCACACACGCACTTTTCACTGTTTTATGGGCATGAGAATCTCCTATTATTAACAGCACACAATTCAAAAAGCTCGGCAAAAGAGGAAGGAAACAGTTGAGAAAGGAAGGTAGTGGCCAGAAAGCTTGTTTTCAGTTTTTGCAAAAATTGATACCATAATACTGTGCTTTTTCTTAAAGGTTTTCACGTCAGAAACTGGAAGTACTTTCAAAAGCAGGATGGGAGACACAAAGAAAGAATGCTCTGGTCCAAATTTATTGAGTTGTACCAGCAGTAAAACACAAAATGTAGACTCCCCAGAAATTTTAAAATATTGATTTATTACTTATATCCTCAGTCTTTGGAAATCTGTCTTGTGGTAATTCCAATAATATGAATCAAATACAGCATTCTGCCATAGGTCTTATATGGTGGGGCAGCATTCCAATAACTATAAATGTTATATTTTCTGATACTTATGTGTGAATAATTCTTTGTGTTGACTGCAGTTATGCTTTTGCAGAGTCACTAGTTTTTGAAAGTCTTTGTATGTTTAGGGTGCACTAGGTTACTGTAATTATACTCACTCTAATTCTGTTCTTTTGTAGCTGTGTTCCTATAGTGCTATGATATTATGGCCCGAAGCTGAAAAGAGGTTTTAAGAACTTACTGTTGCTCCCCCGCCTTGCCTCCCACATTCTTACAGTTGTTACATACAAATACATTTTTGAATATTGGAAGAGTAGAATTTCTAGAACTTTCAAGAGTAGTATTTTCTTCTGTTCTTCACAGCAGGAAAAAAAATGGACTTACTAATCCTTTAAATAATTTTGAGGTCTAGGGACTACTTGAAACATGAATAATGAAAAATAGTGCAACTCTAGCATTTACATTGGGGCCAGATTAGTCTGCTAAAAAGTATGAAGTACAGTTTTTTGTAGAGTATGTCTTAGATTGAGAAAGTGGAAACATTAAAAAAAAATGCTTTACTGAGATCCCTTTATGGATTTACTGGTTTGTTCTCATTGATCATTGGACCGTTTCTAGATGTAAAATATTACTATCTTGAAATTACTATAGATTCTATTACTAAGACCAAGTGCATGTTTATTTTAATAGCCATTTTCCTTCTGATTTTTAATACTGAAACTCCTACAGTGCCTTCAACTAATGATTTGTTTAACTCTCTACCTATTAATTGGACCAAGGCATAAGTTTGTACACAGTATATTTTTCTCTTTTCTATTCCACATTTTATTTCGGCTTCAATTAGTGTGTACCTTGAGCAAAAATGAGGTGATTTTTGTTCTTTGTTTTAGAATTTGCCATTGAGAAAAATATGTCTTATTGCCACTTTTCTGAGTTGATCTAGTAGGGTTCACAAACAGTGAAAAGAATAAGAAAAGTCGTTTTGAGGGCTTGATAGTATTATAAGTTTCTTCCTTACAATAATCAGAAAAAAGAATGAATACTACTTTTGTTTCTTATAAGGCAGTCTTGAAAATTTCTGCTTACGTATTTTCTGTTGCTTGTATCTTAACTAACAGAAGAATGACCTCTACCCTCTTCCCATTTTAGTGTAGAATTTGGATTCATCGTGGACTGCTAAGGTTTTCTCACCTTGAAAATTTATGGCAGGACCTTATGTCTTCATGTGCTGAAGCCCCTGTAAGAGTTTGCTAACTCATGACTTAAATACCCCAGCAGAGATCACATTAAAGTTGAAAAATGGGGAGTTCCTGCCCTGAAATACCATATATTGAGACTATTTCTAGCGGATTACTGGGAACAGTGTGTCAGGAGCTGTGGTGTCATTGGTAGTCTTAATGCAGGTTATAGCTCCATTGCTCAGCCAGCATGTATTGGCTCTGGTGAAGTCCCTTCATGGAGAGTTGTGCTTTGGGGAAGGAAGCAGAACCTCAGTTTCCCCACCTGTACGGTGATGATAAGACTTCCTTGTGCACATTTGTTGTGCGAATGGATGAGACACACTAGACTGGTACAGAGTTGCTGTTCTCTGTTAGTCTTTTTTTTTTTTTTTCCCACTCATTCATCCCTGTGTGTGTGTGTTTTTTTTTAAATTCTGTCAATATCCATTTTTTTCAAGATTACCTTAAAAAATTATTTATTTAGTTTTGGCTGTGTTGGGTCTTTGTTGCTGCGTGCAGGCTTTCTCTAGTTGCGGTGAGCGTTGGCTACTCCTAGTTGCAGTGTGTGGGCTTCTCACTGCGGTGGCTTCTCTTGTTGCAGAGCACGAGCTCTAGGTGCTCAGGCTCAGTAGTTGTGGCTCCTGGGCTTAGTTGCTCCGCGGTGTGTGGGATCTTCCTGGACCAGGGCTCGAACTCGTGTCCTCTGCATTGGCAGGTGGATTTTTAACACTGCACCACCAGGGAGGTACCCACCGCTGTGTTACTGTGTTCACATGCTCACAGGAATGTAGTGAAATATAAAATAACATCACGTTTTTTTCTTTTTTCAGGCTTAATATTTTTTAGTGCAGTTTTAGGTTCACAGCAAAGTTGAGGGGAAGGTTCAGAGATTTCCCATATACCCCCTGAACCCACACATGCACAGCCTCCTCCATTATCAACATCACGTGCCAGAGTGGTGCATTTGCTACCGAGGATGAACCTACATTGACCATAATCACCCAAAGTCCCTAGTGTGTATTAGGGTTCACTCGTGGGGTTGTATATTCTGTGAGTTTGGACGAATGTATAATGACATGTATCCATCATATAATATCATTATATGATGATATATTATATCATTATAATATCATTCAGAGTATTGGCACTGTTCTGAAAATCCTCTGTGCTCTGCATGCCCTCCCTGCCACCTTCCCTGCCAGCAACCACTGATCTTTTTATTGTCTCCATAGTTTCGTTTTTTCCAGAAGGTCATATAATTGGAATCATGTAGTATGTAGCCTTTTCATATTGCCTCCTTTCACTCAGTCATATGCATTTAAGGTTCATAACATGATCTTAAAGCTAGAGATGTGATAGATTTCACAGTCTTGCAAAAGGGCTTTTTCAACTGAAATCTACATTTCCTTTGAGAAGAGTCCTGATTGGCTTGCACATAGAGCCCTAGGGCCATGGGAAGGAAAGAAGGCAACTCCTAACTTTTAAGTCCCAACTCCTGCTCTGCTGTGTCAGACAGTGGGAGAGTCTGGGTGGACAGCCTGGTGGTCAGAAACCGAAACCTTCTCTTTCCAGGAGGAGGGAGGAGAGTGGGGGGCGACTGACCAGGAAGTGGGGAATCTTAAGAGTGTCCGGCTGGTTCTTCCATGTCTTCTGTAGACATACTGCCACTTCCTGAGTTATGTGTCCGCTGCTCAGTAAAGCATCCACAACGCCCTCACTCTTCCCGGCACTTACCTAGCTGACCTATTTACGCATTCCTTTCTCGTGTGTCTGTGTCCTCGCCCTTCCACGCCTCTGTGTGAGTTCCTTTACTGCATCCTCAGTGCCTGGCACAGTGTAGATGCCCAGCAAACATTTTCTTAAAAGAAAGAACAGAGGAACAGAGAAGGAAAGATGAGACATCAAAAAGTGGAGGAACATTGAGGAGGAAGACAGAAATAGGGCCATGGAAGGTGTAGTCTTGGACCTCCTTTGGGCTCTCAGAAAATTATTGGCACTGAAGGGATTTTGTTAATGGTCATCATTGAAAAACTTATGCTTGCACCATTCTTGTGTGTTGGAGGGTGCCCAGACATCGTTACATGGAAATTCACAAACGTTTCCTTGTGAAAAAGTCCATCAGGGTCGGAGAAGGTCTAGGGAACTTATCTTTGAAGATATTTTCTCATGAATTTCCAGCCCAGACTTACAGCTTTCAGGGGCCAGGGCTGCTAGGTGATCTTGAGAGCAGCTGGAAGGGCTCTAATGGGGTCCAGCTGTGTACCCAGAGAACACACCTTCTCAGGATAACATTAACCGCGTAGAACCCTGCCCTCCCTGGTTTCCTCTGGGCTTTATGGGTCCCCGTGGTCTTTTGCATTGATCTTGCATTTTCAGATTTTATAGCAATTCTAAGCATGTGAAGGGTACATATTTGCTCTTTGATGTTCCCTTTGATAGAAGCCAGAGTGCTTTACCTGTGCCTGTGTTTAATAATGATGGGGGGGGGGGTCACGTGCCCTGCAGCAGAACACTTCCTGGGGAGGCTGGTTTTGTGTGCAGCTCTTTTTTTGTTTTTTTGGATTTTTTGAGGTTGTTGATGGGCAGGCTTTAATCAGGTGTTTCTTGTTTTATTTTTGAAAATGAAGTGTATTAAAGGTAGACATGTTATCCTGCTGGTGTTTTGTTTTGTTTTTTCATCACATCTTGTTCAGTGGTGCTACTTGATAGAAAAGGGTAGAATGGGAAGCAACATAGAGGGGACAGAAATGGCAATACTTATGTAACTAAGTGGTGTTTGTGATTTCCTGTGTTTTCCCCATATTTTATCTTTGTCTACATCCCAGTTAGAAGGCAGTTATCGTATCTCCATTTTTCAGATGGGAAATTTAAGTCTCATGAATTTTAGAGACATGCCCACTGGTGGTTATTGTGGATGGAACCTACGTTGGAATTCAGGGCTTTTACCCTATATACGTGACAAAATACAGGGTGATCCTGGCGTTCCTGTGGACTCTTTCAAGGAGTAAGTGGACTGGTTGCCTTTTCTGAGTAGAGCTCAGTATATAAATGGAATCATAGGATGTTAAGATTAGAAGGGCCTTTGATGGGACCATCCATCCTCTCTAAGCTGGCATTCCCTCTTCTGCAAGCTTGCCACATGGGTGACCAAGCTAGGCTTGGATATCTTCTTTATTTATTTATTTATTGGCCACACCATGCGGTCTTTAGTTCCCTGACCAGGGATCTAACCCGGGCCCCTTGCAGGGAGAGAACTGGACAAATCTTCCTACGATTATGTTCAGCAGCACTTATCAGAGGTGCTTACCTTACGGTTTTCTGTCTTTGTTTGTCTTCAGCCTTCCTTGGCCACCAGCCTCCAAAAGAAATCAGCTCCCTTGTATCCTCCCTTTAATTTGGAAGAGCAGCGCAAGGTCCCCTAAACAGCCCCTTAGAAGCAGGTGTGCTTAGCAGACGGCACCTGAGGTTTAGGATGTGAAGTCTAGCCATGGCGTGTTGGTGATGAGGATGTGATGGCGATGATTATTAGCTCCTTAACCCACCTTTAACCACATCATCAGAATTGACAGTTGTTTGTTAAAGACTCATTTCATAGGGCGTAGAAGAACATTTTTTTTCTAAACAGGTATGCTCTATTATTTTCTCTGTTTGAATATAGTATTAATTGGTCATGGCTGTTGTTCATCCGACTATGAAAAGCGTGTTTGTATTAGTTGTTTCAAGAGCATTTTTTATTCTTAAACACTAAAGAACTCTATAATAAATCGTGGAAAACGGAACACACCCGAGGGCAATTTATAACTTTTCTAGGCTTTATTGATGTCCTTAGCCATCCAGTGAAGACTGGAGTCATTCACGTGACAGGCAGGAGAGCACAGGCACCGTTGATTCATTTGTTGATTATTGGTTACAGAGAATTGAAGCCTATTAGCTCTGATACATTACTACTCACAAAATAGTGGTGGCCATATTAGTAGAAAAATTATCTGATATGTTCATGCATCATGTATACATAAATATGGATGTATGTATGCATATTTATATTTCTAAGTGTATATATCAAAACCATGACTTGGAAAGCTTAATTCTATTTGCTGCCTTTTGGGGACTCATAAAGTAACTTTTAATTGTTCTCCTCCCTCCATTGTCTATTTATTGAATCCGTTCTCCATGCCAACCATAGTGCTAAGTGCTGGGAATGAAAAGATCAATAAGACACAGTCCCTGCCCTCAGGGTTGGAAGCAAATACTTATTATCTAGCTTGATGAGTGTTACAAGAGACTTATATAGAAGATGCTCTGGTAGCCCGATCCGGGAAAACACCTACTTTGTCTGTGAAAGGCAGTCAAAACATTACCCAGAGAGCATCATTTGCATTCTAGTGGTAGTTTCATAGAATGTCTGTTTCAAGAGGGCCCTTCCCTGCATTTTAAATTTTTATTAGTTATAATTTCTTCAGGCTTCTGTCCAAAAATGTTTGCTGTTAATTCTGAACACTGATGTTCATGTGTTTTTTTTTTAAGTGGGTATCTTTTTCATTTCATGTTAGTTCCCTCCTGGCTTTTAAATCTATTAAAAAATATTTTTATCCAGATCTAATTTCTGCAACTTTTAAAAAACTTTCCGAGCAGTCACCTCCTGACCCTCTTTTCCCCTTAGCTACTCCCCCCCTCCCAGGGCCATCTCCCTTTCTTTAGAGCCCCCGCATAATGCTATTCCTTTACAGTCCAGCCATCTGCCTGTTTTAGCCTCTTCTTCACTCTCTCTGTTTCTTCTATATAGATTTCCCCATATGTCTGCTTCTTCCTTTATCCACAAGTCCAGACACTCCTCCATAGCTTTCTTACCACCCCATCCTGGTGTCCCGTCTGTTCATAAATAACTCTTTCATCCGCTTTGGATCTCCAACCCCCCACTCTTTCTAAAAAGAGTGTGCAAATAAACCTGAGGTGCTCGGAGCCAAGATGTACAGCATAGTTGTGATTCAGAATAGACTGCCTCCTTCCCGTCACCTGTTTCATTCCCCACTCTTCGTGGCTTGCCTTCTTTGTACATTTCTCCACGATTTCTGCTCAGTTCTGGTATAGTGCGACGTGCAAAGTTACTTAACGTCTCCACGAGAAAGTTTTGGCCCCTTCCTTGCAATACCGTTTTGCCCTAACCGGTTACTCTAGCTTTCTGGGCTGCCTAGTGGTCGCTGTTTTCGGAGTTAGTCACATTTGAACCTTTTGTTCTTCTGAAATTAATGTAATATGTCAGAAACAGCAGTCTCCCTGCCCTGGTGCTTGGAAACCTGAAACTTTCTGGATATGTTCTTTTGCAAATCTGAGTTCTATAATGTGTGCCACAAAAGGAGTGTCACAGAATAACCTGCAGAGATGGTACTGTTGCGGGCTGTCTGATGTTCTAGATGTTTAAAACGTCCCATGTCCTCCTTGTAGCATCCTGTGCTAGTGACAGTGTCTTCCTTCTCTCCGTTCAAGAGTAAACATTGGCAATTTGCTTGCCTTTAGAAATGTGTTACTGTAACCATCGCAAAGTTGTTAGTGTTTTTTGTTTCTGGTGTCAGTGATAATTTTACTCACAGAGTCCCCGCAGACATTTAGCTCAGCAGGAAGTAATCTAGGTAAGATTGCCTTGAAAATTGATCTAAAAAAACAGGAAAGGCTAACTATATTATTCCCTTTATTTAAAGAAGAAATCTGAGGTATAACTAACTTGATTATGTGGTGTAACTAGTGAGAACTAGTAATAAGTTAGGCCATGGCTAGGACCTCATTTACTCTCTCTCTTCTCCTTCCATCCCTCTGTCTAAAAGAAGTCAGGGATGAAAGTGATGCACGCTGTATTTCAGGAAGGGTGAAATGTCATGGTAAAAAATGAAAGATGGAACTGTTTACTCCTGAGATGCTGAGAAATGTCAAAACTCTGTAGCTCTCCTAGAGCCCTTGGGAAGCTAAATATTTTACCAGTAACAAAATCAAAAGTCTCAAAAGAATTAGGCATTTCGTCTCAAATGTCTCTTACTTTCCAAAGAGTTCTCTTTGTTTATATTCAAGGAAGAGGTTTTCACTGCAACAATAACATCAGAACTTTAAAAAACAGTGAAAAGACACGGAAAACCACAACAAAAACACATATTGCAGATTTAGATTCTTTCGGGAATTTAAAGCCAATCAATAATGAGGAAATGTGAATGTCTTGGAGAAATTTAGCTCAGGGTCAATATTCCTTTAAAGACACTAATGCTTCAGCCAGTTTGTTTAATTGTTTAGCTGTTGTTGAACTTCTGTGGATTCTGATCATTAGATGTGCACAGATCCAAGTTTGTGGTTTATATATAATTTTGGTTTTATATTTTGTCCAATGTGAAGGTAAAGGCAGTCAAAAGGTACAAACTTCCAGTTACAGAATATGTGGGTCTTGGGGATGTAACATACAGCATGGCAACTATAGTTAATAATACTGTATTGTATATTTGAAAGTTGCTAAGAGAGTAGTAGATCTTAAGAATTCTCATCAGAAGAAAAAAATCTAGCTATGTGAGATGCTAACTAGACTTATTATGGTGATCATTTCGCAATATATACACATATTGAATCATCGTGTTGTACACCTGAAACTAATATAATGTGAGTCAGTTCTATCCCAAGTTAAAAAAATGTGCTCTTACAGTACATTTCAGACTCAGGAAGATTAAAAATCACCAGTCATTTAAGAACAGTTGTTGGTCATGAACAAAGTTCTAACTGCAGCTTATTTCCAGATTTATTGACTGTGTACAGTGTAGTGTAGCTGCCTCTGAGCTGTGAACTAGATCTGAATGGATTGGATTATGGTGATGGTTTTGAATTTGTGTGAGCAGTACTAGAATGAAGTTCTGAACTTCCTTTTTATTAAATGATGTTTTTCTTACCCATACCAAATTACTTGCCAAACATCAGATATCTAAAATCTTATTAATAACCATCCTCCAAAGCATCTGTTCTTTAAGTGTGCACAGACTATCACGCATCTTACAGATCGCAGAGAAAATATTTCTTTGCTCGTGGAGTTGCAGTGGTCAGAGAAGTAGCAGTCTTGGGTGTCCGATTTTTCACCTTCAGCCCTCTTACTCTGCTAATTGGAATCATATGGTCGTACACTTTGGGTTTTTTTGAAACAAATTTCTAAAGATCCAGCGAAATAGTTTCAAGGTTACCTTCAAGCAGGTACAAATATCTTAGCTCTTGCTTCTTGATGTTTGGCTTTGGTCTATGGGAGCTTAATTAGTTCAGGCTCAGGGCTCTTGATTCACACTGAGGGTGTGTCTGTACTTAACACTTGTATAATAAAAAATACATTTTTGCCCTCATTTCTGGTGTTTTGTTTGTTTGCCAGTTTTAATTTTATCTTGGCGACGGGAAATCTTGAGGAAGGCTATGGTAAAAATTTTGAGGATTTTCAGGTTTGGATTTACCTCTCCTGCCCCAAAAGACATCTTGTGCAATAACGTCTATATTTCCTCCCCTTATCCTGTATTTATTGAGTGCTTATGATATACATGGCATTGTGCTTTTTAATTGCTGGTACCCTGAATATGTAGAGAAAAAAATCCCTCAATGTTCACTGTGTGTTTGGAGTATCATCTGGCTGAATTTGCCCCCAAGCTCTCTAGGAGGATGAATTCCAACCATCGATGGTGTTTACAGGTCTCAGAAGAACCAGAAATGTGAATCTGATATCTGCTGACTCAGTATTTCCCAGTCTCTGAAGGAATGCATTTATATTCATATGAACAATACTGATTTTCTTTCTGGAGAGAAAACAGTCATGTTTTGACTTTATCATGGGACAGAGATACTTACAGATTCTGTTGCTGCTAGAGGTCCTCTTATCTCTGTTCATCTGATTTAGAGGAACCCCTGTTTGACCCACTGGGATAGTGGTAAATCTGCCCTTGCATTTTTATAGACGTATATGTGAAGGTAGTGTTGGTTATGGGGTCAATGCTGCCTTAATGGTTCAAGATAGAGTGAAGGGTCCTGTGAGGTCTCACTGGGCTGCAACTTTGTAGCCTAGGTGGTCAAGTGAGACCCATACCTGAGGTCATCTGCCTCCCCCCTTATCTCATTTCTCTACTCCGTTGTTTGTAGGAAAACATGTCTGAGAAGTATGCAATTCTAAGTTGCCTAGGTCTAGAGTGAACTAGATCTGTTGAGACTCTGGGGAGAGTTTGGGTCTAGCGTGTTGGTGGATTGAGCCTGGACCAGGGTTCTTGACTTGGGGTTCACATATATGTCCATCTTTATATTTGGGGGTGAGAGTCTGTGGAGTTTCTCGGGTTCTCAAGAAGATTCAGGGACCCAAAAAAGGTTGTTACATGCCAGGGAAGAATGCTCAGGATCCGGTTTAGGGTTAGAACTGGCCCCAAACTTGGCCTTCTGTTCATAATTATTTCTGAAAGCCTCAGAGCAACTCAAGCAGTGGAAAAGCCGCAAGGATTCACAAGGCCTTTTCCTAGGCTTGCTTCAGAGATTTGATTTTATTTAAAAATTTTTATTTTATATTGGAGCACAGTTGATTAACAGTGTTGTGTTAGTTTCAGGTGTACAGCAAAGTGATTCAGTTAAACATACACATGGATCTACTTTTTTAATTCTTTTCCCATTTAGGTTAATACAGAATACTGAGCAGAGTGCCCTGTGCTGTACGGTAGGTCCTTGCTGGTTATCTGTTTTAAATATAGCCGTGTGTATATGTCAGTCCCAAACTCCCAGGTCGAAATTCCCCTAGACCCTCTGTAGAATAGAACATTTCCTTGGGCCCTCCATAGACAAAGACTTATCCAAGACTGGTCTTGCCCCACGCTGTGTTGGAGGTGAGATGAGCTCCAAGCAAGAGAAGGCAGAGGAACCTTTAGGACCAGCCGGATCTCTTGTTAGATAGACAGGTTCACACCTGTGTGCAAGAAAGTGAATTTTTTGTTTGTATTTCCTGAAGTGAGGCATGCTTCTTTCCTCTTGAGGTTCTGTATATACATTGTCAAGTCCACTGGAAATCAAAAGATAGCAAGATAGGACAGGGCTCCTGAGGACACACAAGAATGTGGTATAACTGGTTCACAAAGATGTCTGTCACAATCTTAGCTCAGGCTAAGATCTACAAAGGACACAAACGTCCTGGAGCAGAGACCTTTGGGTCAAGAGTCTTGACAGTGGCTTTACTGTACCTTCAAGGAAGTGAGTTTGCACTTAATAATGACCATCAGCTCATTTTCTCTTTTCTCATTTCTGTTCTTCCTCTGTGAAACTGGGGTAAGCCTCGTTGTAGAGAGACGCTCACACAGACTGCTGGTTCCACACCTGGGGAGAAGCAGGAATGAACTGAGTTATTCCATCTCTGTATAAATGACGATTGTTTACTGCATGTACAGGCTTTGGACCAGTGGTCTGGGAATGGGGCTTATTGTTAATCTAACTGGTTTTAGGCTTTTTGATCAGATATTTTAATAGGGAGGTAGCAGAAAGTAGGGGCCTCATTGGCCTCTGGTGCCGAAGACAGCTGGTTTGAAACTCAATTCTTCACGACTTAATGAAGTTATTGAACTTCACCATGCCTAATTTTCTAATCTATAAAATGGGGTTAATTATATATATGTATTTCGCAGTGTTGTACTGGAGATTAAGTGAGTTAATGCATTTCAGATTTCTACCATAAATAAGGCCCTCAAATTTACTTTTCCCTGTTATTAAAAAACAAAGTAAAATTGAAGAATTAGGAGTTTCACCTACTTGGTCTTTAATTCAGAATGTGGTATTTCTTCAGTATGAGTAGAGGGATATTTTTCTTTATAGAGCATCATTGACCCTCAGAAAAAAATCAATCAATCAAAGGTTACATGGAAGTAAATGGCAATGTCTTTTAGTTAAGTGGTTTTGTTTTTTTTTAAAGTAGAGATTTGAAATGTAAACTCACTTGATTTGGAATTGATAAGAACACAGAAAGCTTTACTTAGAAAACACAAGAGATATTTAAAACTAACCCTAAACCTGACATAATTGTTTTGAAAGCTGTCTTCATAGCAAAGTAAGGAGAGAGGGAGAAGGAAGAGGAAGGGGGGAAGAAATATGGCAAGACATCTAGAAGAAAGGTAAAGACAAACACATACTTAACTGTAGGAAGGGAGAGGAGAAGGGAGACCTAGGAAAAGGAAGACAAAGAAGGGACAGAGAAAGGTGAAAGGAGATGGGCTGGAAAAGTTCTGAAACCTTAATTAACTGATCTTGTCACACACAGCTGTTCATTTGAGTTGTGGGCCTCAGAGAATTATTCCTTTTTATCACTGTCTTTTGAAATGTTAATTAGATAATTGACCATTGTTCACAGTTCTTTGGTTACTTTTTATTCTTAAACTTCTGGAGCCCAGTCCTTGAATGGGGTACCCGGAGCAGCATGCCAGATGGGAAATTATTCTCTGGCCTAATAGTTGCCAGATGACCAGCACGGTAGTGCTTGGGGTATATGAAATCCAGCTGAGGGCCAGATCTAGCCTCAGGGGGCGGTTAGCACAGTTTCTGTGATGGTCCTTCATCAGTAGGTTTTTATTTTGTAATGGTAAAGGGCGCTGCCGTTTCATTTTATACACATTGATCAGATTTCCTCTAATCAAAAATATGTCTTTTTGACCACGAAAAGCTCATTTGAGGAAAACCTACCAATAATTAGAGGGACATCTTTTATTTCACGTGCAGAACAATGGCAGGCATGATGGTGGAAGAAACTGTTCTACTTCGGCCTGACTTAACTTATAGTTGTTTTTGTTATTGTTTCACAACAGTTGAATTAGATCATGTACATGAAAGCATCCTGAGGAATAGTGCACAGCACACATATAAGATTTGATTTTATTATTAATCCAGGTAGTTATTGATAAATACCAAGTAGTAATATATCTGTGAATCTTGCAGAAAAACACTTTTGACCAACAGGACATGGTCCATTAGAAAAGATGCAAGTTCTACATGTTTTACCAAGTGGATTAATCATTAAAAAAAAAATACACTCAATCTGATATCCTGGAACCTCAGTTATGTCTTTTCGATCTGCAGAGGCAGCAAAATAACATGCCTGATCTTTTCTATGTAATCATTAAAAATTATCAAACTGGGTATTTATTATAAAGATTAATTTCTGTGATGCATTTTCAGTTACACTTAAAGTAATACTTTAAGTGTAAATTTTCAGAAGATTCATGCAAATAACTGACCTTAGTTATAGTCCTGTAAATGTTGGAATATTGATGGTATTTGTCATTTTAAATTTAAGTGAACTAAAATTTTCTTTGTATGGCCTGAATGTCATAGAAAAACTCTTTCCCCTGAGGCTATTTTTCAAAAATAAAAACATGTTTTTAAAAAGAGATACACATTGTAGAACAGTTTACAAATACTGAAAAATAAAAAGGTGCATATAAAAATGTTCTTTTATTAGTTAACCATTGTAATAGTGCATCATATTGCCTGGTAGTCTTTTTTTTTTTTTTTTTTTTTGCCTGGTAGTCTTTATGTACACACACACACACACACATATACACACTCACAATTTTAAATGTGTTTGCAATTGTAGATTCTTTAAATAAACTTGTTTACAGTTATATAATCTTATTTTCATATTTTTGTTTTTGTGGGTTTTTTAATTGATGACTTCTGTCAGAGATATGTGTATTTTATTGTTTCTTGGATCTATTTAACTATCTTAGTTTTTCTGTCTTCTAGTTTATTAGTATGTTTTTAAACCTTATTATTCTTTTGGTTTTCTTGGGCCTCTTTTGTAGGAGTCATCATTCTTTTTGTTCCCCAGATTGTGAATTTGTGTCAGGCTATATATTTGGCTGCATCCCATATGTTTTGTTGATATGTAATATTCTTATTGTTAATAGTTTCTGAATAGTTCTTGTTAGTAGTTTTGTTTCCTTTTTAGTACAAGAGCTAATTTGGAATGCCATTTACCTTCCCAAGAGATTATCATCTTTCCTCTTTAAAATGCTCATAACTGATTTCTAGATTTATTTCAGTGTGGTCAGTGAAGGCATAGTGTAACTTCTGCTTCTTGAAATTTACTACACTCATTCTGTGTCTTAATAAATGTGGATTCTGGGAATTTTTCAACGCATATTTGAAAATGATGGTTATTCTCTATAGTGTTTTAATTAAAAATTTTTTTTTACTTAACTGGGTCCCTTGTGGCCCTAGAAAGATGTGTTAAATTCTTCTACCAAAGTGATATTTGTCATTTTTCATGCCTAATGATTCATGCCTCATATATATATTCATGCCTCATATATATGAGGTAGATTATATTTCCATTTTTGATTGTCATTACTCCTCTTTCAATATTATTATCCCTTTGTTCCTTTCCTTTCTGTTCTAAGAGAACTTTTTAGGTTTGTCATCTATATAATGACGTATTTTGTACAATTTTATGCAGATATTAATTTTGTCAGCACATTTTTACTTTTCTTATGGTGTTTCTTATCACACCGGTCTACTTTTACATCTCTTCCTGAATCTTTTGTCTTGACATCTATTTTATAGAGATACTCTATTTTATATCACCATCAAAGGTAAAAGGTAGTAAAAGGTAGTAAAATCTACTTTTACTTTCTGTGGGGTGAAATGGTTTTCAAAAGTCTGGTTTCCCTGTGAATCATGAGAGCATATCTACTTATATTATTTATTTATTTATTTGGCTACTTTGGGTTCTAGTTGTGGCACGTGGGCTCTTCGTTGTGGTGCAGGGGCTCAGTAGTTAGGGGTGAGTGGGCTCAGTTGCTCCGCAGCACTGGGATCCTAGTTCCCGGAACAGGGATCAAACCGGTGTCCCTTGCACTGGAAGGCGGATTCTTAACCACTGGACCACCAGGGAAGTCCCAATCTACTTATATTTTAATCTGTAATTTTTTTTTTTTTTTTTTTGCGGTACGCGGTCACTGTTGTGGCCACTCCCGTTGCGGAGCACAGGCTCCGGACGCGCAGGCTCAGCGGCCATGGCTCACGGGCCCAGCCGCTCCGCGGCATGTGGGATCTTCCCAGACCAGGGCACGAACCTGTGTCCCCTGAATCGGCAGGTGGACTCCCAACCACTGCGCCACCAGGGAAGCCCTAATCTGTAGATTTTTCCCTCCTCATGATACTTTTTTAAATAAGTTTGACTTTAGCAAACTCCAAACCTACCCACCCTTCTATAATTTTTGTAATGCTGGGGCAAAGTACATTGATTCTTTTCCAGCTATCGGTCACATTAGCTTCTGCCAATAGGAGGCGCTAGAGGAAGACGGGAAAGGTAGTGGAGCACGAAGGGACTTAGCCCTTCCTGTTCTTGTCATCATCACTCTGACTGCCTACGTTGTTTCCAGGTTTCGGTTTTCTCCTACGTTCCTACAATCAGTCTGCTGATACTTTCTCCTCTTTGCCTCTCCTCTGAGCGTCTAGGCTCTAAAAACCCGACCTCTTCCCTTTGTTTCCACAGCCCTGGGGATGGTAGCAGTATACACTTGACTGTTCTCAGATGCCTCTTAAATCTACACCAGAGAACTGTAGATAAGTGGAGGTTAAGTTGTTCAGCCATGCTGGTTTGTGAGGACAGCAGTCATCCACTCGTTAGCTTTCTAGAAACTTCCTTTAAAAATAAGACTTTGGAAGATGATAGTATCCTGATGCCTCTTATCTTTAAAAAAGTTTTCTATCTCTGGTTTATTGTCATAAACCTAATTGTGTCTCATAAGTGCCATGTATGTCACACTTTATCAAGGGTAAGAGAGTTATTCAAATAACCTGTATCTTTTGGGGCACTGGTACATGGCTTAGCCAAAGGCACATGGCCTTCATCAGCAAACTCCCAGCGGGGAAGCTGGACAAACAAAGTGAGATGAGAGTAAGCCTACAGTTCTGGTGTGGTTTTCTTGGAGGATAGGGTAAGAAGGACACACGTGGGAGAAAGGATGTATTATGTTACAAAATTCGACTCAACATGCCGTTTGCTCTTGGTGTGGCAAAGCGGTAAAGAGGCTTATTGGCAGCTATACTTAAGGTCATTGCAGTGCACGAAATGTAAATCAAAGTGTTATTCTTTACTAGAAGTTGGGAGATAACATTTACATAACATGCTTTTAAGGTAATGAGTTAAGTTTGTTATTTCTTTATTACCGTAACTGTTTCAAGAAAGTTATTTCCATACTAAAAATACTCCCTCTCCTGCTCGAACCTGATTTGTCATAATTTTTGCATGATGTTATAATCTATTGTTAGGAAATGATAGTCCCATTTATTTTTGTTTCATGGGGAAAATTGTTAACCAGCTGTTTCAGTCTCTCCAAAGAAACTCGCCTCCAGAATTCCTAGTAAGTAGCAAAGCTGATTGATAGAAATGTCACCATTTTTCTGACCCTCTCTGCTTCGTTGCTATGACATAGTGCAGAAGCCAAATAAGAAATTTGAGCAAAGGAAAAGATTCCAAGGCCTAGATATTTCACAAACTGGATAATTAGACTCTGCATTATGAAGAACAGACTGAATGAAAAAAATGTCAAAAATGTATAGTGGCTTAAAGGAGCACGGTGATTTCAGAGTGAAATCTTTATACATGAATTTTATGGTTAACTAGTAATAAGAATAAAACTTGGAGCAACCTCCGAAAATTATGTTAGGACTTGGACTTAATAAACGGTAGGCTTGCCTCTGTTATTCTCCTTAACCTACCTATTGCTTTTACTATATGATCAGATTTTCTTTAACCAATTCTTTGCTTGTAACTAAAGCTGTGTGTTCCTGTTCAAAACTTGTGTCTTCATGTATAAATTCACAGAATATGATTTTCAGAGGAAAAAAATATAACTCAATCAGCTTTACATGGTTTACATAATGTGATAGTCTCATATTTACTATGTGGTTAACAAGAAATAACTGTTACCAACAAAAATCAGAGAATTTAAAAACAAGGAACATTTTGCTTGGGAGCCTATGTATATCTCTATATAAATACATATAGACATCTCTAAACATCATCGATCCTCCTCATATGCCCATGCCATATATATGTGGATGTGGGATGATGCTTGTTTTTATATATACAAATCTATATTTATATAGCTGAAGAAATGAAACACATTGCTTTTTATGTAAGTGACTCAGTGCGTGTATAGACAAGCTTCATTTTACAGGGCTTTATCAATGCTGGGCTGATTAGATAGTACTAATGATTTGGTCTTCTGAAGGTCAGAGTTTGACAGGGTCTGGTGAACCCTAGAGACATTCCTGTGATATCAGTGCCCTTACTTACACTGGCTAGAAAATCTCTAGGAAAACTTTTATTCTTTGATGGAAATAGAATTTTGCTTTGGGTAACTTGATAGATTTGAATTATTTATGACATTGCTTTCAGTTTGTGTGTGTGTGTGTGTGTGTGTGTGTGTGTGTGTGTGTGTGTGTGTGTCTGTTGGGGCAGCTCTTCGGGGATGGGAAGTTGGAGGGATTAGAAGATTTTTCTGAGCGCTAAAGGGAATGTTCGACCCTCTGATGAAGTGGAGAGGGAGAAAATGAAGCCCTTAATTTCTTTCTTTTCAGAATTTATTTAGTCACCACTGTTCATACCTTATATTTTCTGTAGCATATTTTAGACAGCTTGCTTTGTAGTTGGGAAATGACAACTACCTGATCTTCTCAGGTTCTTTCTTTATAGCATCGGGGGGATTGCTGCTAGTTAACTGTGAAGGAAACAGTGAGGTTACACGTGTACTGAGCCAGAGAAGTCCAAGAAGAATGCGGAAGCCCTAGAGTGTCTCAATTCAGCAGATAAATGGAAACTGTGTACAGTGGCACCGTTCCGCCTTAGGGCTAGTCAGTGCTTGGTACTATGAATTTATAAAGTTGGGTTTTTTTCTTTTTTTTTTAGGCTCTGACATCATAATTGTTTTTACATTTCTCAAATTTGCTAAAGTATCTCAGAGATGATATCAAATTCCCTGATTTGAAATATAAAGCTAAGGTAATTGAGACAGCTGGAGTAGTGGTTTCTCAGCATTAGAACACATCTTAATGTTTCAAGACTGAAGATCTTGCTGGAAATCTGAGCTTGTTGCTAATGTAACTCACTCTCCTAATCTCTTGTTTTGTCCCTACGGCGTCCCCGCCCCTGTGTCTTGTGCTGAATATTGTTAGAACTCCGACTAGTACCGTTCCGATAGCAATGTGGTGAGTTTAGGTTGAATCCCTATTTTTCCTTGTATGCATATGTCTGGATAT
Source organism: Leucopleurus acutus (assembly GCF_964270905.1). Classification (NCBI taxonomy): domain Eukaryota; kingdom Metazoa; phylum Chordata; class Mammalia; order Artiodactyla; family Delphinidae; genus Leucopleurus; species Leucopleurus acutus. Next base: position 19,404,900 of record NC_139155.1, read on the forward strand.
GTGTAAATATGTAATAATACAGGGAACTAAATGTTCATTTTCAAGAAGTTATGGTGACATTTCTATTTATTAAAATGTTGAATAATTGTGAGAAGACATAAAATAAATATATGTTGGAGACCCTGACACGTTTCTTTATTCTCTCAAATTTTATGCACTTAGATTTACAGCAAAAAGTCCTCCAAGGACTATTAAACAACACTCTTTACGTCACCAAATACAGTTTTGGTTTTTGTCAATGTACCTACATATATATTCACAAAGTTTCCTCTTCTGATGTCTGACATCACTGTTCCCTGCTTTGTTTCTCTCCATCTGCTCCTCTACTTCCGCTCTCCATCCTGCTTTCTGCTCCAAGACACTAACCTCCAACAGTTGCCTAATCTGACTCTTTCAGAAAGTCTTCTGGTTGGGTTCAGCCAATGGGAAGCTTTGTCTTTTTCTTCACTTTGATTATAAACCTTTTTTTTTTTTTAAATGACTGTATTGTTTTAGATTTAGGTAAGATTAAACTAACATTTAATGAGTATTTTATGTAAACCAGTTTCTGTGCTTTGGGACATGTTATTTGCTTAAGCAAAAACCTTCAAGTGCACGACTTCCCTGGTGGCGCAGTGGTTAAGAATCCACCTGCCAATGCAGGGGACACAGGTTCGATCCTGGTCCGGGAAGATCCCACATGCTGTGGAGCAACTAAGCCCATGAGCCACAACTACTGAGCCCACGCGCCTAGAGCCCGTGCTCGGCAACGAGAAGCCACCGCAATGAGAAGCCCGTGCACCGCAATGAAGAGTAGCCCACGTTCACTGCAACTACAGAAAGCCCACGCAGCAACGAAGACCCAACACAGCCAAAAGTAAATAAAATAAGATAAAATAAAATAAATAAAATAAAATAAAAACCCAAAACAAACAAACAAAAAACTTCAAGTGGACTTTGTCAGCCCTATTTAAAAGCCAGGAGTACTGAGGGTGAAATCAAGTGTTTGCTTAAGGTAACAGAACTAGAAAACGGAAACCTGTCTCACCCAACCTCATGCTCAGCAGCCTTTCCCATTGACAGCCCTGCCTCCATAATCCATCACTGCATTTCAGATGTTACACGCCCTTGTGAAATTTGTCTTTGTACACACACACACACACACACACACACACACACCACTATTGTATGGAAATTTCTCTTAAAGCCACATGACTCTTTAATTATCAAGCCTAATTTGCTAATTTTGTCTCTATTATCTTCATCCTCCTACTTCCTGGGAGGAAGGGTATGTTTCCATGAGTCTTTCTCTCCTTTTCTCCTGAATCACCAAACTTTTTTTTTTTTAGCAATAAAGAATTTTAAAGTTAATTTTTTTTTTTTTTTTTTTGCGTTACGCGGGCCTCTCACTGTTGTGGCCTCTCCCGTTGCGGAGCACAGGCTCCGGACGCGCAGGCTCAGCGGCCATGGCTCACGGGCCCAGCCGCTCCGCGGCATGTGGGATCTTCCCTGACAGGGGCACGAACCCGTGTCCCCTGAATCGGCAGGCGGACTCTCAACCAGTGCACCACCAGGGAAGCCCTAAAGTTAATTTTTAATTGAAGTATAGTTGATTTACAATATCATGTTAATTTTAGGTTTACAGCACAGTGATTCAGTTATACATATATATACTTTTTCAGATTCTTTCCCCTTATAGGTTATTACAGAGTATTGACTATAGTTCCCTGTAGTTCCTTGTTGCTTATCTGTTTTATATATAGTAGTCTGAATCACCAAACTTCTGGTCTCTCCTGGATCTTCAGAATTTCAATATGCTCAAGCCTTTCCTGTCTTCAAATTAAACACACACCAAATTTTGAGACTAACCTCCATCATTATTTTATCCTTTCCTTCATGCAACCAAGTTGCCTCACGTCACGTTCTCTATATAATGTGCTATGCTCTGACTGTTTTCCACAACACTGTCCCCAAACTCCGTACTAAAGTTGCAGTGCCAGGTCAAGTTGACATCCTTTGTCCTTTTGACCCCTTGACCTTTTCAAAGCCTTGGACTCTGGACCACACCCTTCTTCTCTAACTCCTACTGTCTTTCAAAACTCACCTAAGGTCCACCTCTTCTGGGGAGCTTTTCTTAACACTCAAGATGAATTTGGCTGCTTCTCCAATGTATCCTCTTGTCCTCCAGGGCATGTGTTGTCATAGTAGTTATCACACCTGCTGAGGGGCTTCGTCTTGCTGAGTGAACTGTAGTTTATTTGAGGGTCTGGATCGTGTCTTTCCATGAGTTTTATACTCGGTGCTGTCTTCCTACCTGGGACTATCTCATTTTCCCCTCCCATCTCCTTACTTGTAGGTCCTTTTAACTATTGCTTGTTCAGCTCTGATTATTTGCCATTCTTTACATTAAGCATTGGTGATACAGGGTCAGACAAGAGATGACTGTCTTCGTGGGGCTTACAGTCTGCCTGTAAAAGTAGGCAGATATTTTAATATTGTTGAGGCTGTTCTCATCCTTAAAAACATAATACTTATGGTAAAGTATATATAGGGCAGAAGGGATCGAATGAGCATGTTTATTAATTGGTTAGCATTGTGCCTGGCATATTCATTTAATGTTACAGGTTAATAACATTAATACTAATAAGTCTTACATTACATATGCACTATGTGTATAGCAGATATATGAATTATGATACATACAAATTGTGCTATTTTACAAATTCTGTAAATAAAAAGTAAATAATACACATCAGTTGCTTTGTGCATCAATATATTTTTACATTTATCCCTTTTACAAAATCATGTTTGTTTGTTCGTTTTTTTCCCCTTTTGTTCATTTGCTGATTTTTACTTACCAAAAGCTATTTGTTAAGAATTCAGTCTTAAGGCCACCTGGTGCAAAACTCACCCTGGAAGAGGCTTTGTCATGGACCTTTTGAGAACCAGTTTTAGAGTGAGATATTAGCAACTATAGATTTCTTTAAAAGTTTTCTATTTAGTGATTTATTTGGATTAAGGGTCATCATTTTCTCATCTTTACTAGATGAATCTTCAGGTCTTCTCATTGGCCATGGTGAATACTGAACAGCATGGTGGTGTGTGTGGCTGTTCTGGGTGTGCATGCGTGTGTTTTTTTCCAGTCACATGCTCAGTAATCAGGAAGTAAGCATGGGGACCATGTTGCTGGGCGCCATGATACTCTTGCTGTTGCATTATCACCATAGGAGGTCATCAAAATAGTTATGAAGAATGTCTGTATTCACTAATTTGGTACCATTCAGGGAACATTAACAAAGGGGAAAAGATACAGTAGAAATCTGAGGAGAGATGGAAGATAGGCGAGAAACCTGGTGTTTGAAGACTGATCTTTGATCTTTCAGAGGAGGAATACATATCAAGAGCTTATCTATTCAAAAGAATTTACATGCAAAGCAAATCAAGAACGTAAATCTTACTTATCTTTGTAGATTAGAGTTTGGTCTAGGGTAAAGGAAAAGCCAGGCATCTATAAAAGGGGATTTACATGTTTATGCTAACTCAATTAGCATTAACAGGGGTTACCAGTAATGCTGGCTGCCTGGCCTCAAACTTTCACACATATATATTTTCAAAGACAATAAAACGATTTTCGAGAATGTTATATAAAGAAGAGAGAGAATTACCAAATGTGTGGATCTGTTTTCAAATTAAAAAAAAAATATTTGGGTTTTGAAATGTTACTTCAGGAATAAGTAGCTTTTTTTATAAATAGGAGAGAGCAGACTCATCTTATAGCCGTTAAAGTTTATTGCAGTTTCCAGATTTATCACTGGAAGGCACGCAGGTTTTCTTCAACAAACTGAAGGATGCATTTGTAGTCTAAATGGTGGCTCTGAGAGCAGTTAGGTATTTATGGAAAAAATTATAAGAAGCAATTTGCATTAAAATTTTTTTGTCAAAAATAAATACTGGTTAGGAAACTGGACCCTTTGTTTGGTAGTGCATATTGACTCATTCACACAGACATTGTGGTACTTAAAGTGTTGCAAAATCAGACATTTACATGGAGATGGGCTTCTGATGTTAAAAAAAAAAAAAAGGCTGAGGGCTGGGAAGGGTAAGGGTACAGTATTTAAAAAATGAGCTCTTTGTCTTCCGTCCTTCATCCTGCCTCGATCTCAGAGAGGTTTTGTCCAGTGAGAATAAAGAACCCATGGGAATTACCCAGGAATCACCCACCAGTAAAAGGGATAGTTTTACTTCAGTGAGCAGGGGTGGGACCAGAATCCTGCAGTAGTCAATGATGCTTTCTTATCCTCTTCATGCCAGGTGAACATTTGTATATGCAGAATACTGACTCACTGGGGGAATCACAGTCTTGTTGAAATCCAAAAGGTGATGCCTCTTTATCCCTGTTAGGGGATTTTATCTAACATGAGAGCAGCAGTTAGATTCCATGAGTTTGTTACCATTTACTGGCCTGATGCTCCAGGCCAGTTGCCTTTCCCCACTATAGCTTTGTTCATTATACTCACTCCTACCCTCAAGCACCTAATTTGCCTATTGAAATCTTATTAGCTAGTCAAAGATTTGCCAGTATCTCCTACAGACTTGATTTTTCTCATCTCTGAACTTTTATATTATTTATTAGTCTGACTCTCGGGACACTTATTACATTTTCCATGCCTTTTAATGATTGCTAAAATTATTATTTGGAAAAATTTCAAACATGTATAAAGTAAACAGAGTAGTAGAATAAGCTCTCATGTACCCATTATACAACTTTGACAATTATCAACATTTTTCTATTTCTGAATCACCTATACATCATACTTCCCACCCCCACTTGAATTGAATTAATATGGAATAATAGATGATGAGAACCTTGAAGTTAGGGACTGTATATATACATATACACACATATACACATACATGTACATATATAAACTTTATATGAACTTTAATTTCTTCTGATTAAAAATATAATATATCCTCATTGTGGAGATAGATATCTAATGTTAATATTTTGAAGATTCTAGTCTTTGTTTTTAAAAACTTAATATGAAATTTGTATATTGCTTTTTAACTTATCATTTTATCATGAGCATTTTCTTTTTTTAAATTTGTATTGGGGTATAATTGATTTACAATATTGTGTTAGCTTCAGGTGTACAGCAAAGTGAATCTGTTATACAAATACATATATCCACTGTTTCTTAGATTTGTTTCCCATTTTATCATGAGCATTTTCCAATGTCCTTGAACATTTTTGAAAGCATGATCTTTTAAAGGCAGCATAATATTCTATCATATGAGTCTTCCATAATTTATTATTTATTTATTTTTTGGCTGCGTTGGGTCTTCGTTGCTGTGGGCAGGCTTTCTCTAGTTGTGGCGAGCGGGGGCCACTCTTCGTTGCGGTGCGTGGGCTTCTCATCGCGGTGGCTTCTCTTGTTGCGGAGCACGGGCTCCAGGGGTGCAGGTTTCAGCAGTTGTGGCACGCGGGCTCAGTTGCTCTGGGGCATGTGGAATCTTCCCGGACCAGAGATCGAACCCGTGTCCCCTGCACTGGCAGGCGGACTCTCAACCACTGCGCCACCAGGGAGGTCCCTTCCATGATTTATTTAAACAGTTTCCTGTTGTTGACCACTGTCTTGAACATCTTTGAACATAAATACTTGTCCTCATTTGCAAAGATATTATTAGGATAGTTTCCTAGGGAATTATTAGGTGAAAGGCTCTTAACATATCTTGCCAGATTGCTGTCCAAGAAGGCTGTGCCTATTCGCATTATTTTTATCTTATTAACTTGGTAGTTAAAAAATGGTATCTGATTGTGTTCTTTTTAAAATTGGTATTTTCTGGATTATTAATGACATTGGACATTTTTCATGTTCATGATTCTTATTTCATGTGCTAAGTAAGGTGTTATCTGGAATTGCAGTGAATGGTACCTGCCATTTAATTTAGCTCTGAATCTAATGCTTTGCAGCGATGATCAATTATTTTTAGTATTGCACAAATCAGCTTTTGTTGTCTTTGGAACCAGAATGTCTGCCTCAGTGCAAATTATGTTAGTTGAGAGTTAGTTTTATTTTATTTTTTGATTATTATTTTTCAAAGTTGCCTCTGTATAATTTTCTCCCTTTACATTATATAACTTTGTTGAGAAATGTAATTCTGCCTGGAATTATTTAGTTTAGATACAGATTCTTTGTCTAAGAAATATACTCTCAGGTCTAAATATGTTTTTAAGTTTTGAAAAAAATCATTTAGGTAAAAGTTTTAAAGCATTCATTGTATTTGACTGAATTTATAGTGTATTTAACATTCTTCTGGAATGAGTTTGGAACTCTGTTTTTAAAGTGCTTAGTGCAATTTGTATATGCAGTGAAATAAAAGTTGCCATTTTCATAAGTGAGTTTTTTAGTGGTAAGCCTGCTCTTTTGCTGTGTGAAATTTCCAAACTCCGGCGTAGGCACTGAATGAAAACATTTACATTAATAAACTAGCGTAGGTAAATATTTTCAGTTTCAGAAAAAAGTGGAGAACGCTTTTTACTGTTGGAGTTACTTTCTTACCTAAATCTAGGTTGTAAATGCAAAAGTAAAACTAACATTTTATTAAAACCCCCTGCCCTTCGTTACTTCTAATCAAATCATACCTTGCTGAACTAAGTTCAAATATGTTGAAAAACAATTTACTGCTTTGTGTTGAAAAATAATATTCGAAGTATGTGTGTTGTGTGGAGAAACACTCAAAAACAGATCGACCCAGACATCAACAGGATATTATTACCCCAAAGAAATGACGACAGTTTGCCAGCTTGATGCGTAGAGGAAGGAAATTTACAAACATCTCCAGGAGAGGCAGGTTGAGCGGTTGAAGGAAATGAGGCACGTCCTGCTTTTATTGTGCTTATTGGAGTGGGATTCCCAGAAGACTGAACAAGGCTGTCCTGAGACCTCTGTTTGGCAAGGATCTTGTTGACTCATATTTTATTTTTGTTTCAGTAAAGGTCTGCTATTGTTCAAATTTCTAACGTAGCTTATAAACACACAGCCAATATCATTTCCCCTTCTATTGACTGATATATACAAATGAATGAAAATCTGCCATCATCATCAACTCATGCTCTGTTTCCACGTAGCAAAGAAGAGGAACAGAGAAGTCTCCTTAAAAGACAGGCCCTTTACATGGAGATCTCAGTTCAGGAATTTTCAAAGTTGTATTTTAGAGTTTTACTCACCAGATACGTTGGGGAAATTTATTACTTCTTATTCCTATGGTAGAGGAAAAGGGAGGTAAATATTTATGTAATTTGTATGTTGAAAGCCTAGTTTTTGATTAAGAAGTTTGATCTATTGGCTTCCGAATCCTCTTAGAAGTTGAATCACTGGACATTTATGTCTGAGACCAGTTAGGAAGACTTCCAGTATGAAATGCCTGGTTTAGAATAATGAATTCATGTAATGCTTTGAAATGTTTTAAAAATTTCCGTCACTATACACCTATATATGAGAAAGTAATGGAAAATATTATAAACATTTCTGCTTTTTTAAGCTCTAACGTTTTTTATTGTTGCATCTATCAGAATGCCTAAGAGTGTCATAACTCTTTAGACAAAGAAATACCGGAATGGAAATCTTCTTTGGTCTTCGGCTGTGACTCAGTCTGAGGAGCTATATCTGGAGCTTTAGGTTATGAATTTGTACTCTTAACTCTGAGTCAGAAGATGTGGTTACTGTCGGTCTTATTCACTGAGTGACATTGCATCAAGAGGAGACTTTTGTTTAGTAGAAGTTTAAAGAAGATAAACATGAAAGGGAAAAATACTGTGAGAAAGTGGAAGGCTAATGTTGATTAAAGTCTGGTTTTGCTTTCATTTCTCTTGGTTATTCCTTAGACTGCTTGATTGCTTTAGGTAATTTTTTCCCCCAGTCATTTTATTGTATGAAAAATTCCAAAGAAAAGTATTATTTCGTACCCTTCAAAGTTATGTTTCAGGGTAAAGATATAGGGACTGATCACCAAAGGAATTTCCCTGGCAAAAGTCCTAACATTTTTAACTTCCCACGATTTTGTCACCCCCCTTTTCCTTTTATTTTTGGCTCAGACCCCCAGGAATGTCTGATTCAAAGGAATTCCTATGGGAGACAGGTTTGCATGATATTTAAGGGTCTAGAGGTGCTTCTGAGTCAGGATTTTGAGGAATGATGTTAACTTAGAGGTAACCCTCTCCCGTTCTAGTGCGAAGGGGCTGAGGATTTGGGGGCAAGCATTTTGGACGTCACATTAAGCCATGAGAGATTTTGTCCCTGATGACCTGAGTTGACTTTAAACTGTTTTGAAGAGGTGCTCATTCCCTCACCTCTCCAGTTTTCTAGAAGAACCTCAGTTTGGTTTCTAACTCTGAGGGCTTCTTTCACACACTCTTCTGGCAGGGGATATCAAATGTTGTCTGAGTAGTTTTCTACACAGTGGATTAAGGCTGAAAAAATAAGTTGTAGGCACAGCGTTTGGACTGGGTGTGTGTAACACTTGTATGTTTTCTGTTGCTGCATTTGCTTGTTTCTAGATAACTATAGTTTTAGCAGAGAATAGCTTAGATAATATCAAGGCTTTGGATGTCTTAGTCCTGCAGTTATATGATTTAAAAACCTGCCCTGTGTGTAATGCTGCTTTAGGAAATCCGTAATCCATGGGGACAGTAAATTGATGGACAATTCTTTTTTTTTTTTTTAACATCTTTATTGGAGTAGAATTGCTTTACAGTGGTGTGTTAGTTTCTGCTTTATAACAAAGTGAATCAGGTATACATATACATATGTTCCCATATCTCTTCCCTTTTGCATCTCCCTCCCTCCCACCCTCCCTATCCCACCCATCTAGGTGGTCACAAAGCACCAAGCTGATCTCCCTGTGCTATGTGGCTGCTTCCCACTAGCTATCTATTTTACTTTTGATAGTGTATGTATGTACATGCCACTCTCTCACTTCGTCCCAGCTTCCCCTTCCCCCTCGCCGTGTCCTCAAGTCCATTCTCTACGTCTGCGTCTTTATCCCTGTCCTGCCCTTAGGTTCTTCAGAACCATTTATTTTTCTTAGATTCCATATATATGTGTTAGCATATGGTATTTGTTTTTCTCTTTCTGACTTACTTCACTGTGTATGACAGACTCTAGGTCCGTCCACCTCACTACAGATAACTCAATTTCGTTTCCTTTTATGGCTGAGAAATATTCCATTGTATATATGTGCCACATCTTTATCCGTTCATCTGTCGATGGACACTTAGGTTGCTTCCATATCCTGGCTATTGTAAATAGAGCTGCAGTGAACATTGTGATACATGACTCTTTTTGAATTATGGTTTTCTCAGGGTATGTGCCCAGTAGTGGTATTGCTGGGTCGTATGGTAGTTCTAGTTTTAGTGTTTTAAGGAACCTCCATACTGTTCTCTATAGTGGCTGTATCAATTTACATTCTCACCAACAATGCGAGAGGGTTCCCTTTTCTCCACACCCTCTCCAGCATTTGTTGTTTGTAGGTTTTTTGATGTTGGCCATTCTGACTGGTGTGAGACTGGTGGCCATTCTGACTGGTGATACCTCACTGTAATTTTGATTTGCATTTCTCTAATGATTAATGATGTTGAACATTCTTTCATGTGTTTGTTGGCAATCTGTATATCTTCTTTGGAGAAATGTCTATTTAGGTCGTCTGCCCATTTTTGAATTGGGTTGTTTGTTTTTTTGTTATTGAGCTGCATGAGCTGCTTGTATATTTTGGAGATTAATCCTTTGTCAGTTGCTTCATTTGCAAATATTTTCTCCCATTCTGAAGGTTGTCTTTTGGTTTTGTTTATGGTTTCCTTTGCTGTGCAAAAGCTTTTAAGTTTCATTAGGTCCCATTTGTTTATTTTTGTTTTTATTTCCATTTCTCTAGGAGGTGAGTCAAAAAGGATCTTGCTGTGATTTATGTCATAGAGTGTTCTGCCTATGTTTTCCTCTAAGAGTTTGATAGTGTCTGGCCTTACATTTAAGTCTTTAATCCATTTTGAGTTTATTTTTGTGTATGGTGTTAGGGAGTGTTCTAATTTCATTCTTTTACATGTAGCTGACAGACAGCTCTTAATGGTACTTGAGTACTTGTAGAAATAAGATACATATAGATGTATATTTTAATTTCAAGTAATCTAATTTTTGGTGTGAAATATTCAAGGTCAGCAACTTACCGAACTCAGAAATGGAGTAGTTTAAATGTTTAAAATATATTAAGATTTAATAACATACAGAGTCTTCCTACAATTTTTGAGAGAATATTTACTCTAACTTGTATTTCAGATCATCTGTTTTAACAGTTAATCAAAATGCAATTTAAATCTTGTTTCCATTTTTTTAAAGTTGGCACATTGTTTTTTAAAAGTAAGCATGATGTATGTATATGTATAGCTGATTCACTTTGTTATACAGCAGAAACTAACACCATTGTAAAGCAATTATACTGCAATAAAGATGTTAAAAAATAAGTAAAAGTAGGCAAATCTCTTATAGGGATTATGAAATGAAGTTTTTTGTTGCACCTAGCATGCACTGCAATTTTGTTATTTGCCATTTGTTATTAAGTGTTCCCAGGAATAAAAGGGTACGCACAGCAGAAGTGTTTACTGTACAGATTTCTGGTATTTTATTTTATTTTATTTTTTTTAATGGACGTAGTGGGTTTTTTAAAACATCTTTATTGGGGTATAATTGCTTTACAATGGTGTGTTAGTTTCTGCTATATAACGAAATGAATCAGCTATACATATACGTATATCCCCATATCTCCTCCCTCTTGCATCTCCCTCCCTCCCACCCTCCCTATCCCACCCCTCTAGGTGGTCACAAAGCACCGAGCTGATCTCCCTGTGCTATGCGGCTGCTTCCCACTAGCTATCTATTTTACATTTGGTAGTGTATATATGTCCATGCCACTCTCTCACTTCGTCCCAGCTTACCCTTGCCCCTCCCCATGTCCTCAAGTCCATTCTCTATGTCTGTGTCTTTATTCCTGTCCTGCCCCTAGGTTCTTCAGAACCATTTTTTTCTTTTCCTTTTTGTTTTAGATTCCATATACATGTGTTAGCATATGGTATTTGTTTTTCTCTTTCTGACTTAACTTCACTGTGTATGACAGACTCTAGGTCCATCCACCTCACTACAAATAGCTCAATTTCATTTCTTTTTATGGCTGAGTAATATTCCATTGTATATATGTGCCACATCTTCTTTATCCATTCATCCGATGATGGACACTTAGGTTGTTTCCATCTCCTGGCTATTGTAAATAGAGCTGCAGTGAACATTTGGGTACATGACTGTTTTTGAATTATGGTTTTCTCAGGGTATATGCCCAGTAGTGGGATTGCTGGGTCGCATGGTAGTTCTATTTTTAGTTTTTTAAGGAACCTCCATACTGTTCTCCATAGTGGCTGTATCAATTTACATTCCCACCAACAGTGCAAGAGGGTTCCCTTTTCTCCACACCCTCTCCAGCATGTATTGTTTGTAGATTTTTTGATGATGGCCATTCTGACTGGTGTGAGGTGATACCTCACTGTAGTTTTGATTTGCATTTCTGGAATGATTACTGATGTTGAGCATGCTTTCATGTGTTCGTTGCCAATCTGTATATGTTCTTTGGAGAAACGCAGTTTCTGGTATTTTAAAATGAAAGAGCAAGTAATTGTAAGCTGGGAAGGGTGGGCTTTTCAGCATGGACTCTAGCTTTAAATCTCAGCCCTTTGACTTACTTCCTGTAACTTGGAAAAACAGTTCCATAATTTCTCTGTAAAATAAGGATAATATAAGTACCTAGTTCATGAGGTTATGCGAAGGAGATGAGTGCATACATCTGAAGCATTTAGAACAGTGTTTAGCTCATAGTAACTGCTCAGCCAGTATTTTCAAGCTCTTAGCACTAATAGTTTTAGAGAGAAAAGGTATCAGGGGGCAGTTACTCAGTTATCATTGGAAATAATAATTCCATTTGAAAATCCAGCAAAATATTGTCTTTCAGAAATCATTCTCAGAAGTGGTGGTAGTGGAACTGCTCTAACTAGGAAGATTTAGGAATGGCAGCCTCGTTACGGGAGTCGGGGGATGGCTCAGAGGTACAGTTTGCTTAGTAAGCCTGGTGATTTGACCTTGACTGTGTTACAGATCAATTTGAAGGAGCGCATTTTTCTACAGATGCTTTTAGTTTCACTTTAAGTGAGCTTGCACTTGCAGGTGTCAAATAATGAGGGGATTGAGAGGCCTTTTGTTGGGGGGATGGGAGAAGGTTTGGGGGTATATTGTGTGTGTTGGGGGTAAAATCCTCCACCCACCTCATCCCACTGCCACTGCTCCTCTGGTCAGGAGGCCCCCTCTGACCTCCAGGGGTCTTTTGCTCCAGGTGACCATCAACTTGAGGATGGAACTTTCTGGGCCACAAGTTTGCATCAGTGCTTTCTCTTTGTTTTAGTCATTTCTGAGTCATGTGGGTCAGTTCCTCCACCAGTAGGGTGAGCTCAGCCTAGATAATTTTTAGGGGTTGGTGAGGGTCATCCCTCAAGGGTCATTATCACTAACCCTTGAGCCCAGTTCCTGGATAGGTTACCCTCAGCACAGACAGTACACCCCACATCTCCCTCCCCCTCCACCCCCATCCGCCAGGATTTCTGCCTAGGCTAGAATTCAGTGGCTACCTTTGTGGTTGCCACCATTGCTTTTCCCTGGAAGGTATAAAGATGCTCCCTTCTTTACTTCCACATGTGCAGTTGCCTATTAACTTGCAACTACACTGCATAGAAAAAGTACCTAACTCTTTGGTAAGGAAGAAAAGATAATTCTGTAGCCTAATTGTGTTGAAGTGAATGAGTGCATGCATGCTTGTGGAGATATCTTTGGTAACTCTTTGGTAAGGAAGAAAAGAAAAGATAATTCTGTAGCCTAATTGTGTTGAAGTGAATGAGTGCATGCATGCTTGTGGAGATATCTTTCTGGGGTGTGTGTGTGTATGTATGTGGTGGGAAGCATTTTAATGTGTGCGTAAGTATGGCTGATGCTTTTCCACTTGGCTTTATCTTGTAGAAAGAATAAGTGGTTTTAGAATCAGAAAGCTGATCAGAGGATTCCTGAATATTCTTTTTTTTATCCCAAATGTCTGATTTCACCTGGGTCTGGGAAATTGTAGCCACAGCTCCTCCTTGGTTTGCTGGGTTATGCTTATTAGAAAGTAGCCTAATCCTCTCAGCAGAGAGAGGAAGTGCTGTGTTATAACAGAGTCACGTGGGTTGAGGATCATTGAACCAGAGAGAAAACTTCTACAGTTTGATTTCCACTGTCAGTGATCAGTATTTCTAGATCTGGAACAATGATAAAAAAAATGATCTGGTCTTTAAGTATAACTGAGGTTTAAGGATTTCTCTTCTGAATCTGAAATCTTTAACACTGGAAGAACACACTTTCTAGCTTCTCGTCATTCTTTCGTTTCACAGATGAAAAGCCCTGTTGCTCAAAGAAGTGTCTCTATGGAACTTATTTCTTAAATAGCAAGGTCTAGAACTCAGGCCAGCAGAATCCAGGCCTAATCATCTTTCGGTGTAAAGGCGTTTTATTTTTTATTTTTGCAATAACCTTTAGACTGATCCTTCTCTCATACCACTATTGTGACTAAGCACGTGGACCAGATCTCTATATCCTGGATTTGAAACTTCATTCTTCACATCATGGTTCCTTGCTCTAGTCGCCATTTCTCAGTTGCTTGAGAAAATGGATAATAATTTTTATAGTATTGTTGCGAGGATCAAAGAAGTTATTTCTTGTAAATTACTTACAAGAGTGCCTGGCACAAGACGGAATCAACCTAAATGTTCATCGACAGATGAATGGATAGAGAAGTTGTGGTATACATACACAGTGGAATATTACTCAGCCATAAAAAATGAAATAATGCCATTTGCAGAAACATGGATGGACCTAGAGACTGTCATCCTTAGTGAAGTAACAGACAGAGAAAGACAAATATCATGTGATATCGCTTGTATGTGGAATCAAAAAAATGATACAAATGAACTTATTTACAAAACAGAAATAGACCAGACATAGAAAACAAATTTAGGGTTACCAAAGGGGAAAGAGCGGGGAGGGATAAATTAGGAGTTTGGGATTAACAGATACACAACTACTATATATAAAATAGGTAAACAACAAGGACCTACTGTATAGCACAGGGAACTATATTCAGTATCTTATAATACCCTATAATGGAAAAGAATCTGAAAAAGAAATATGTATATATTACCTGAATCACTTTGCTGTACATCAGAAACGAATACAACATTGTAAATCAACTGTACTTCAATTAAAGAGTGCTTGGCACAAGTGTTAGCTATAATGATAATTATCACTGCATTATTAATAATTATATAGTAATTATTATTTTATTGTCAATAATATGTTGCTTTTAGACACTTTAGCTGTCCAGCCTATTACAGTGAAAAGGTGGCTTTGCAGGAGAGTAAGATTCCATAATTATCTAGTGAAATTGGGGCCATAAATCATTGAACATCTTGCTCCATTTTTGCGTGAATTATTTGGATTGACTAAGTGCTCTTGTTACCGGGCTGGGTTACCATCTGCTGTGTTTTGCCTCCATAGGGTCAGGCTTGTCCTCCGAGGGAACAGGGAGGTGGGAAAAAATGCCAATAACTGAACTCCAAAATGTATCCTAACTGTCTTGTTCACGTTTATAGGCCAGTTTTATTGCTGTAGGTAAGATGGATAACTGGGCGTTATTCCAACATCTTGGCAGTTTTCCTTTTTCAAGGTACTAATATTAGGATTAGCATGTTGTTCTAAAGCCATTGCCTTTCTGCACCTTGTAATTGCTTGTTCTTGGGGGAGGCTTGGAAGATTTGAATTAGGGGTTTCCTGCCAAATATGGGAGAGCATGTCTATTTTGTTTTAATACTTTGCTTGGTTTTTAAAGTTGCAGTTCATTTTGTCAGTAGAACAAATCAGAGGCTAGGAGGGCACGCTGCACGTGTATAGGGTATATAGTATATAGGGTAGATGCATACTGGGGCAGTGAGGACACATGGGTGGGAATAGTATAGCTCTGTCAGTTTATTTTTTGTGTGCTTTCATTTATTTTTGGTATTGATACCAATGTTTGGCAGTACAGTGATTTGCCTCGTCTATTATGATTCCTTTTTAAAAATATTTTATTTTATACATTTTCTTTAATGTACTTGTATTATTTTTGTAATGAAATGATAAATATATCCAAATTAAATAACAGCAATAACTTTAGTTGCCTCAAAAAATGGGACTGCAGGGCTTCCCTAGTGGCCCAGTGGTTAAGAATCTGCCTGCCAATGCCGGGGCCACGGGTTCGAGCCCTGGTCTGGGAAGATCCCACATGCCGTGGAGCAACTAAGCCCGTGCGCCACAACTACTGAGTCTGCGCTCTAGAAACTGCGAGCCACAACTACTGTAGCCTGTGCTCCTAGAACCCATGCTCCGCAACAAGAGAAGCCCCACAATGAGAAGCCCGCATGCCACAATGAAGAGTAGCCCCCACTCTCCACAACTAGAGAAAGCCCACGCGCAGCAACGAAGACCCAACGCAGTCCCCCCCCCCAAAAAAATGGGACTGCAAATTGAATGGCATTAAATCTCTATAAATTAGTTTATATTATGTTATTATATTTTTATTCAAATATAATTGACATATAATATTGTGTACATTTTAGGGGTACAACATAATGATTTGATACTTGTGTTTTGTGAAATGATCACCACAGTAAATTTAGTTAACATCCATCATTTCACACCCTTAACAAATTTTTTTTCGTGTGTTGAGAACTTTTAAGTTCTACTCTAACAACTTTTAAATATACAATACAGTGTCGTTAATATAGTTCATGCTGTACATTGCATTCCCAGTATTTATCTTATAACTAGAAGTTGGTACCTCTTGACCATTTATTTTTGGTATTAATACCTGTTTTGGGGGGTAGAGTAATTTGCCTCATCTAATAAGTTTCTGAATCAAAGCCGAGATGGATTAAAATTATAAGAAAAAGATTAAATTGTTTATAATATCATCATTTTCTCTAAAGCATTCAAGAAACATAGTGTTTACACTTATCTATCATAACTAGAGATTAAAACGTTTGATGTTTTTTACTCAAATATTATTAGCATTTCTTTTCCGAAGAGAGCCCTGCTGCTGTAAAAGTTGTCAGTAACTACCACTCTTTGTATAGAGAAGTAATCAGTCCTTTCGAATGCATTAACACTTTTTCTGAATTTCTCTTATGGAATTAAAAAAAAAATCCTAGCTTGTATTACTGTTCTTTAAGGGAATCTAAATGAATTGGTAAAAATGCATGTACTCTGTATTTCGACTGGCCATCAGTTTCAGCTCTTACCATCACTTGTTTGTGGAATCTTGGGCAAAACTAATAATTTCTTCCTGAGGCTCCGTTTCCGCCTTCACATAGTTGTAAGGATTCAAAGAGAGAACCTTGGAAAAGGTTTTGTCCCCCTGTATGCTCAACAGATGGGAGGTGCCTTTTCTCCCATGTCTGCATTCCTTACCTTTTTAATGGACTTCACGGGAGCAGCATTTGTGGATTCAAACTTACATTCTTGACAGTGGCCCTGTCACTGTGGCCCTCAAAGTTGGTCATACTTCCTCATCAGTGGTCTGGAATGAACACATCCAGAAGAGCAGAGGAGGAGACTACATCAGGAGAATTAAGAAGATTTCAAAGCCAAGTGGCCTCTGTCATTCTCTGCTCCCTGCTGTGTGTTGTAAGTCTTCAGGGCCTTACTACTGTTATTGCCTAACTCAGTTTCCCAGGAATGTGCTAGAGTATAACTAGAATTCTGTCATTTGATGCGACAGTAGTGTTTACTTGTGCTGGGTACTTTCTAGGTGTTGGTGGAGGTTATGAATCAGGGTTAGATTCTTATTCATGGAAACCCACAGGTGCTCTGCCAGAGATCTGGACACGATTGCTAATATCTCTGTGTCCTTGGGACAGTTACCCTCCTTGGGCTCCATTTATCCACCTGTCCTAGAAGGAGGAGAATGCCTGCTCTGCCTTCCTCTTAGGCTGCTTTTGAAAATGGGTGAGATAATATGTGAAAGTTCTGTTGACAAGTAAGAAGAGGTTGGTGGTGATGATGAAGATGATGAAGTTGTTGATGCCCCAAATACCGCAAATGCAGACAATTCATGTCTTTCTAACTTGGAATTTCCAGCAATGCATGACAGTAAAAATTTTCTGTTTTTGACATCCATTGTATTTTGTATGACTAGGAAATGGACCTTCAAAATTTGACACAAATAACTAAATTATTTTCTTCTGTTGGTGAGGATCGCTAATTTTAGAGGCATAGCAGGTTAGGATCACCTGATATGAGGATTCTCAAAGTTATACTGTGCTTCACTAGTAACTAAAGTAGTTCAAATAAAGAGACATTCATAATGAATAAGGATAAATCAAAGGTAATTAATATCTATTGGTAAGGAGTTGGCACATACCAAGTATCAACAGTAGACATTTTTTAGGAATTGGAATGTTACCATGGAATCAAAGCATTCCACTTTAAGGTTGAATATCTGAAGATGCCTTCTTTCAGGCTGTCAAGAGGAAGTTAATATTCATTTTGTATATCCTACGTGAAACCTCTTACGCTATGCCATTTTCCTGTCTATTAAGAAATAGCTTTAGAAAAAAGAATCAGTTTATTCCTTAACTTGCATGTAACTTGCATGTAAATTCCTTTCTTTAAATTGTATGCGAATTGTGTCATCTTTGTGAAAAATTTGAGATGTCATACACATACTATTATAATGCCATTGGTTGCAGTTTTCAAAGTCAAAAGTTTATATTTACATTTCCCTGTATGGTGTGGCTTTGTGATTCGGGCTTTAAAAGGCATCCCAAAATAGCAACAAAAGAGTGGACTGTGAGTTGGGTGTATTAGGTTTGTATGGTGAGCTGCTGCTTTTTCTGGTTACCAAGGATGATCTAAATTTCTAATCTGAGCTTTTTTTTTACTATGCTATGTTGTCCTTTAAATGTCATGATAAACTCAATAAAAATATTTCAAGGTACCAGTGGGGGAAAAAATCTATATGAGATGCCCAATAGATAAGTCTAAGGACTTTAGATATCTAAAAATAGTGCAAACTAGAATTCAATGACTTTAAATTTAAGGACATAAGGTGTTGTAGGAGGATCCTCGTGAAAGATAAAACATCTAGCTCCTTTTCTCCTTAATGAGAAAAAAAGGAGGAAAAAAAAGTATAGAGAAAAGAAAACTTGTCATAATTAGTATATCTCTTTTGGTTAGTTTTTTTCACATAGGGGATTTCAAATTAATCTGAAATTTGCAGAGCGAAACAATTAAGTTGTAACGAATATTCTCCTTTCCTTGTAAAACCTATAAAACACTATTTTTGAGTTGCTACTTATCTACGGCCGGTTCTCTTTTTCCACTTCGTTGTTAGTTTGTAGGATCAGGGAGGGCATCTTCTGGATGGGATTGCTCACAATCCACAGAGCCTTTTCCTCTGTCTGTTGAAAGGAGGCAGATCTGAAGTTGGTCTCTTTTCCTTTTCATGATATGGGGATGCGGTGGAATCAAAACCGGCAGGATGAAAGCCCCAAAGCTTCCTTTTTCCAGCTGTTTTCCTCAGCGAAGATTTTTTTCTCTTCCAAAGATGATGCTTCCTTTCAAGAGGTTTTCACTCTGCGAACTGTTTCCTCAGTTTATTTCACTACAGTAAAATGTGTTCCCTTTAGGCCATATATGTCTCTTTTACAACCCAACCTGTCCTTTTCAGCGGTGTTAGTTGCTACTCAGAAGAACAAATGTGATTTATTCAGTCCCTTTAATGAGGTACAAAGACCAATAAACCTTTGCCACTGGAGTTTCATCTTTTTGGTTGCTTTATTTTCATTTATGAAAAATTTTAGATGCCGTAAAGCCATGGAGAATGCTATTAATTTGACCATTTAATATTTGTTAACAAAGCAGTTCAGGGTAAAATATGTCATCATAGCCTTAAGGTTTATTGTGTGGGTTTTTTTTTTTTTCTTCCAAGTGCAGTATAATGATATGTAATTTGTTTAAAGTAAATGCTTAAAATTAAAATTAAGGCACTGGAAACTGCATAAATGCTAAATGAATATTAAGAGTGGTTTGATTCATTAAGTAATGATGGGAATAAAAATATGACTATTTTTACTGATGGTTTTTACTTCACTTCTAGCATTGACGTTGTTTCTGAATTTACATTTGTAAATTCTGCTTCCTTTGGGGATAAATGAAATATAAAAATGAATTCTCTTAATCATTCATTAAACATAATCCAAAAAAATTCACTAGACCTTCTACCCATTTCCTGGATCGTCCAGGCTTCTTGCTTAACGGTAATAATGATCCTGCATTGATTTGTACTTGTTTGTGAGCTGCTCTTGAATGAATAACACCGTGAGTCAGAAGTTCCCCATTTCTCTCTCTCTCTTGCCTTTTCCCAAATATTTATACTTACCTCCTAAAAGTGGGGGAAGTTACTGGCAAGAAGCTTCACATTGCTGTCCTGTTATTTGAGCCAGTTCTTTGTGATATAAAGAAAGAAGCCAGTGGCATCTGGGAGATAACCACCTCATTTCATTTTCACTTTAATGCTAACTCTAACATATGCTTTTGAATTGAAGTGGGGTCCCAAATGCCAATATACGTTAAAAGAATTAAACACTAATTCTTTTTAACACTAAAAAAAATCTCCCCCTTATGTACTCCTGTTGCCCGTTTCTTTGAGGGTAAGTGGGCTGATAGGACTTCAAATCATGAGCGTGCCTATTTTATCTGTACTGTTAATAGAGAGCTATGAAAAAATGGCAATTAACATATTCAGACAGAAAATCATCCTGGCTGAATGACTCATTAAATAGTCGTATAAACAGGATGTGCTGAAATGAACTGGTACAAAATTTAGTTTCATTGGTCTTTTTGCTCATTATCAGCACTTTAAGAAGCAGACTTGTGGGTGCTTGGAAGACACTTAAATTTCTTTTCTCTTTATTTTTTTCTTAAATACTGCTCGCCTCCTCCACCCTTTCCCCCTGCCATTCCTAGTTCCCTGGCAGGCTAATGTTACCTGTCTAAACATGAAGCGTTATGTTGGAAACCAACCAAGTCAGGGCTAAGAACTTCTGAGGTTTGTCCAGGCCAGTGGTTCTCAGCTTCCGTTGACAGTCAAAAATGTACTTGAAGTTTTTTCTTTTTTTTTTTTTTTCATGCACAGAACATTCTGAAACCTCATTTCTTGGGATTCTGATTCAGAATGTTTGGGGTAGGGCCTGGGAGTCTGTATTTCAATAAAAGGTCGCCATGGGATTCTTACAGCCAGCCAAGCTTGAGAACCCCTCACTGATTTGTGTCCCCTCAGAGTAAAACTCCCTTTCCCCATGTACCTGATCTGTGGCCATCTGGCCTCCCTATCAATGGTTTGCAGTCCTGGCTGTACATTACAGTTACCCAGGGACCTGGGAAAATGCTGATGCTTGACTCCACCCCCTATTAAACTGGGGAGTTTGAAAACCTCCCCAGGTGATTCTAATAACAGAGTCAAGTTTAAGAAGTTCTGTCCCATAAAAACAGAGCTAGGGATAGCTGGAAAAGACCTTTCTAGTTTTCTTTTACGAGGTGCTTCACCCTGTGCTAAAACTGCTCTCTCTGCAACCCTGGCACATACACACACAATTTTTTTTTTTTTTTTTTTTTTGCGGTCACAGCTGAGGGCCTGAGCTGGCAAAGAATTCAAATAATCTTTTAAATAGAAGTGAGTTAAGACCATCTCATCCCATCTTGCAAATCATTGTGGTGTCTCCTTACAACACCTCCTTGATATGTCACCCCCTTGATTGCCTTCAGTGTTAGGGGCTCACTTCTTCCAAAGACAGTAGTCCCTTCTAACTATGGGCAGCTCAGGTGACTAGAGTTCACACTCACACTGAGCTAGAACCTACCTCCTTGCAGCTCCCATCTACTGGTTGGTCTGAGTCTTGAAGAGAAGGAACGTAACTCCTCCAAAATCACATAAGTAGGGAAGTAGCAGAGCCCAGGTTTACTCCCAGTTGGGCCTCTGGGGGTCCACAGCCTGCCCTCTCTCCAGCAGTCCTCCAGTGAGACTGAGTCTCCCCATAGCCCCACCCAGAACCAGTCTGTCCTCCCAGGACTAGGGCCAGCCCAGGGATGTGGCTAGAACTTGGCTCCCGAGTTTACCCTGTGCTAAAACTGCTCTCTCTGCAACCCTCACACATACACACACAACTTAAACCTTTTATCTCTAGTAAGGCTTTCATCATTTATTGGTACCCTGTTCGTGGGTGGGACCAAAACGTTTTGCTCTCACGTTGTGTCGGATTCCTACTTCTTCCTGCGTGAGTACCACATCTGGGATGTGCAGATGTGTTGGTATCACGTCGGCACCTCACAAAAGGCTAAGTAAGAAGGAAGAGCAGCATAGCAGGTTAGCAAAGGAAAGAGTGTCCATTCTGTTGAGGCCCCGACGCACCAAGAAAAATTCTGAATAAACAGATTTCTTCTTTAGCGGCTGTGGCACTACGTGGGAGCCTTTTATTACATTGAGTAATACAGGTATAGCTTGGACCTGTTCTGTAAAAGGTCTAAGATCAGCCCATAATTGAAGATGGAGAAAAATGCTTCCCCCATGTCAAGGGAAGGAGGGAGAATAATCTTGCAAACTGGTACATGAGAACTATACTTCCCAGCTGCCCAAAGGTATTTCAGTCTTCCTTGGTCTTCGAGGGGGTCTATACAAACGGAAGGGAAAAGGTCCATTGCTTCACATTGCTCATTGTTAAGGAGACACTCATCATCTGTAGGAAGATGTTCTCCTCCATCTCACATGGAACCTTCCACATGGTAAATCCCCTTGAAGTTACTGAGGAAAGACACCCTTTAAACACCAGTCAGGTCCTAAGTTGGTGACAGAAGTGAAGGTAGACTGAGCCCCGGAGGCCTTGGGTACCAGGGCATCTCTCACTGTGTGGAAGAAGAAAAGCCAGCATCCGCTCCCCTTCACCGCAGGGTGGGCATCAGAGGGAGATTCACTAAGTCTTCCTGGTTTTTACATATCTTGTGGCCAAGTCCTATGGTAGACCCCAGCCTCCTGCTGGCTGCTCTAGTGCTTACAAGTATATGTAAGGATTTCTGGGGACACTGAGGTCCGGAGAAGTTTCCTTAGAGACTTTGGCCATCATACTGGCAGGAGTTAGGACTCTGTCTGGTCTACACTGGGTAGCAGGAGCCCTGGACTCCCAGTTATGGGAGATGGTCATGCTTTAGAGTCTAGGCCTGCAGCCTGTGTAGGGGCGGAAGGCTCATTGTCAAGGTCATGCAAGGGGAAGGTCAACGCTTGCAGGACCCTGAGCGTGAGTGTCTCCTCAGATAACGCAGTGAGGTGCTTCACTTGCCTCACCCCAGTCCCAGCTCTGGTTGGGGGCAACTGGGGTCAAGAGAACCACTGGTAATTTAGGTCTTTCCATCTTTTGCTTTATTTGCCATGATTGATAAAGAGCCTCCTTGCAGAAGTACCTTGGTAGATTCCCAGGGAAGGCAATACTTTTGTGTGACTGACGTGCTGGCAGTGCCTATGGCCACGTGTGTCACCCTGGTGGAGGATAATCGTCCTATTATTTTTTGCCAGTAGGTATAGCAAGTGGGTAGTGCTTTGTGTATTCCACTGTGATGAATTAATTTTGTGTTCATTGTAGTAGCACTGATCATAATGAATTAATTTAGTATTCATGTGGATGTCAAGAGGTTTTTTTTTTCCTCTTCCAGTTTTCCTGTAGCTTTAGTTCCTGGATACTTTAGAAGTGTAACACATCTTGATCCTATTCTCACATTAACTTCTCAGTATCCCCCGCCCCCCCCCCCATATTGTGTGGTATTCTTTTTAAAAAAATTTTTAATCTAGTGTTAAAATAATTGATATTTTAATAGCATTATATTAACTTGAACATTTTCCCTACTTTTCTTTTACAAAACAAGGGAAATAAGGTAAATAGTTATGACAGGTATAACTGCCAGGTTGAATGATATAGTTAATATCTTGTATATTTTAGTTTGGTTTCAAAAAAAGTCTAAGGCAAATGTTTGTAATTTGTAGTTTTTTTGAAGACAAATATTGCAAATACGGAGTAATGAAAACTGCATGCCGTATATAATAGTTTGCTCTTCTTTTAATTTCTTGTCTCTTCTTTTCCTCTCAGACAAGGTTGATAAATGTATGTGCATATATTATTTATCTGTTCATGTAAGGACACATAATTGGCTATTAGATATGGTAATTGCATAAATAGATCTTATTCAAGCTCATTTCCTTTTCTGTTGATAAAATAAATGTTTTCATGAAATGGGAATATACACTGAAATAGAAGTGCCTGATTTAGGCTTGAGAAACCAGGTACCCAAACAAAAATCAAACTAAAAATCCTGGGAAACTTTTTACCAATTCGAGCTTCAACCTGTGTGCTGCTTCTTAATTTGTTCATCATGTTGGCTAATTATTGAAGATATTTATACTAGAACAAGGGTTTCCTTCATCACTTACCCACCTGCTCGGCTGATTTGCTCCCCCTGGGAATGTGGTGGAACCTTTGGAGAAGAGATTTTGTCCTTATGAGCATCAAGATGCCATTTTAGGTTTTTCTTGAAATTTAAACTTGGAAATGGTATCACCCCTGACACACACACACACACACACACACACACACACACACACACACACACACACACACACACACACACACACACACACACACACTGTCCCTTGTTTTTTTTTTTTTTTCCGGTACGCGGGCCTCTCACTGTTGTGGCCTCTCCCGTTGCGGAGCACAGGCTCCGGACGCGCAGGCTCAGCGGCTGCGGTTCACGGGCCCAGCCGCTCCGCGGCATGTGGGATCTTCCCGGACCGGGGCACGCACCTGTGTCCCCTGCATCGGCAGGCGGACTCTCAACCACTGCACCACCAGGGAAGCCCCTCCCTTGTATTTTTTAAAAAATAATTTTAAACTTATTTATTTATTTATTTTTTACCAGTCATCTTTTATTGGGTAAACGTATTTATTTTTGAAAATAGTTTTACAGCTCGTGTGCAGTTTGATTCTGAGCAGCAGCTGTATTCCATTCTAGTAGCTTGTGTTTCAGCAGTTGATGGGTCCTGTATACATTTCGTACACTGAGAATACATAGAGAAGTTGGGCCTCAGTTGCAAACTGCAAGGACCATATAAATGGGTTGCTTTCATTATTTTTGTTATTATCGTAGCAGATTGTACAGTAATATGCTAACAAAGATTTATGGCTTCATGTAGTAGGAGGAGATCTTGGGGTGGAGGAGGAAGTTCATGTTTAAACAAATGTCTATAATAATAAGAGGAAAACAAAACTAAAAAAAAGCTCTAAGAGAGTTGTTTCTAGTATAAATATTTTTATTAACATTTTCTATGGTTTGAAGATCTTGAAAGTAATTGTTTATGCATTTCTGGAATTTCGATATGTTGTATGCCTATATGTGCACGGTTGTTCTTGGAAGGAGTGTTTTTTTGGTTGCTGTTGAACTGGAACACATAGCTATTGAATATGCGATGAAGAGAAAATTTATGGAGGGCAGAATTATGAGTATCTGAGGAAAGTTTAATTACTTCTATAATTTAGATAAGCTTCATAATTTATTGTAACACACTGTACTTTGGCACAATTTGTAACAATTATAAAGCACTTGAATTTAGGTTCTTTCCTTGGCCGCCATGAACAGAGTTAGCTGTAGGAAAACCCTGAGCGTTTACATTTCGTGGCAGACTTGCATTAAAGACTTTGGCTCTAGTGGTTTTGTTGCTCCCCTTTACATTGACAGAATGTGGGTTTTGTTTCTCCGAAAAACGTGTATTACAATATAGTTGGGTTGTGGCTGTAAACCTAGAAGGAAGACCAGCAAAGAAAGGACATGAAGATATCTATCAATGCCCAAAGCCAGGGAAGGAGAAACCCGGGGGAAAAACTCAGATGATTCTGGCTTGAATTAAAAAGAAATAATAGATCTCACCACCCACCTCCTTGTAACGGACAGATCCTGAATAATGCAAAGTCTTCTGAAATCCAACAATATATATTTTTATGAATATACATTTATTTTCATAATTAAAAAAGAAGCAGTGTAAAACAGCTACTCCTCTTAGGTTTGGATTATTTTGCTGTTACAAAAATTGCTGCCCAGGATACAATTTTTTTGCCATTGCTATTTTCTACAAAATTAATCTGATTTATTTTCCATTTTTGCCTTTCAATGTGTGTTTGCCTTATTTATCATGTTGATATTGAAAATAATGAAAAGCATGAGATCTTAGCAACTGATTTTGATTGTTGCTGAAGACATTTTTCTTAAAAAATATATTTGTTCGAGGCCTGGGAATTTTTACATTCACATTTTCCTTTTAATAACTATATTGTAGAACAGAATTAGCTCCCATAATATCTTCTCCTTGCTTAACTTCTCTTGAAATTAAATGATCTTAACAGTTTTATGTAACACTTTGAACTTACAAAAGTGCTTTCATATTTATTGTATGCTTAGGACCAGGTTAAAAATTGAATTAGTCTACATTTCAAAGTAGAAATAAGTGATGAACCAACTTACAGACTTTTGTACCTCAAATACCTTCTTGTATTCTCCTTCTTTGGAGTGGAAACCTGTGGGGACTTTGGTTCAGGTTTTAGATTCTCTCATGTTAGTGTAGGCTTTTGATAAGTCACATGGAGCAAAAACACTGAAGCCACTCATCTATTGACTTAAATGAATTAATGGTCTGAATCAAACAGGTTTTGAATTGGTTAAAATAATAAAACCAGTAGCCCTGTGTTTGAGCTCTTGATGATTAAAGAACCAGGCTGAAGAATGCATTTATTTTCTTTTGGAAAGAAAGTCAAGACTCACTTCTTTGAGCTGTGTTGCTTTCTATAGATTTTTTTTTAAAGGAAGCCTTCATTATCTGTTTCAGATCTTTATAGATGTTGCAATAAGATACTCTTTTCTCTTAATATAGGATTGAAAGGATCAAAGTTAATAACTTTGAGACAGTTTAAAATTCGAAAAAATAGTTTATTATCTCTGTGTTGCTTTCAAGATTTATGTTCTTATGAAAGTGCAATGTTCCGGATTGAATGTGGTCCTACTGGTAAGGATCACGTGGATAGAATAATCATTCCCTTGTCTAGCCTGCTCTGAGTTGTTTTAATGTTGCAGGTGACTGTGTTCTCTGCAAATAAATGTCGTTCTCCTATTTACGTTCCCGATGACTTGTATCCTTAAACCCTTTTGTTAGAGTATTATTGTCCTTTATCCTGAAAAATGCCTCTGATTGTAGTGCCCTAATACTATAAAATCAATGGGGACTGAGTTCAGTGCTGGCTAAGCAGTGTAAGGCCACCCTTTAAATGCAAATGCATCAGGGCTAGTTTTAATGTAATTTTAATAAGGCTGAAACCATTTTGAAGTAGACTTAAATCATAATACTAATCTCAAAAAATTGTATTTAGCTGAGAAGGCCCTTTATTCTCACTGGCCATTTTTCCTCTGTGTGCATCCAAACCACCTTCCATCTGATCCCCCAGTTTTCGTCCAGGGGATCTTTTTTCCCCCCTTAAATGGAATATATGTACAGTCTGTGACTACTTCATTAGTTGGAGACAAGCCGGTATTAGCGAAAACTGTTTTACTTCTGTTTCTGCCTGGTTGTCCGTTCCTGACCAATCTCTTTTTGTTTACAAAATATATAATAAATAAGCATTTCAAATAAAGTACTACATTCTGGCCAAAGAAGTAAAAAGCCAGCTGTTGATCCTAACGAGAAAAGTCAAGAATATAATTTAATATTTAAATATAAGGGAGTGAATGCAGAGTCATAAAAATGAGGAAAACATTTACAAAATGAAGTCTGATGCAAAGTTCAGTATATTGCAATAGTCTAGGTTTCACCACCTTACACTATTTCAATATGTATATGAAGTGTATCTTGCTGTTTATATTTGGCCTGATGGGAAGGTGCAGGACCATTGACTTAGGGAAATAAAATTGGATTAGGAACCAGTTTAACAAAAGATCACAGAAACTGAAGGCAAGATTGGGGTGGGGTTTTCCCATCTGGATTATTACCACATTCTTTGTATAGAAGGAGTTTTGGTCTTTGGATATGGACACTAATTTATAATAATTTAAATAGTATAATTATAGTATACATTAAATCATTTATAATTTTCCCACATTTTCCTGTGTGCAAGAATTATCAAGGAGGAAATGCTTAAATGCTAAAGTCTATACTCTATTCCATTGATTAGCTTTTAATATACTTCTTATAATTTACAAAACAGTAATTTAACATGTCAATTACTCCCTTTTTCCTATTGAACCTTTTGAAAGAATAATTTAGAGCAGCATTTTTTAAAACCTTGTTTCAAGACACGTTAATAGAAATTTTATTTTGAGTGCATTCTGCCTCATGCTTTGTAAAACGCCCAAGAGGGTGATACAGCTACTTTGACCAGAAAACTCCTTTTTCATGGGATACCTCCCATGTGGAACATTCTGCAGAAAACAACTTTAGGAAATGCTTACTTAGCCCCAAAGTGGTTTTTTTTTTTTTTTCCAGTCCTTGCAAATTGGTGGTGGTGTCTACTTTCTTGTTTTTCAAATACTGGTCACTAATCCTTTCACTTTGTTTAGGACAGTTTCCTAGGATAGCTGTGCTACTCATGCTAACAATGTTCTTTTGAAATACTGCTTGTAATACATGAATGACTCAAATACTTTTAACACCAAACCATAGCTGTATCTTTCAGAGATTGGTAGGTGTATCAGCAGAGATGTTCTAGTTTCATTTCATGGCTTTTGTCCATTTCCTAGGAGAATGTGTGTGTGTGTGTGTGTGTGTGTGTGTGTGTGTCCTTCTCTTACCCTCTTAAGAGTTTGGTCACAGTGGTAACTACTGGGTCTAGAGCAGGGCCTTGAAAATGCACTTGACTTTGGACTCCAAGCAGGTAATGTCAAAGAGTGAAGCAGGCAATAGGAAGAGGTGGGTATTAGCAACTGGGGCAGGCACACCACACCTGACATTCCAGCATCGCCAAGAATCCTGTGCAGGGCAAACAAAATATATTCAGAGCCAGTAGTGTTTCATCCTTGGTATGAAGGCAAGAAGTCAGAAGGCTTGAGCACTAGGCTTGGTCCTGCCCCTTCTCCCTTCGATTCTGTTTTTAACGCAAGATGTTTCCTTAGTTTACAGCAAGCAGAAAATAATCTGGGTCTTTAGAGATAAAAAGCAATGTTTTAAAGGTTGTATGTAACATTTGTCAAAAAGAACATATAAAAATATTTTAGAAGCTTCTGTAAGAAAGCAAGCATGAAGTTTAACCCTACAACATTCCACTTTCCTGGAACAGAAAATGAGTGCTGCTTTTGTAAAGAGACTTTTTGTTTTTTAAACTATACATCCAGGAAAATCTAAGAAATTTGCAAAAGTGCATAGCAGAACCTGAACATTAACTTCAAACAGTGAAGAAGTGAAAGTTAGAAATACTGTCACATATATGAAGGTTCCAGAGACAATTCTTGAAACACATTCTGAGACATTGGATCTCTCTGCACTTATTTGGACCTTGGTTCCTCTTTCTATGATCAGCATTGGACTTGATGCCACCTGATGTCCTGTTTGGCTCTCAGGTTCTGTGAAGCTGGGTCTGAGCTTAATTTAGGTCTGAGATTGATGTGAAAGACAACTGGTTCCTAGATGCCCCCAGAGCTGAGAGGTTATTGATTTCTCCCGTGTAATACAACTGCACAGAAGTACAATTTGCATCATTCGGAACAAATGTTTAACAAGTTCTGAGTATAGAAAACTGCTTTGCAATGTGAATTTCAATGATTCCAAAATTCAGCAAAGCTTCCTTTTTGATTAAAGACACTGCCCTCAGACACACATGCTCATTTTCTCTGTCTTCTACTTTGACATGCTGTTTATTTAACTTTACTTGGCATCTCAGAATTTTAACTCTGAGATTTTCAAGTCCATATGTAAAACTAGGACGTGTCAGAGAAACCCAGGGCCAGATTCATCAAAGAAGTTAGGAAGCACAGAGCACGTCCTTTAACACCCAGGTGTAAACGGAGCCCATTAAACCATTAGTTAAGTGGTACTAGGGAGCAAAAGCCTGATTCGATTACAGAATCTCCTGTATGTGAACGTAGGGTGTGAAAACATAACACTTGATCTTCACCACAGTGCCACGAAGATTCAATTAAAGGACCGGTATGTGCCCAGATTTGGGAACGCAAAGGGCAACTGGATTTTGAAGGAAAGATGGTGAAACACCTGCAAAAATCTGCCTTTCTGTGCAACAGACTGGGTAATTGCATATGCAGATGGATAGTTAGGAATATAATTACTTGATTTGTGAACACAAATGCCCTTTCGATTGTGTGAGTATTGAATTTTGCAGTGACAGGTGCGTGCAGATTGCTGTGTGTGTGTGTATCCTTTGCACCCCTGTTTAAATATTTGGCCTGGAGTCTCCCTTCCATTCATTCTGAACGAAACTGCTCTCCCTCACTGCTGGTCTGAGGGAATTGTTACAGCTCTTCATGTCGCTCCAACTTTTTCTCGTAAATAATAACCTTAATTTGAAACCTTGACTAAAAGAAGGGCTGCATACAGGCATGTGGTGTAAGGGCTTCTGAATTATGCACAGTAATTCATTTTTTAAAGCTGCTGGATGTAACTCATTAGTTTTCATTGTTTTCTTAAAATAAGGAAAACTATTAACCAACACAGCAGACTAATAGCCTGGGTTTTTTTCCCGCATAATCAAGTGACGTTTAATGGAAAATCATCTTCTGAAAGACTTCCTTTTTTTCCCCTCCTTGCTTTTTCCTAACATTTCCATTAATACTTTTGAGACATCTTTTCTAATGTCTCTCAACTAAATAACATTCTCAGTTATACCCTATGACGACATTTCTCTGTCGTACTGGAGATGTTCATCAAAATACTGGTGCGGTCCACACGAGTGTTTTTTTGTTTTTTTTTTAATTGAAGAATTTGCTTAGTACCTACTTACGTGGAGAGCCAGATCATTTCTGTGTTCCTTTCTCTGGCTTTACGGAGAAAACGGAGGGCAGCCTTTCCATCCACTCTGACGAGGTGATTCATGTGGTGGAATGACACGGCAAATCATTGTCATATTTTATACAATTATTCAGTTTCGTTTTTACTGCTTTCTCAATCAAATTATACCTAAACTCTTTGGGGGGAGAGACAGGTTAACAGTTCTTAATAATAATACTTAGAAAAATTGCATGTACTATTCACTTCTATGTGCCTGATATTCTGCTAAGTGTAGTGCATCGAATCATCTCATTTAACCTGGCAAACACTATATACTGTTATTCCCATTTCACAGATAAGGAGGCTGAGACCCAACAGGATTAAATGTATTACCCTCGCCACAGTTCAACAGAAAGAGAAGAGCGTTGAGAAACATGCACCTCTGTAGCCTATTTTTTTTTTCTTGCTGAAGTCAAATTTGTTAAAAGATACACCATATATATGTACATAGTATATAAACAAAATAATCTGGAACCTGCCCTAAAGGAACTAAATCCATATTTGCCCAAAGACAGGCAAAGTAATCACACAGACCCCAATTTGGCTGGCTTTGATGTGAAGACTTCACAAGTCTTCTGCATAGGAACATTTTAACTTCTAGATATTTCCTTGTACTTGCTGCCCTTCTAAGGCACATTTTCTCAGTAAGATGCTCTTGATGCTTTGTGAGCGAAAGTGTAGGGATTAAATTTTACCCACACACGAAGTTTCAAAACAGTTCTTTCTGGTTCTTCACGTGCCATGAAAAAATACCCACGTGGATGAGAGTATCGCCTTTGGGAAAGGAGCTGGCACGCTTTGCTCAAATAATG
Source organism: Leucopleurus acutus (assembly GCF_964270905.1). Taxonomy (NCBI): domain Eukaryota; kingdom Metazoa; phylum Chordata; class Mammalia; order Artiodactyla; family Delphinidae; genus Leucopleurus; species Leucopleurus acutus. Next base: position 19,435,973 of record NC_139155.1, read on the forward strand.
TTCAGAACCACCTGCTTTGAATGTGGTCTGATTGAATCAGATGCCGGCCGCCTTTCATCACCGCATCGGGATTGGGACGTGGGGAAGCGTTTTGTTTTGATATCTCACATGTGCTTAGGTGTTAGCGGTTTCAGATTGTTTAAGAACAGGCTCTCATCATGGAGTGTTGTTGAGTCCTGGGTTGGGGGGGTGGTGTTTGAAACAAACCTTGAGTATTTCTAGGTCTGTTTAAAAATTATGTCTTCTTGTGTGGTGGATTTATTTGTGTTTAGGATGCAGATTGCCTTGTGGAAAATGGCAGACTGTTTTCCCTCACAAAAGGTTCTTTTGTGTTTGGTTGGGTGGTTTGTTGTTTTTTTTTTGTATTTCAGCTGTTTTTTATGGTCACTCCTCATGAGCTTTGACATCAGTACATTCATCATTAATGGCACGAGGTTCTCCGGAGTTCTTGGGGCTCTGTGGGTTCACCTTTGGTCTTTGGGGGTGATGGCGAACACCCGCCCTGAGATGCGCCTGGTGCTCGGGATTCTGAAGATGATTAATCTCCTCTTTGATTGCAACACGTGGACACTTGTAGGCAAGGTGACTTGCAAAGAACGTGAAGGGGAGATTGCCACTCACTGGCTGCCATCAGAACATGTTGGGGGGAGGGTTGAAGGGTGGGCTTGGGGGAGAGGCTTGGTGAAAGTTCAGATTCCTTGGCCCCATCTGGAAGATTCATATACCCAGGTATATGTATTTGTAAACAGTGCTCTAGATGACTAATACAGTTAGGTCAAAGGGTCAGTTGGAATTAGGGAAACTCTGGCTCTAAAACGACACCCCAAGGATCTCCCTGGTGGTCCAGTGGTTAAGATTCCACGCTTCTACTGCAGCGGGCACGGGTTCAGTCCCTGGTTAGGGAAGTTCCACATGCCCCATGGCACGGCCAAAGGAAAAAAAAATACTGGTAACTGACACCCCAGCCTTTCTCAAGGTGGGTGCCTCTGCCTCCTAACATGCTGGGCGTTCTTTGTAATTTGCAGATTCCTGGCCTGCACTGGGTCTGGTACCCTGGGAGCAGCATCTTTTCATGTGCCGCCTTTGGGATGCACATTCATACTAAATTTTAAGAACTGCCGCTCCAGAGATTCTAAGTTACAGGAACTCGTGGAGGAAATTGGAGGATTAGAAATCAGCCTCTAATAGCTGTACAGATACACAGAATCCTCAAAATAGGGGACAGGTGTGTTTGGAAAGCTTGTTTTGTAAAGAGAGTCTTTTCTCCCTTTGACTTCTCTTATTTACACTGAACCTAGGTTCCTGAATTAAAAAGAAAAGGGGTGGGGGGAAGAGCAGCGACAACAAAAGATTCCGGAGGCATACCAAAGCTGTGTGGAACCAAGGGTGGTTTCCCTTTATTCTACTTTGTGACAACTGTTTTCCCAGCCTTTTGCTTTTGTCCATTCAGTCCTGCGCTATGAAGATGCGGGATTATAAGTATTAGAGACTCTCCATCAGTGGGATCACCGTCCCAGCCCGGGAAGTCTCTCTGAAGTCATAGCTACACCCTGAGTTGGGCAACAGTGTGCTTTTATCTTGGCACGCACCTTTCAATTCTTAGCCCAGCCCTGTTACCCTGTTGTGCATTTTTCTGGCCACTACTCCTCTCTTTTCCTCCATCCCCTAATTCCCAACCTCCTTTGAGGCCAAAATCTTGTTAGAAGAAAGACTTTTCAAAACCAGTTTCACTCCTGTTGGTCTAAACCCTCCGACGTATAACAGAGAGCCGTGGTATAACCCTCCGACGTATAACAGAGAGCCGTGGTATAACCCTCCGATGTATAACAGAGAGCCGTGGTATGTTTTGAAATTTATACTCTTATTTCTATGCTTCTCTCCCTTGTAACTGAGTTTTTGAAAAATGCTTGGAGTACGGACACCCAAAGAGAGAATCTGTGTGTGTTACATTTAAATCGAAAACCCTGTTTCTTTTGTATATTAGACTATAGCCAATGGAAATCCAGGAACTAAGGTTTTTCACAACCACAAGTAATATAGAACTGCATAGGTTTTTGTTATGACTGTAAATACTGAGAATACTTTTGTTTGTGCTGGTGCAGTTTTATAGAAAATCCTTTCAAATGGGGTGCAAAGCCATCCACGGATACTTGTAAAGACTTTGCAGAGTCATACATAAAATAAATTATCCATTTGATTTGAACAAGTTTTGCAATTATTTGTGGCTTTAACGGGCTTTTGAAGGGCACTGTATGTATCTACCAGCTGGTTCTACTGTTTTTCTCAAGAAAATAGAGAGCTTTGTACACAATTCCTTGAGTAAACCATTAGTAAACTATATATCATGGACGCGAGTTTTGCTATTTCGAATCTGTTTTTTATTTTAAAGGCATAACGATTTGTGAATTTCATCTCATGGATTTTTTTTTAATGTTTCAAATTAAGTTGTTATCCCATCCTTGTCTATTTCTTCGTAGATCTCCGCATTCAATGTATTAGAGAAATAAAACATGTAAAGACATAATTAAAAATGTCTAAAGCGCTTGCTGGGAAACAAAAGCTTTCTTCTTTTATTCTATTTTACCCTGCAACAATGTATTTACATTGACATCAAAACATTCGTTTTAGCTGTTGATAATTATTTTGTCAGATTCCGTGTTTTTTGTTATATGATTTTTCTTCCATGTCAAAGATTCTGAGTTTTAATGTTTAATAAATCTACTTATTCACTCAACAAGTATTCGTTGAGCTCTTAGTGAAGCACTGGTCTGGGGTCTGGGCCACAGGTGCTCAGTCAATACCCTGACCTGAAGTTTGCATCCCACTGGGGAATCAGTATACAAAGATACCAACCACCAAATAAACCTGTATTTATGTATATATAAATAGGTATAATACTAAATATTACGAAAAAAATGAAGCATAATTTTGGGCAGGTGTTGGGTAGCCAGACAGAGCCTCTCCAAAGAAGTGATGATAAGTGGAGACCCGGAATGATTGTAAAGGTTTGAATCTTGGGGATGATTTATATGGTTTGCAGAGATTTTTGAGGACAGAGTACAGGTTCTTAAAATCCTTGTGGATAAATTGAACTTTATCAACTTAGGTTATAGGAAAAACAATTTGCAAATGCATTTATCTAGATGCCTATGAAAGTTGAAGATGTCTAGAATATGCTATCTTATACATGTGTATTCTAATTTCTCATCCTCTGGTAATGAAGCATGATTGTATAAAAAGATAAACCATGTCCCATCAGGGGCCAAAAGAAAGTTCATATTTGCTGTGAGAAGACAATTCATCAGTTAATGTTAAGTAGTATACAGGTTATATTTGTCATATGTACCCCCTATATAATTAAAGCCTTAAAGTTGAACTATTAGAAGATTCAATTCTGTGTTAGTACTTTTGTGGGGACCTTACATTTAAGCTTTGTGAAGAATTTGCATTTCACCCCTTAGCTTGATCTGTACAGGTATATACCGTACAGATATATGTAATTGATTGATTGGTGTGTGTGTGTGTGTGTGTGTGTGTGTGTCCGTCCCTCAGTGGACTCATTCACTCATTTATTTGTTCTACATGCATTTACTGAGTGGGAAGAAATGTTTTTGATGTGGAGGGGAGACTTGGAGACCAGATAAGCAGAGATGTATTGGGTAACAGTGAAGACTCTCATGTGATTGGAGGACAAAGGGAGCAGTAATGCTACTCAGGGTAACACAAGGAAAGAAGGTAAACACAGATCACCAAGCATCTTAAATGCTGGGCTAAAGAATTTTGACTTTATACCCAAAGCAGCAGGGAGCCACTGAGGTTTTTTGTATATGGAGAAGTGACAGCTGTCAGTGGCTCATGATAGGTTGGAGTGGGGCGAATCTGAAGTCTAGGAAACCAGTTTACAGGACCTTATTATGAAAGATGGCAGCAGGAGGGAAGGAGGAGAAGTTGGTAAAGCCTGCATTAGTAAAATCCAGTAAGTTTGAGTGAAGTGTTTGGAAGCGTGGTTGATAGAGCAGATCCAGATTTCTTTTTATCTCTCACTACTTTATGAAACTTCCTCTTGAGTGAAATAAAACCAGTCTTGATTCTTCCATGTATCTTGGGTTAAGGCTGTGCCTTTTGCCACCTGGGCCCTCGCCTTCCTTTTCTCTCACCACACCTTGCGATGCCCTTCTTTGCTCTCTGATGCCTGAGATCAAATATTTTCTGGAAAGTTTTACTTCCTTTTCAAAAATATTCCAAAACGCAATCCTTGATGTTTGTCTCCCATATGTAGCTTAAACTTAAAACTTTTTGCTAATATTAGTTATTTTGTCAAGTGCCTATTTTGTCTCCTGAGCTCCATTTCAACTCAGGATTCGTAATTCATTTGGAGGGGCCCAAACTTAAGAATAGGTTGTAAAAAAAAAAAAAAAAAAAGAATAGGTTGTGTTCTGTGTTTTTAAGTAATGGAACGTATTTTCCCTTCTATTGACCTGGGATATGAATGGCCCTTGGGACTCCAGAAAAGTCTATGGAATGTCATGTAGTCTCAACTATTGCAAAACTTCAGTATTATTAATACTTGAGATGGTTTCCTGGAGCAAGAAACGTGACGATCTGGGGAATGTGTCCTCTGCCCTTACCTCTGTTATAGGAATGACGAGAGTGTGTCACACATCCAGACAGTGTGGTTTGCTAGACGCTAGTCGATCAAGAGCAGAGGCTCTCAACGTTCTTAGGGTCAGAGATTGCTTTGAAAACACAACGCACACTATAGACTTTCTCCCCAGAAAAATGCATGTGGCCGAATACATGAGTAAAGTTTGCAACAATTTCAGGAGTTTCTGGGTCTCTCCAACGCCCACCCGTGGGTCTGGGGTCTGGAGGGCTAATCCTCCCCCCACCCTTCAGCCCCATCTTGGCAGCAGTGCCTAGGCTATGTGTGCAGGATTGATATTGGTAAATCAGGAGAAAGTACTGTTCGGGCACTTTTTTGCTGCCGCCTGCTTTACCTGTGGTAAGTGCCCACTGAGAATTTGCCAGCTGATTGCTTTTTGTGAGAAGGCCACAGGGGACAGGAGGCGTGAGAGAGAAGATACCTGCGCATATCAGGGAAGAATGAGAAGGGGGAATTACAGGGCCTATAACTGGTATCATTCCTGAAAATGATTCCTCTGTGGGGCTTGGACAGTTATGAGCGGCCAGGAGATGATGGCCTTTCAGTAGGTACAGTCTGGGTTTATCCAGAGTTGGTATTTCTTTTTAAAGAACCTCCGTGAGCATTCAGTTCATAAGCCTACTTCTGGGGTGGTGGGTGGGTGTCGGGGAGGGGAGGACCTACTGTTCTTTGCAGCTGCAACGAAAGAAAATTCTGACCCAACTTGGCTTAAACGTAAGGAAATGTTATGACTAAAGTAATACACGAATGTAACCTATTCTGAAATCTCTGTGTACCGGCTTCATCCGAGGAATGATAAGGAGATTCCTGCTGCCATTCTACACATGACGCCCAAACAGGATAATGGCCAGAGAAGATGAAAAATCATCTCCTAATTTGTTTCTTTCCTTGGAGCAGGGAGACCTTTCCCAGGAACCCCGCGGCAGACAGCACTCTGTGATTCAGTGTTCGTCTTTAAACTGGTCCTTGGCCAGGGGAAGGCAAGAGCTGTGATTCACAACAGTACTCAGGATCTGTGTCCGAACTAGAGATGAGGTCACCGTCTCCTCATCCACGTGGAGGAGGGGTGGCTACGTGAAAACAAGCAAACGAATGAACAACAACAGCGACCAAACCGCTTTAGGGCTGTTATGAAGGACAGAGAGAGGAAGGGATATTGGGTAGACAAACTAAGAGTCACTGCATCCTTTTTTTTTTTCCTTTTCAGAAAAATCTTTTAATCGATACAAAGTGATCTGGGTGGAGTAGTAACATTGTTTGATACAGAGAGACTTCAATAAATGATGCTAAGGCAGCTGAATGTTGATGATAAAAAACTGAAATAAGACTCATAAAATACACAAAAAATGAACTTCCATAGTATGACAAACTAGAAAGTCAAAACTATAAAGCTTTTATAATGTACAGCGGTATAAGAGAATATCTTCATTATTTTAGAGCTGGAAAAGGATTCTTTTTTTTTTAAACCATTACATCTTTTGATTAACCCATGTTTTGAATAATGTAGAAAAAGTGTTGTTTGTATTTTTATAATCCAGCTAAATCTGTGTTGTTTTTTCTACCACTCCACGTGGGAGACACTCATGGGAGACACATGGGAGATTTTCTGTCCGTGTTGAGATTGGTTCCCACTGCTCCCACTCAAATTACTTCTAGACCCTACTCCGATGCACAGTTCAGAGAAAGGTGAACCGTTAGCCACTTGCACTGATGGGTTGAGTTTGCCTCAACCGTCCATTGTTTACAACAGTGCTTTTCTTCATTGGTGGGTTAACTGGATGGGTTATGTATTGTATTTTTATCTTTGAGAATTTTCAAGTGTAGCTTCCAATGTAATATCTTCATTTCTTCATGTGTACCTTCAATCTAAAAAATGTCCTCTCTGTTTCTGTGCAGCTAAAGGAGAAAAAAAGTACATGCAAATGAGTTAAAAATCATTCTGAGCCATGATTAATTTAAATGGTAGACTTTTCCAGCGGGGCATATTGAACCCAAAGGAAAAGCCCTGATGATTAGGAAATTGGGATTCTGAATGATGGATTTGTGAGACGAAAGGTAACTTGTTCTACAAGAATATTAATATTCTTTATCCAGATTTGGGTTCCAACTTCTGAAGATGTCAGTTCTCTTTCATTGGCATAAGAAAAGGGGTGAGAGTCAGTCTGGAAGGAGGTTAGAAGAAGACATGCGTTCTCCTCCCAGCTCTTTCAATGCCTTGCCTGGAAAATTTGAACCAATCCCTGCCTTTCTCTGTTGTATATAATGGTAAGGGAAGATGAAATATTGTGTGTGCAAGTGCTTTGAAAATTTGAAAGCAGTAAACTGCTGTAGGGTATTTATTGTTGTGGCTGTGGTGTTCTGATTATTATACTTGAAGCAGAACTTTAAATATTAATGATACCCTTGTTACTCAATGGGGAAGTTTCAGTGGAAAGGTTTTCAGAAAGTGTTGAGTTGTAACTGCCATCTAAGTAAGTAACACGGAATTCCAAACCCACTTTGTGTCTTGCTATCACCAGATCACAGAAAGCTGTTTTACTGTAGAGGTAACAGTTGTTTTCTTCTTTGTCCTAGGCCAATGATTGTAGAATATGTACCAAATCACTAGGGTGCATATCAAAGAGAGTGTAAAGAGGCAAATATTTCCCTCTACAATGAGCATATACGAGATTATTTCTGTCAAGGGAGAAAACATACATGAAGTCTGACTGTTTCACTGCATTTTTGCCATAGAAATCACTGAGCTTGAGATTTGTAGATCAACTCCTTTCTGGTCCTGTGACTGGCCAGGGTTTCAGTGTGTTAAGAGGTCTATATATTTCTTGCTGAATCTGAATTCATACTTGCATATTTGTGAAACAAACCATTCTTTAAGTTATGGAGAAAAGGTGTGTCGTATATAACTCCTTGAGCTGATCTTTATGGTGAGCCTGTGGTTTAATTTCTTTAGTTAATACTAGAATCAGTGAAACATGAATTTTCATCATTTTAGGTTGTCCTTCTCCAAGGCATAGGAGCTCTGCAGAAAGATTCGCAACTTTGGGAATTCTGTGAGCGTTTTTGATATTTTCCTATGTGCCCAGCCTACTTTGAGGGGCTGTTGGACCAGCCGTCCCATTAACTATGATTATGTCGAGGGCTTCCTCCCTGTCCAGGACTTTGCTGGGTACTGGTGATAGGATGGAAAGCAAATAAGACCCAGGCCTTATCTTTGCGGAGCATATACTCTTTATTGGGGAAGAAAGGAATCACTTGAGAATCATAAAAATGTAAAATTCCATCTGTGACAAGTCCAGTGAAAGAGAGAAGGACAAGACACCTGATTTAGGAGGACAGGACAGGTGCCCCAAGGAAGTGCTGATTCACTGAGAGTTGATATAGGATTTGAACAGGCCAAGTAGGGAAGTGGAGTGGTGGGCGTGGGTGGGGGAGTGTTATATTAGAGGGAACCCATGTTCAGGGTCTGCAGCAGGAGGGCCAGTGGTGTGCTTGAGCATTGACAGGGATCCAGGGAACTAGAGGAAAGAAAAGGCTGGCTTGTGTGCATGCATTATTACCAAGATGGCCTCAATGTCCATAAGAACCTTGCTCTTATTCTGACACCAGTAGGTATTTAAAGGAGGGAGTGGCATGACGGATTTGCGTGTATACTGCATGCTATATAATAATGCACTCAGGGTACTTGAGGTCTGGTCCAATTGTGCTTGTCTCACTAACATATATTTCACTCCTCTAGTGTGTGGGATCCTTGTAGTTTGTGTGGGATTACTACATCTCCAGGGCGCAGCTGTGACTGGGCTAAACCAATCAGGGTAATCCTATACCCTTCACCATGGTTTTTAATTTGGGTCAGTGAGGTCTACTACTCAAATCCATGCATGCTGTTCCCTGGCTTTAGGGATTGGTTCAATGGTGGTTCCAATCGAGGCGAAGTTCAGGAGGAATTTTGCTCTTCTGTAAACTGAACTCTCTGCGAGTAAGTAGAAGATAAGGAAGCAAGTAAATCCAGAAATTCTGTGATCACGATGGATTCCAGCTTTAAGACGAAGGTGATACGGAGATGGCAGAGTGGAGGGATGAAAGGAAACTTTATCCTTGTTAATATGGTGGATCCTCTGGATATGTAAAACCTAAAACCTGCCTTGTCTCCAGACTTTCCACTTATCTGGGCCAGTAAATTCTCTATATAAGGCGACTTGCAATTAAAAGATTTTGCCTAAAATCACTTTAATCTCTGTCTCTTTTCTGAACTCCAGACCCACACAGTCATTTACTCTACTGGATTTTATACTTTGGTGACCAGTGAACACTTGGAACACAAAATGTCTAAAATATATTCTTGTTTTAGACTCCAACCTGCACCAATATCCGTAAGACAGAAAAACTGGGAATAATCTCTGACTACTCTATTGCTTTACTTTCCCGGCTTTGTCATTAAGCCCTGTCTATTCTCTTTCCCCAGTATAATCCTGCAGTATCTGTTACCTTTATTGTAACAGTAGTTGCTTGCCTTCTAATTAGTGTCTTTATCTCCGAGTTTTCACCTTAATAACCCACCGTCCCCACTGCTGCCATTTCCACAATGCAAATATGAACCTGTTGCTTTTATTCTCTGGTGCCTGCCCAAAGCGTTTGGAACAAAGAACTAACTTCCTAGTGCTTTGTTCACGGTAGTGTCTTCCACTGGCCCTGCCGAAAGTCAGCATTTCTTCATTGGCGACCACTGTGACTCTAAAACATCTATTCTCCGTGCTTCTTGTGTGCCTTTGCCATTTCCTGCATGCGGGATGAGCTCTCGTGCTCCCATGCCTTCACCCATTTGTTCTTCTGTCCTTGGAAGGCTCTGGATTTTGTAAGATGGCCAAGCTTCAGTCAGACAGAAAAGAAGTGATGATACGTTACCTAGATGGCAAGCACGCATTGACAGTAAAAGTCACGCCGGGTACAGATGTCTTCTGAGACCTCCGGCTACACCTGAAACCTAGGGATGTTCCCTGGCTTTTCTCATCCCCCAGGCACATGTTCAACCTGACACCAGCCGTTGATGGCTGTCGTTATTGAAACTGTTATCAGAGACCTCATCTGAATCGAAGAGATATCCCAGCTCCTCCAGACTTACTGGACAGTCCACAGCTTGGCCCAAGATACAATAGATTACCTTGGTCAGGACAGCTGTATGAGAAACCATTGATTTAAAGAGCATTCATAACTTATCGCGACCCTTAGGCACAAGTAGATTTCTTGAGACAGTGTGATGGGTAATCCTTGAAAGCACATCTGCACAAAATGTTGCATCGGATATGTAGAGGAAAGGGTGGTAAGAAATGTGGAATATGTTTATGAAGGGAAGTCAGATGAGTGCAGGAGCAAAATGAGGAGTAGTGGAAAAAATGAGAATGGTTGGAGGGGGGCTGCCTGAATTTCGATGTTTTTAAGGAATAGCTTTCTGTGTTCAGGGAAATACACATCTGATATGCCAAGAAAAAGAAAGCCAGATGCCCTTCACTTTTAGAAGCAGCCTGGTTTGTAGTGCAGGGATCTCAGGCAACAGGATTTTTTGCCAGTCACTTAATGTGGAGAGGCCTGACTTTTCATCTGGAAAATGAGCCTACCTCAGCAGTGATTGTGAGAATTAAATGAGGCAGTTTGAGTAGAAATACCTCACAATGATGACTGTTTTCATTGCTGGGGTGATGTTTAATAATCTGCTCTTCAGAGAAAAAAAGAGCTCCGATTTGTAACAGTTGCCAATTTCCATGGTGTAAATGCTCTTACCAGTGCCTGTTGTGAGTTACCAGTATGATGGCATTGAACATGGAGTTGGGAAGTTATGCACAAATGTAATGTGGGTACCAGCTCACCAGTGCTTTCTCTTGTCTACACCCTAAATTGCCAGTATCTCACAAGTGATGGTTCTAGCCTTTATATACCTCTCCTTTTTCTCATAGTCCATCTTTATTCTTTAATAATCAGATGCTGCCCTTTATTTCTGTATGATTTTTCTCCCAATCTCGATGATATATTTCAAAGAGGAAGAGCCCTATTTCATATTCTGTATCCCTTTTGCTGTCAAATATCATGCTATGATAATCATAATCATAATAAAAATAGGAATTATCTTTCTTTGTGAGTTTCCACTGTGTTCCAGGTTCCAGGGTGACATTTTTCCTAAACTCCCTCTAATCATCACAGCAGTACTGGAGGGCGGAGACAGTCATTTGCATTTTACAGATGAGGATACACAGAATCCTCCATGTTAAGGAATTTCTCCAGAATTGCCTGGGCAGCAAAGCGGCTCACCACTCATGGTTACGAGATGATGGTTGAAAGGAAGAATAGCTCCTGAACGTGTTGGGTTTATTTTCTTGAGACAGACAAGACTGAGCAGCCAGAGAACATTTGGTGCTCAGAGGGAGGAAATGCTAAGAGGGGAAAACAAGTCTGAAAGGGAGAGAAGGAGAGTTCAAAGACCAGTTTCCCCTGCTTCACAATCCTGTCTACTGCCAGCTCTAACTGCGTATGTTTGCTTTGCTTGGAGGAGAGAATCACAGCGCCAGAATTCATGGAAGTCTGTTTTGGAGGATGCATTAGTCAGGGGATGCTAATTGCTGGAACAAACAACCCCCAACCTTTAGGAGCTTAACACTGCGAGGGGTTATAGCCCTCTGGTCTCGCAGAGCACCAGGCGTGGGCTCTGCTCCCTGTAACCCTTCAGATCCGGGTTCTTTCAGGCCTTAGCTCTGCCATCCCCTAGGCCCTCAAAGGGATACACTAGATTCTTTGTACAGGGCTGAACAAAGACGGAAGAGAAAGTGCGTGAAGGATTACATGGAAGGTTGTAGGGACCAGGCCTGGAAAAGGCAGGCGTTACTTGGGTTCACGTTCTGTTGGCCAAATTGTAGTCACATGACCCCCGCCCCGTGACTGCAAAGGAGGACGGGAGATAAAGATTTCCTGTGTGGTCGGGGCGGGGGTGGGGGCGGGGAGGGAGGAATGGGGGCTGGCCAGTGAGCCCAGTGCCAGCCCCAGAGGGTTACACCAGAGACCTAGAAGTTTGGTGACCACTAGTGTTCCGAGACATTATCATGGGGCACCTTCAGCCTCCAGAAGACATTCGTTTGAGGCCTGCTGGTGGCCTTTAACCAGAAAAGTTGTTCACCTTCTCCGAAGAAAAGATGATGCCTATTTCAGGAGCTGTTTGGAACACTCAAGGAAATCATGAAGATGGATCTGATTTGTGAACTAGAAATGATATCCAAACAATAATTATTGCTCAGAGATTTAAATAAAAACTGGCAGTGTTGCTGAGGGTGAAGGGAAAAAAGCTAATGCAAAAAGAAAAAGGGAAAAGAAGAGGGGGAAGTAGGCTATGGGCACTTGTTCTCTGGACACCCATGGCCACGTTTCCTGTAATGACGTTGCGTTCCTTTTCATGAAGTCACTTTTATATGTGTTATAGAGGCTTTCCACAAGTGTCGGATTTTACCATTTTCAATTTTTGCCTGAAGGGTCATAGTGTCTTTAATGTGTGGAACTGATTATTATGTTTGATTTGTAAAACTGACCAGATCTCCTTATGCCACATAACTGTGGGCTTGCCTCTGGTTTCCGGGCAATTGCTTTACAGAGTCCTGCACGGTACCTTGAATTAAAGAGGGAAAAATAGCTGAGGGGTTGGGCGGGCCTTTTAAAGGTAAATTACAATACATTTGATACAATAAAGAGAAATTCATTTTGTCCTGTTTTGTATTGGCTGTACACCTCTTTGATTGCATTCTGTACTTTGGAGGCTTGCAGTAGTTCTTTTCTCTGGTGTTCTGATGTGTAACTGCAGATTTAGCGGTTTCCTTTGTGTACCACTTGCCTCCCAGAATTTGGCCCAGCAATTCAAACGATTTATCGAGGACAGATCAGCTGAAATGTGGCTCAACTTGAGTAAAGCAGAAGGAATGACATAAGGTTAGGTGACTGATGTGTGAGTTTTTGAATTTGATTTGGTTTTACATGGAAAGGTTGAAGCAACGATCCATGTATTCTAATAAAAATCATCAGTACAAATCAAATAAAATCTGGCTTAGTGGCTGTTTTCCCACTGCGTCGCCCATGGCTGGCCTGCGCTGTTACAGACCACATTTGGCAGGCACGGTTTTGTCTCACAAGGAAATCTTAAAGTAACACTGCAATCTTCGAGATGTTAAGAAGGCATCTTTTCTAATCAAACTTTCTGCTAATCTCATCAGATAAATCATTATTCTCTACTGACAGCTCTGGCTTCCCCTGGACCCCTTCCCTGCTTCTTGTTTTCCCTTAAGATGCCTGGTTCTTGTCATTCTTCAGGTCTTTGCTTCTATCTCCTTTCAAACTAATGACATTTCTTCCATTCCTGAGGAAGAGTTACAGCTTTTTACCATTCCTCGTAGTGAATTTGTAAGACCAATACATCATATCAGCTCATCTCTTTCTGACCAGCACTCCATTGGTTATCAGATAGGCAAAAGGCAGGCTACATCCAAGTTGAGACCGACTAAAAGAAAAAAAACCAAAACCAAAACCACTCTTCCCGTGAATTTGATGTGATTAAGCTTAAGAAAATGCCAGTTGTTTCTTCCTAATGCATTTCAATTTTACCCTGAAAAGCTGGACTAGGAAATTAATGCAGATGTATTTTGACTCCTTCAGTTATGAGAGTGTTTTTTTTTTTTTGCGGTCCACGGGCCTCTCACTGTTGTGGCCTCTCCCGTTGCGGAGCACAGGCTCCGGACGCACAGGCTCAGCAGCCATGGCTCACGGGCCCAACCGCTCCACGGCATGTGGGATCTTCCCAGACCGGGGCACGAACCCGCGTCCCCTGCATCAGCAGGCGGACTCCCAACCACTGCGCCACCAGGGAAGCCCATGAGAGTGTTTTAAAGCCCTTGAAAGTGAAAGTAAGGAGGAGCAGCGTGGTTTGGGGAAAGCTACGGTCATTTTTGTCATTATAGACCTGACCTGTCATCACAGCTCGGGGCCTTTCTCAAACCAATGCCAGAAATTGTGTCTTGCTGGTGAAATGGTGTCCTGTGGGTTACAGGGCAGCTCAGAGGGGAGATGGGCAATTTTGTTGTCATTGCTGACATAACTTAAAAATGTATGCTGCTGGATACAAAAACTCAATCATTATAATGCTATTTAACTTTCCTATGTTAGCAAGTGTTTTAATGAACTTTAGCAAGTTTTGGGTTACCAGTTAAAATTAAAGAGGTAATACTAATAGCATGAAAGGATAAAAATAAGTCTTATGGGGAATGGCCTCTTTTATCCAAGATAACTGCCTATTTCCTTTGATTTTTGTTTTCATCTTTTGAAAAATGATGTTAGCCTGCTCAGACTTAAGTAGGCAACTCCTTTTGATCCCAACTTCATACTTTCAGTGATTCCAGATAAATCATTTTAAGTGAGATGAATATAAAAACCATTTTGGAAAGCAGAAAGCATAATACCGAAGTGTAGTTACGTTATTGTGAGAGAAAATTTAAAACCCTTAAGTCACTGGACTCAAGTCTGATCAAAAGCAAGTCACTGATCAAAACCAAGAGGATGTCAGTGGAACAAGTTGCAACATCTGGGAACCGTTTTAAACACTGTCATTAATATCAAGAAACTATTAGTTCAAGTGTGTGTATTGTATTTGTGTGTGTATTGTGAGTTTATACACACACACACACACACACACACACACACACACATGCACACACACATTTGTAAGCCCAACTGAGAAAGACCTTTGCCAATGTCTGCCAGGCATTTGGCTGAAATGGGATTGTGAGGAAAATTTTCTAAGCATTTATAAGTCAGAGTCGAAATCCGCCAGCAGTGTTCAGTTTATAACATGACATGAGCTGCATCCCAGGGTTTAAAGGGACCATTTCCACCTTATATTGATTAGAATCATTTAACTCACTCAGTATTGTCTAATGTGCTATGTTTCATCAGATGGCCAAGTTCCTTTCCCAGTCTTTGCTATGTTTAAGATATACTCCTCACTTTGTGACTGTGCCTAGTTCATTTGTGTATATAATCTCAAAATGTGGAAATATATTCTTTGTGTCAGTTTCCTTCCCACTTTTAAAAAATTTTAGATGTTTCCCACTGTTTTTTTTGGCTGGCCTAGGAAAACGTCAGTAGATCTTTTTTTTCCCCTGTCATAAGTACTTGTCTGTCCATTTGATTTTAATTGGGAAGTGCTGCTGCCGTGGCGGGTCTCCTTTTTACATAGTGGTTTATAGAACGTGGTGGAAAGAGGCAAGGAACAGCATGGACTCCAGGATGGATTATTTACGTTGGCTTTCTGCATTGCACTGATTCACAAGTGGGTTGCTCAATCTTGTCTTCATCTTGGCTGAATTCCTTCAAAGTTAATAGTATAATATGTCTTCATTTATCCTAGTTCCTGCCTGCCTTATCCCCACCGAGGTCACAAACCTACAGCGACTAACTGTATCCCATAAAATGTCACTAGTGTATATGTAAACAATTGAGGGCTATTTCTTAGCCAATCGAATAGCAAAGAAATTTCAGTCAAGTTTTGCATTTATTTCCCTACATTTCTGTGGTTTTAAAAACCAGCTGATCACAGACCAGAGGATCTGTAGGGCTGCCTAGGAAACTCCTGATATCAGGGTGGAGGGAGTACGTGTTGAGGGGATTTTCCCTTTTTACTTTATACACTTTTGTATTTTAATTTTTTTCAATAAGCACTTGATTAAAAATTAGTTTTAATGCTCTTAAGGAATCTCCCCATAGATAGCTGATTAGTTGCACAGGGAAAAGTTGTAATTATACAGTGGAGAATTCCCACAATACCTTGAGCAGGTGATTGAAATACCATAACAAATGAGGGCCAGACCACCAGGCTGTCATGAGGCTCTGTATGTGAAATCCTGGGAAAGACACAAGACCACTTTTGTAGTATTATAGCCACCTGAATATACTCATGAGGAAGCATCAGATAAACCCCAGTTGAGAAGCATTCTATAAAATAACTGGTTTGTACTCTTCAAAAACACTAATATCACAAAAAGAAAGGACTGAGGAACTGTTTCCAATTAAAATAGATGAAAGAGACCTATTAAATGTGTGGCGTGATCCTAGACTGAGTCCTTTGCAAAAGGGGGAAAAAGTGCCAAACTGGAATATGGACTATGGACTAGATGAAATTATTATATCAGTGGTAGATTTCCTCATTTTGATAACTATACTCTTTTTGCTCTTAGGAAATGCACCCGGAAGTACTAAGGGATAAAAGGATGTGATTGATGCAGCCTACTTGCAGATGGTTCAGAAACAACAAATTACGTAGTTTTAACTGCATTGTAATTAAAAACTTTTAAAAATAAAATAGTAGAAAAACAGGGAAATTTGAAAATATGTATTTTCTTCGATTTCACCCCTTGATCTTTTCTTGATTAGTTTCCAGTGGTGCCAGGGTATCTGTGGGTTTTTTTTATTTGAAGGTTCCTGGGGGATTTTAATGGTCAGCCATGTTTGGGAATTACAACTCTAGATTCTATGTTATCCTTTCAGAAGGAGTTGCTAGAATCGTTTTGAGATTGATCAGGCACCAAGGGGTAATAACAGAAACTCCCTCAAAATCGGAGTGAGGGCTTCCCTGGTGGCGCAGTGGTGGAGAGTCCGCCTGCCGATGCAGGGGACACGGGTTCGTGCCCTGGTCCAGGAAGATCCCACATGCCGCGGAGCGGCTGGGCCCGTGAGCCATGGCTGATGAGCCTGCGCATCTGGAGCCTGTGCTCCGCAACGGGAGAGGCCACAACAGTGAGAGGCCCGTGTACCACAGGAAAAAAAAGAAAAATCGGAGTGAAAGGGTGAAAATTTATTTTGTTTGGTTTGGGGAGTTGAACGTGGTGTAATATTGTTGCATTCCTTTTGGTTTTTAGCCCGGTTGGAGAAGCCTCTGGTTGACCAGATGACTTACTGTTCTTTACATACCACAAAAATTAAATGCTCTTCAGATGACATTCTCTGACAATTCCGCTTACCAAAGTTGTACTGTAGGGTTGACTATCAGACTGTAAATTTAGGCAAAAGGTATCCTGTTGAGCCCATTAAGTAAAATAAAAAGATTCTCCCCCCGATTCAAGCTATTACAACTTCACATTGGTGAAGTATTTCAAATTCATTTTTAACGGACTGCTTCCCTTCAAATACATGTGGAGATAGATTTATAAAACTGTAAGCAGTTTATGCATTTTTGCTGTTTTCAGTTGTATGTGTTCGACGCTGATTTACCTCTTTTTAATTGCAACAGAGATAAAGAATTAGTAGTTTAAAACAGTAGGAACTACATGTTCTGCTGTGATCAAGGAATTAGATAATCTGGCTTGTTTGTTTAAGGGGTCTGTATCTTGAGACTTTTATAGGGCAGTATTAAGGCTCTGAGCCTTCTTATTATGCCAATACCCAGAAGATTGCTTTAATGAGAAGTAAAGGGCCTTTTTCCAATTACAAGGGAATAACTGTATTAAGTTCCTGTGTTATGTCAACCTGCTTTGATTTGATTACTGTGAAAGAAATGGATTTATCTGTCAGTGTTACTTAATTAAGCCTTCTCATTGATGTTTTGCAGAGTAATATAGTGTGGTTTGCACATTTGAGCCTAAATTCAAAGAAAATTGGCCCAAAACTGAGACTTGACCCCGAAGATAACATGTAAGATTGATTGCTTGTCATTGCCAGGTCAGAGGCTGCCGTGTTAGACACAGGTGGAAGGTTGGGATGTTGAAAAGATAAACTGGGAGTCAGTTTATGGGAGTGATTATTGTAAGCAAAAGGGACTGGGCTACAAAACTGGATTTTAGGGAAGATTTTTGAATATTTAAAGCTGTTTGGCTTCCCCAGTATTAGTCATGTGTTCAGAATAAAGGGCAAGATGAGATAAGGCTAGAAGAAACAGGAGGGGCAGATTTTGTTAAAGTATAAAAGGAAGCAGAAGAAAAAAACGAAGAGGAACAAATGCCATTTGGGAGAAGTGGACCATTGTGGTTTTGCAGAGCAGTTACAGCCTACAGATATTTCAATAAGCCAGCAGCCCTTTCCCAGAGCCTCACAAATGGCACCCCAGGCAGAAAAGAGGCAGAGGGGAAAAAAGAAGGAGAGAAAACTGTTCCATGTTTCATCTTGGCTCCCTTTTCCCCCTCTGTTGGAATACATTTAATAAATTATTGATCAAATAGACATTTTAAATATCAATTTGTATGTCTTCAGTCATTACAGTATTGTGGATATTGCGACATAAATATTACATGTCTGATTTGGAAAACTGTATAGTTACATGTACTTGTTATCAGAGTTATATATTCTGTTTTATTTAAAGATGAGGCATATTTCAGAATTCATTTCTTCGTTGTTTAATGTTTATTTTCTAAAACACCTTTTATTTCTCACACTTTGTGACGTTTATTTGTAAATACATCTTTAAAAGGTACTAAGCACCGAGTCGAAAACCTCCCTAAGTTATATTCACTTTTAGCTTAGGTACCTTGAAGCTTATCTATTTAATTTTGGAGTTAAATGGTATGCTGGTTTTATTTTCCAAAGTCTTCAGATATGGCATCTTACTTCCAATTGTATTCTTACCTAATTTGAAATATATCTAGCCTTCAAGAACATTATTTTAGTAAGACTGATTTTTATTAAGTGCTTTTAGACCAGTTACATTTCAAAAAAGTCAAAGGAGGCATATATAATTCACATTATTATACTCTTGCCTCAGTTGTTTGTGGCTCGTTTTCTTTTTGGGCTCTTACTTGGAGAGGTGAGCTCTTGAAAGGATGAACTTCTCTTTAAGAGGAAGACCCTGACTGGTTAGTTTCAAACATTCAGAATGGAAGTTTGCTAAATAACACCCATTTCTCTGTATTTCATGTTAGGTTATTCAAGTCACAATATTATTCAACTTAGATTATCATGATACTTCCAAATTATACAGATTGATATAAAGAGTTCAAATCTACTTTTGTCTCAGCTTCATAATATAACTGTCTACTCATCTTGAGTTTTCAAGAAGATTTCTGAGTTTCCGAATATGAAACACCACTGGCATATTTATAACATAATTGTTATTTGTTTTATTTTGTTACTTCTGTATTATCTGAGTATCATGTTATATGAAAGTGCTTTTCCTGTTTAATAGCACTGTAAAGTGCAGTTAACTCCACATTTTAAATATCTGAGATTATTTAGTGTTCATTTTTGAAAAACAGTTTACTTTGAACTTAAGGAAAATAGTATTGTTTCAGTGTTTTAAAAGATGTATTTATAGGGCTTCCCTGGTGGCGCAGTGGTTGAGAGTCCACCTGCCGATGCAGGGGACACGGGTTCGTGCCCCGGTCCGGGAAGATCCCACATGCCGCGGAGCGGCTGGGCCCGTGAGCCGTGGCCGCTGAGCCTGCGTGTCAGGAGCCTGTGCTCTGCAACGGGAGGGGCCGCGACGGTGAGAAGCCCGCGTACCGCAAAAAAAAAAAAAAAAAAAAAGACGTATTTATAGAAGTTTAAGTTGGAGGTTAATAAAAGTTAAAATTTGCAGTAATTCCTTTCTGAACAAATTTTCCTACTATACTTTTCCCCCAGTGTATCCACATTTTACCTTTCCTTATACAGTTGACATATTTATATGTATGAGCTGTAAGATCATCTTATATTTGACCTTTGAGTTTTCAGATTTATTTGATAAGGACATCCATGCATCCTGAGAAAGCCAGCGTGGATGGCAGTGCTCTGAAAATGGGATGCCCAGGTCCCTGTTTTTATATTTAAGGTATCTTAGAATTTGTGTGGAATGCATTGCCACAGACATCATCTTTTGTTAGTCAGATTTGGGAAGTGCTGGAAGTTTCTCACCACTGTCCAGATCACTCCTTTTGAAGCCTCTGTTGTCTCTTACAGAAGCCAGAAGCAGTGGTCATGGTTGTGTGGCCCTTGTCAATATCTGAAGCTCCTCCACCCTTCCTACCTCTGTCCTAGGACTCAAATCTGACTTCAAATTACTCTCCTTAGAGTTCTTATTATACTGGGTGCTAGTGAAAATGTGCACATCCTTCACATGCTCTTTGCTGATGGAATATTTTGAACTCTGAATTCAGCTGGCACTGACGGAGAGCATATGCCATCTCAGTTTGTGTGAAGGGCTCAGCCAGGGGTTCTTCCTGGACTAGGAAATTAGTAGGCGCCACAGGCGTACGCAGTCTGTGTGTCTCCATGATGGTGTGGAGGAGATTTACTAGTGTCTGTTATTGCAGAGAGAAGGGTTTGAGACCGTGTAGACTTCCACATGCCTCAGAATGCTTATCTTTCCAGGAAGAACTCAGTGTGTCTCCCAATGCATTCTGAGTGTGTAGGAGCTTTCTTCAGGAAATCGGTATATTTCCACAAGGGTTGGAATTTGTAGACTCTTAGAGCAATGCAGAATACCACTTTGGTTGTTCTGACTTCATGACATTCTGGAGCCCTGGTTGTTTGGCAGGATCTGGGCTCTGAGTAAGGAAAGGCTGGATACACAGTGCTACCCCAAATCAACAGGGTTAGGTAACTCTCACACTTGTTCATTTCAAATCAAGGTTAAACTTACATAATATTTAGTCTGTGTTCTTAGCTTGGGCCTTTGGTCAGCACACATAATTTTGGCAGCGTATCGTTTATACAGTATACAAAAAAATGTTGAAGTGAGATGCCAAGAGGGTATTCGAAAGGTAAATTAAGTCACTGGACAAATCTAACGCTCACTGAATTCTCATGGTGATTGTGCTGCAGGGGGTTCACGGAGAATGTGGGACTTGATTACTTTAAACATATTGGCAGTTTCTAAAAACCAGGAGAGTATTTGAAAGTCTCTGACCAGCCACTTAGCAGAACAAAGAGTCATAAAATGTGAGACTCAGATTTCCTTGAATAAATCACAAGTTTATCTATTTATGTGGTTTGATTACCTTAGATTTTGGAAGGTATTGGTAAATTTGGCACTCGTGGTAGGTATTGGTTACTGGTAGTCTGCTAAGTGTTTATCAATTATCAGTTAACTCATTTACTTTAACAAAACTCCTTGAGGCTGGAAACCTGATTATTCCTTTATCTCCTGTTAGATACCTGCTTTGGGTGGATCCTGAGTTTTCACTTCTGTTCTCCTTGACCCAAGAGGCCATTACATTTTCTAGGTTGGCAGATGTCCTCAGGGCAAAAAAATGTCTTTTCTTCCTCCACGGGTTCCAGCTTTCACTTTGATTTTGGCTGGATATTTTCTTACTATCTTGTCAGCTCATTAGGATTTAGAAGAAGATTAAAATTTCTATCCATGATTTTTAGTGTTTTTTAAAAATTATTTTGTGGTACGCAGGCCTCTCACTGTCGTGGCCTGTCCCGTTGCGGAGCACAGGCTCCGGATGCGCAGGCTCAGCGGCCATGGCTCACGGGCCCAGCCGCTCCGCGGCATGTGGGATCCTCCCCGACTGGGGCACGAACCCGTGTCCCCTGTATCGGCAGGTGGACTCTCAACCACTGTGCCACCAGGGAAGCCCTTTAGTGTTTTTTTTAAAGCCATGAATATTTATTTATTTATTTATTTTTTATTGAAATATATTTGGTTTACAATGTTGTGTTAGCTTTAAGGTACAGCAAAATGATTCAGTTATGTATATGTGTGTGTGTATATCTATATATACATATATATCTGTATATATACATATATATATCTGTATATATACTTTTTAGATTATTTTCCATTATAGGTTATTACAAGATATTGAGTATAGTTCTCTGTGCTATATAGTAGGTCCTTGTTGCTTATCTATTTATATATAGTAGTGTGTATATTTTAATCCCAAATGCCTAATTTATTCCTTCCCCCTTTACTGTTTGGTAACCATAAGTTTGTTTTCTATGTCTGTGAGTCTATTTCCATGTTGTAAGTAAGTTCATTTATATCAACTTTTTAGATTCCACATATAAGCAATATTGTATGATATTTGTCTGACTTACTTCACTTAGTGTTTTGTGGCAGAGTTGTCCCAATATACTAGCCGGCCCTGTTAAGAATGGAAATCAAACCCACTTATTTTACAGCTGACAAAAATGAGTTCAGATAGTCCAGTGAGTGGCTCAGACCATAGAGCTGGTTAATGCAGAGTCACGGCTGAAATCTAGGTCTTTATCCCAACCCTTTGTGCTGTGCTTTCTGACATTTGTCCAGTCTGTCTGATAGCTTTGATCTCGCTGTTCACATAAACAGAGTGGAGGCTTGAGTAACCATAAGTTTAATGAGTGTGGATGGGAAGTGGTAGAAATTAAAATTCATCTCTGTATATCTTTTCTCTAAATGGAGTGGTCGGTCCTAGTTCTGCCCAGACTTCACTTTTGTGTTTTGGTGCGGAAATGTCAGACGTTTTAGACGGGGCTTATGCAGAACTACTCAAATAAAATGAAAATTTGTGGATGGTCAGGTTGCCTCCTAAGGCCGCTGTCAAGCCCGTGGAAGTTGCTAAGTCTGTCCTTGTCTAGGGTAAAATAAGTTAGAAAATTTTGAACAGTGGAGCCCACTTCAGTCTTTTGGAAGAGTAGTCTCTATCATTCACTTGCTTTTTGTCTTTTTCTGTATGTGTTCCCATCTTGCATAGAGGGTGACAACAGAACAAGGGAGACACAAGAACTCATATTCAGGCAGCTTCTATCGGGCAGTTTTTCATTTGTAATTTTGTTGCCTTAATGACTTTCCTGAATAATTTGGGTATTTTTATCCAGTGCTCATTGTGCATCTTGTTTCACTCTTTGCCCACTCAGGAGCTTCTAGAATTTTGACCCCTCTCTCACAAATATCCCGTCCATCACAGTGTACATTGTTGATAAGCTCATCATAGCTTTGGCTTGATATTTTCCTGCTTTTATTTTCCAGTCTCTTGAGTTCTTCACATATCTAGTTTTATGTATTTGTGTTGTGTAAATTCTGTAATCTTGTGTGGACACGAGAGTGGGCACAGACTCCGAAATAAATACATCCACTCTGTTTGGGGAGAAGTGACTGGTGGGTAACATTCGAGCTGGTCATGGAGAGATCTGAGCTTCTTACCAGGGAGGCATTTACTGTGGTGGAGAAGAACACTCCCTGGCTATCACATTGACAGCACCTTTGTCTGCCAGCTCAGCCATTCACTGTCACCTTGGGGAGGATTTTCTGTCCCATCTAAGCCTCTGTTTCCTCATATATCAAACGGTGATACTGTTAGTCTACTGAAGTGCTTGGCACAGTGTCTGACGTATTTAAGCTCATGAAATGTTAGCTGCTATTATTTTTTGAGACATAAGGAACAGTTCCGGCAGAGGGAACAGCAGGTACAATGGTGTGGAGGTAGAAAGTGTGTGTAGTGTCCAGGTACACCAGCTGGGAGTAGGGAGTGGCCAAGTGTAGGCCACGTGCAGGGTCTACATAAAAAGTGAGTCTGGGCAGGAGCTACTGGGATGTAGATGAGATGAGAATGTGGACCGAATGCTGCTGAAACCAGCCGCCTGGGCAGGGATTTTAAGACAGGGAGTGAGTTAGGCAGTGGGTGCAGGGTGGGACATGCATCTGTCTTGTGTTCCCATTGGAGGGGACTGGTGGTTCTCAGACTCCTGTGTACATGAAAATTACCTGAGGACCTCGTTAAGAAAGCGGTTCTCTTGGTCCTACTTTTAGAGATCCAGGAGCAGTAGGTCTGCAATGGACCCTAAGATGCTGACTTTGAAATGAGCGTACTAGGTGCCTAAGATGTAGATGGTCCTCAGATGCACTTTGAGATGCACTGCGATCATTGTTGAAGAAATGCTTGCTAACTAACTGGCAGGTCTTGTGAAGCTCAGTGGGAGGGAAGATGGAAACAAATGTCTTAAAAATAACACATTTACATTCGTTACATGCTATGGCTTTGCGTCTTCTTGCAATGGACACATGAGCACCGGTTGTACAGATATTCTTTCAAAGATAAAATATCATCAGAAGTCATACGATTGTTCTATTAGGGTTGGGAGGACTAGAGAGGTGTCTTATCTTCTCGATCTAGCAGGAGGCCAAGTGAAGGAAAAGCCTGTTAAAAGGAGAGCAGTAAAAGGAAGGGAGCAGAAAGGAGGTGCAGCAGCGTGAGGTCAGGAAATGAGAACGATGGAATGGGAAAGAATGGGAAAAGAGCAGTCAGATTTGATTGGTTGGGAATCTATTTGTGAAGGAACCCAGCCAGTATTTAACCTGTTTTGAAAAAGCTAGACTTCCAGCACTTTCAATTAGTGGATTGCTTGCTTTTGAAATTGCCCAGTTGGGAATACTCAAGTTTTGATGTGTTTTATTTGCCTACTAATTAGCAGGCTGCTTGGTTGACCATCATTTTTCTTTTATTCTGTGGATGGACGATGTATAGGAAGGTCTCTTGAAACACTCCAGCTTCAAATGCATAGGTCACTATGTATTTAGTAAGTGGTCATATTCATTATAAATCAAATTGTAGTACATCTTTTTCTCTAACTCGATTCGTCCTTTTTGCTCTTTAATAGAATTTGTCCTCTAGCACAGGGCTTCTCAATCCTGGCACAACTGACGTGTAGGACCAGAGAATTTTTTTGTTGTAGGGGTATTCTGACATTTGTAGGATGTTAGCCTCTGTCCACTAGATGCCACTAGCTCTACCCCACCTCCATGCCCTGCTAAGTCGTGCCAACCAAAAATGTCTGCAGACATTGCCACATGTCCTTTGGGGACCAAAATCGTCCCCAGTGCAAAACTACTGACCTGGAATTACTATGGTCCCCTTTCCTCCTTGTCTCTGCCTTCTTTTCATGTTTAAAATCCTCTTTGAAAATTGAAAAGGTAAAATAGGTCCAAACAATACAAAGTCTTATGGTGGATACAGGGATTCAACTTTATCCCTTCATTACTTTTTGGGCCAAATTTAAGAGGAGAGATCTCTCAAATTAATCCAAGCTGGCTGTTTCAGGTGAAAAGCAAGTCAAGATGTGCACACTTTTGGTTGAGATATTTTGTCGTTTATACTTCTTTTTTTTTTTGCAAATATTTGACTTGGAGTTAAGGATGAAGAGAACTGTGCAGGCTACAAAACTTATTTGTGTGATAATCCCAAGTGTTCTAAGTCACTTCTTCATGTACTCCCCCCAATTCAGCCTCCACGAGATAGGCCAGGAGGTTGGATTGTTAAACAGCAGATTTGGGAAAGTATTGCACCTTTTCTCCAGACTTACTCCTCCGAGCTTCCATGACGTCTCTTAAAGCTCGCAGTCACTGATTTTAGCTGTCCACAGGGAATAACTGTTTGCATTTGCATTATCTTCCAAAGTACTAACGAAAAGAACTGAAATATTTGTTTAAAAAGAGAGAGAACGATTTCAGGTTTAGTGGTAATAGTTCTTTGTTGTTGTTTCTATTCCATCTCTTACTATGTTCTAAAACGCCATGTACTCCACTGTACCCCCAAATAAATCAGTTAAGTATATTGTGATCACTTCTGCTGATAATCAGATAGGAGTAATAAAAGGAAGGACAGTAGTGTGTTAAGAGAAGAAACAGTATCACTGAAATGTTAGAAAACACACTAAATGGGAGTATGTCTCCTGAACCGAAGTTTCACACCTCCTCCTCCAGTTCTGTCAGAGGAAGCTTGTGATCGCCGTCTGTTACCCACCATGATCAAGATAATACAACAGTGAAACTTTTCATACTCATAAAGAGCCTTTCATCAGAAATCTCAAAGCCATTTTTAAATATAGAGTGACTGATCTTTCCAACACTTTTATGTTTTGAGCAATGAATATGGTAACTTAGCTGTTAGACTCTCCATCCTTCGAGTATCTGCCACTTGAAGCACTGAGGAAGCATCTAGTAATTGGTCAGCATTAGAACTTCGCTGGTACGGAGTGTAGAGAATTCCAGCCTTCTGGGAGTTCATACAGTTCTCTTTGCCATCATTTCAAAAGAAAACATTGCTTTAACAACTTTCATATCCACATCTCAGTGCACAGATTAAGGATTGTAGCCAAACGGTGTGCCCATTAAAAAAGAAATTAAAAGACTGAGACGGCGTTGTCTTAAATTAAAAAGCTTAAAAAAGTCTCCTAATATCCTTGTCATGTCCCGATGGAAATGGACTACTGAATCCTTTTTCGTCTTGCATATTTTGTTCATGTCTGTTGTTTGGTGGGATAAGCCTTGGTAAGAGGACAGAAAGTGTCTAGGAGCATTATGGCATGATTGCAGCTGATACTAGTATGGATAGGTACCTGATTTAACTCTGTGTGTGTGTGTGTGTGTGTGTGTGTGTGTATTAAGATTGTGTTAGTGTATTTTTAACTTACCTTGTCCAAAAGATTTTAATAAGACTTTAAGTGAAGTTTCAGGTCTATAAAAGTTGAGGCTATGAAACATTGTGAAGGATGGAAGTAACTTTTATGTTCATACCTCTGGTTCCTGAGGGTCCAGTTCATTTCTGCTGTGAATTTAAATGACTTAATTTAAGTAGATGGGTCAGAAGCCACTGTCATCATGGTAGCCTCGTGCCTGATTCTTAATTAAAGGCAACAGGAGATTAATTTGAAACATTAATTTAAAAGTGCATATGCAAAAAGAAAGACTTATTTCAAGAAAGCCTAAAGAATTTCTCTCTTGTCCCTAGATGTAGAAGACAGAAGTAGCTCAGGGTCCTGGGGGAGTGGAGGACATCCAAGCCCGTCCAGGGTAAGTATATCTAATCTTTTTCCCACAACCAGACATCCACATATGTAAATTGACAAACTGTAGGTGAGTTTCTCTCTCTCCCACACACATCTGCACAGATATATATGCATACTAAGTTTAATGAGGATCAGCTTCTTCTTGGCACTTTTTTTCATTCTCTTATTGGATGTTAGTATTGATTTTGACACCTCTTCCACTTTGGCTAACCAGAAGAAAAAAATCCTTCATTAAATATTTGGCCTTACTTCGTCAGTTATTGATCCAGTGTTACAGAAAGTTATTCGTTGTAGATGGTGCAACGTTGAGAAAAATCCTAGCATCCCTGGAATGTGTTGGTGCAAATAAGCCACTGAATAATTCTGAAGACATAGTAGTAAGTTCTAGCCTACCAGTATAATCTGCATAGTAAATCTGAGTTGATTTCACTTTGCAAACATATGATTATCCCACCAGTAGTGCCTTTGGTCACCAGTGGGTTCATTCAGATTTTTGCCACTCCTTTCCATGGTTTTTGGTTGTTAGTTTGAATGTCATGGGAAGACCGTGGCATGGCATGCGAGTGGGTTGGTTAGGCCATACGTGTTTTTGTATGTATACGACCTTGGGTGTGTCGTTTCACTTTCTTGGGCCTCATTTTCCTACTTTGTAAAATGAAGAAGTAGAACCAGAGGATCTTTCATGTTCCTTCCGACTTAAATGTGTATGATTTTATATATAGTCTGTCTTTAATGGAGTCATTTCTAGGCCCTCTAAAATCCATGTCAGTTTTTATAATATACATATAATACCCCAAATTAGAAATAGACTTAGAGCACATACTAAAACACCTGCCCCCCCGCCCCCCCGCAACCAGCTGTATAGCTAGATGAAGCATTCTGCAGGAGGTGAGGGGGTAACGTTTTGCTTTAAGTGTTCACATAAATTTGAGTTGGAGGGAGGTCTTTATCTTGGCATAAGAGGTAAGGAAGGTAATCAAGCTGTCAAAAGGAGGCCATCTCAGCAAGTCGTAGTTCGCCATTTCCACCTGTTCTTTGGCCTTGGGGTTCAACGCTCTAGTCTTCAGGGTACAGCAGGAGCTCTAAGCTTACCAGTTACTTTGTTGAGCGCTTGCACCAGCTGTCAAGTCTGACATTCTTGTGCATTATATGGATGGGTTGAGGAAATCTTTCCTCCTCCTCACATTACAGTCCACACTTGCAGAAATAAATCCATTCCCCCTGACAGCAAGCGTAGGAGATGACAGAATGTCCCTCTATTGTTTAGTTCCTTCAAATGTACTTAATTTCTTCTGCTTTCTCAGTCTAATACACGTAGTGCTTTTAATTGTTCTTCTGAGAACAAGGTCCATTTAGGATAGTCTTGACTTTTATTTGGCTTTCATGAACTGTCTGGCCACTTTTTTTTTTTTCCAGGAAATACGTTAGTGAATAATTTTGAATCAATATTTTGTAATTTATATTTTCTAAATTCAGGGGATTGACACGAGACAGGTTACTGTGGCTGACTTGTATCGGGCAAACATGCCACGTCTCTCTTTTTTCATCTTCAAGTGGTGATGTTTTTAGTCACCTTGAAACACTGTGCTGAGGTTTTAAATTAGATAATGTATATTAAGCATTCAGTAACTCTGGAGAGTGAGGACACTTAATAAATAATAATTAGTATTATGCAACGTCTGGCATAGAACCAGTGAGTATAAGACCCATGCTAGGTATTAAAAAACATGACGTCTTTTTATACACTGACATAGTGGCAGCATCACATGACAGTATCATTCAAGTTAATTTTTATAAATGAGGAAAGGCGATTGACAGTGGGGTAGTTTGGAACCTTAAGGCTTCCATTGATTCTCTAGTGAGGTGATGCACGTTTTCATTATTCCTACAGCATCCGTCCCTTTCGTGTGGGCAGATTCTGCCCTTTGGCTAACATGCCAACTGATACCTCTGAGTAAATTTGACTTAGTCTTTATGGGCAGGGCAACCAGCTGAGCAGCGTGGCTCTTTTCCCTTTCTGGTCATTTGATGTATCTTAGTAGACTGAAATTTGAACCATATAAGATAGATGATTTTAACTCCTTCCTGTATGTTATCCAATTCCTCCATTAAAAGCAAGTGGCTGGGCAGTTTAAAAACATTATTTTAATTTAGAATTCCCCTTAGAACCATGAGATGATCATGATAATGACAAATTTCCACAGATTAGTGTCTGCTTTAAAACTATTTTTTTCTTTGTCTAAATTCAGAATTTATGCTTAAGTTTCTGATGTTCATTTGTAGTCCTGTTGTAATAATTTTAACATTCTTATGTGTTAATTACTCATGGAATGATCCAATTC
Organism: Leucopleurus acutus; assembly: GCF_964270905.1. Taxonomy (NCBI): domain Eukaryota; kingdom Metazoa; phylum Chordata; class Mammalia; order Artiodactyla; family Delphinidae; genus Leucopleurus; species Leucopleurus acutus. Next base: position 19,464,728 of record NC_139155.1, read on the forward strand.
TCTTACAACCACAGTAACAACTACAAGGAAACATTGACATTTCAATATCATAAAACCCAATGCCGCTGTTTAAAAGGTTCTACCTTCGCCTTCCAAAGGCAGTTCATTACAGGTTATGGGTAACTTTCCCGTAGCACATTTTGCTTTTTTTTTTGAAATAATGTGGGCTTTTCAAAATAATAACGTAATATTTACAATATAGTTTATATGTATCAGGTGTTTTACATTTGATCATGTCAATAACTCATGCAGTTGGTTCCATTATTATTATTCCCCCAATTTCACGGCTGTTATGAGGAGGATGTGGACTGTGCAGACTCTAGAGCCCTCTATTTCCCACTGTACCTGTGAAGAAGCTTCCTTCTAATGACATGCCAGGGTGGGAATGGTGGACTCCAATTTCTTTGGGTTAGGGAGGTGTCAGTAGTCGGGCATACTTATGTGCTGATTTATTCATGGCGAATTTAAACTTATGCTGTTATTTTATTTGCAGAACTATGGAGATGGGACTCCCTATGACCACATGACCAGCAGGGACCTTGGGTCACATGACAATCTCTCTCCACCTTTTGTCAATTCCAGAATACAAAGTAAGACTAATTTTGAATTAGCATGCATTTTTTGAATGTTTATGTTTTACCTTGGAAGGGAGAATAAAGCCCAGACAGAGATTCTGTATTTTAGGAACTTGGATTTTCAGCCAGTTCGCTATAGTAATTTTAAATTGCAGAAAAATATTGACAGTCTGTGCTTGGTAATAGCATATACAGGACTAAGTTTTACAACCATGTGGAATTACCTAATTTCAGTGATACTGAATCCATGTGGAAAATTTGTGTTTCTTGTAAAGCACTTCTCCCAATTTCAATGTTGCAACAGTTATTTTCTTTCTTTCTTTCTTTTTTTTTTTTTTTTTTTGCGGTACGCGGGCCTCTCACTGTTGTGGCCTCTCCCGTTGCGGAGCACAGGCTCCGGACGCGCAGGCTCAGCGGCCATGGCTCACGGGCCCAGCCGCTCTGCGGCACGTGGGATCCTCCCAGATCGGGGCACGAACCCGTGTCCCCTGCATCGGCAGGCGGACTCTCAACCACTGCGCCACCGGGGAAGCCCGCAACAGTTGTTTTCTAAGTTTAAGGTTGATGAACTGAAAGCAGTGAATATTTAAAATAATATCATTGGGCCTATCCATTGTCAATGAGATAAAGTCAGTGTTAGCTTGAATTTTTATTAAAGGGGTCATGGAAATCCCTTTAATAATAGGTTTAGTGTGCTTAAATCAAAGTAGCATGTTCAAGTTGAATTGTAAAGTCTGGTTATGTATTTATCAAGGCGTGAACTTTAGTGCTGATGGTCTAGGAGGTCCCCATCCTACTTCATGAAGTGAGCTACATGTAGTTTGAGACAGTCTTCGAATTTCTAGCATGCCTTTCCTACTGGCATCTTTAGCTTTCGTTTCTGCTTTGACTACCCTGTAGGGATTTTTTTTTTTCACAGCAGTAACCTGAGCAATGGAAAGACAATTTATAATGGCTTAAAAGGTCCCAATAGCTGTTACTTTAGTTTTGATTGGAAAAAAAAAGATCCCTGTTCTAATAAATGTGAGTTTTAACAATATTAGTAAATCTCTCAATGTGGCCAAATCCTGTTGTGAATCCATCAATAAATGAGGTTAAATTTCATGTCCCAGGCTGTTGGACTATACTCCAAGGAAAACACACAGCCATATATATATCACTCTGAAACCATAATTGCAGATGCTTCTGAGAAGTGTCCCAGTTTTTAAGCCTTGGACACTATACTTGTTATTTAAGGTGTATATTGTTCTTGAATCTCAGTCAGTTTTTCAAAAGTCACCATCAAATCCATCTAAAGGGACTTCAGGTATTTAACACACTATAGTCAAAGCAGAGAAATACTAGGAATTTATTTATTTATTTATTTATTTATTTATTTTTTGCGGTGCGCGGGCCTCTCACTGTTGTGGCCTCTCCCGTTGCGGAGCACAGGCTCCGGACGCGCAGGCTCCGGACGCGCAGGCTCAGCGGCCATGGCTCACGGGCCCAGCCGCTCCACGGCATGTGGGATCCTCCCGGACCGGGGCACGAACCCATGTCCCCTGCATCGGCAGGCGGACTCTCAACCACTGCGCCACCAGGGAAGCCCTAGGAATTTATTTTTAATGGGCCATAAAGTGTCATCCCAACTTTGAGGACCACGTTCTCAAAGCTGTGTTTGACCATAGGTTGTTCTTATGTTTGTTCTCTTTTTTTTTACTTTAACTTTCATATTTATGTTTTAACTTTGTAGCTAAAGTAAAAATCCCAGGTTTTTAAATCCATTGTTGATAAGAAATGCAGTGTTTCCTGTTTCCAGGACAGACAGATGCAGGTGACTAGATATATTTGTCAACTTAGATTTTAAAGAAAAACTTTAGATTTTTTCCATGACAGTAGTAATAATTCTAGAATCTCATATCATCCCATCTCTATTTCTCCTCATCCAGCTTCATAAAATAAAAGATTAAGCTGAAAATAATCATCTTGAGAAGTAGCACGTAAAGAGTATATTAAAGGTTTTCCTTGGAAGATTCTAAACCTATCCTCCAATGAGCTAACGTAAAATAGGATAAATTACTACTCATATTGAGAAGTTTATGTTATGTCCATGAAAAACAGTTTTCCTAAAGAACAACATGATAAGTTAATATTACAGAAGACACCAAACAATACAGAGATACCAAATAATTGTTCTTGTTTGTGTATCCTCCTGGGTAACTGTTTTACGAACCAAATTCGTTTTTCAATCCAAACAGTATTAAAATATAAGTGGGCTGAGAGTCTAGAGCTGGAATGGAGAGAGCTGACTCTTTTCACTTAGTTGTTGTTTAAGCTGAAAGTCCATGTCAGCTGTGTTCTTTTATCCTGTCTGCCCTCCTTCCCATTAAACCCTTAAATATGGAGGCCAAGACAGTCTCCTGCATTGTGGTAGGAAATGCTACTATGTCCGGGAGGCTCCCACCCACTGTTCCCAATGAAAGGACTTCTCTGTTAGATAAGCTGTCTGGTCTGAAACATGGCTCTTTATTGTTTACAAACTGCTACATTTTCCACCTCAAGCAGATTTTTGCACAGAAAAGAATTGTGCCCGGGCTAAATGGTTTATCTGACATTAACGGTGCAGTGTCAGACTGGGGTCAGGGAAGTCACGCTCAGAGCCAGAGGGCATGGCGCAGTGTGCAAAAAAAAGGGAGGAAAAGACATTTAAACCACTATGAAATACCTTGCATCTTTACTTTGGAAAAGGATTAAAAAAATATTTTTAGAGAATTAACTAGGATGCTGCATTACAAATCCACCCCCCCCCCCCCACTTTATAATTTCTCACATCCCAAATGCCTTCTTGATTGGCTTGAGTATCTCAGGGCTAGATTCAGGGAACAAAGATGCTCATTGATTTTGCCCAAGCTGCTGTTGATTTAAAATGAAACCACTTTTGAAATGAACCATGCTTGGTGCTATGCTGTACCTTTACAAAGAGAAGAGAGATCGTTTTCAAGAAATTAAAGACAACCAATTTACAAATGAAGACAAAGATAAAATAAGACCTATTAGTATAGCCAATAATTTGAACTCACCGAATATATGGTATATCCTAAACTGCTCTTTGTGTCCGAACCCATATTCTGTGTTGTAATCTTTGTGGAAGTTTTCGTTCTACCAAAAGAAGATATTAGTCTTTACTGTAAGTTTTTGACAACAATATCTACTTTCAGAATCCTTAGTTTTCATGAAAAGTGCATAGGATTTCTTTACATGTCAAAGATTTCATTCTGCTGTGATGTCACATTAGGGTAAAAGCTATAGCATCAGAAATAAATCAGCCACTTTATTAGACTAGATTCTCTGTTGTCAAATCAATCAAGTCTGTGACTGAATTAGGCGTCTGCTACAGAAATAAGTGACACTAATTTTACGGGAAAGAGTTATTAACTGCAGATGACCTATTTTTTTGGTAAACTGTTCACTTAGGTTTTATTTTATTGTGAGGAAAGAAAGAAGTAATGAGCCACTCTCTTCTTTTAGGATTGAATTATTACTATATATTTTGTTCTTTATGGCAGTGCACTATTTTGGAGGAATGATGCAGGCACTGCTAACATTTGCTTATAATTTCTGTTATAGTAACAAAACCCTTTATTACAATTCTGAACTCTGACTTCACATGAATGGTTTTGCATAAATGTTACAGATTTTGTAATCTAATACTTACCTCTGGCACCAAAATACAAAAACTTAATTTATTTGTGTATCTCAAACTAATGCAAAATGGTATATAATTTATAAGTAATAGGGTGTCTCCATTAATTTATTCCTTTAGAAATAAGCTTGCATATCTGAATATAATACCTTGTTTGGTATTAGTTTGAATCCCTAAACTAAAAATAAACACGCGAACACAAGTGCACTTGCATGCATGCACACGTACGTGTGCACGTGCACACACACATGCACACCTATTGTGCTAGAAGAATTAATGACATTTGGTTTATAAGGGTGCACTGCTCCTTCCACTGCTGTCTGTAGTTACAGTTGCCATACAGAGTTTTGGAAGTTGATATTGTGTAAATCCTTTAAAGAAAAACATAACTAAAGTAAACAAAAAAAGCAAGCCCTGAAATTTGTTGTTTTAAAGAATAAGTGTGTATGGCTTTTTGTTTTTCTTTTAGTGTGGGGAAGTCTTGAGGAGTTGAGATTTCAGCACTGAGTCATCTAGCTGACTGCCTGCCTTGACCAATTCATATAGTTCCCTTTTTAAATTAAAACATTTTTTATTGAGGTATAATTGACATATCACATGATACTAGTTTTAGGTGTACAGCATCATGATTCAATATTTGTAGAGCAGACTCTTTTTTTTTTTTTTTTTTTTTTTTTGCGGTGCGCGGGCCACTCACTGTTGTGGCCTCTCCCGTTGCGGAGCACAGGCTCCGGGCGCGCAGGCTCAGCAGCCATGGCTCACGGGCCCAGCCGCGCCACGGCATGTGGGATCTTTCCGGACCGGGGCACGAACCCGTGTCCCCTGCATCGGCAGGGTGACTCTCAGCCACTGTGCCACCGGGGAAGCCCTAGCAGACTCTTTTACTTGACAGTTCCTGAGTCCTCACTCATTGTTTTCCTTGGGTAGAGACAAGCAAGCCAGTTTGCATTTTTACTTGTTTGAAATTCCCTGCCCTGTTTTGTATCTGGAGAGAACTAATCACTTCTTCCTTGTGTCTCTGTATGATTATTAATGATAATAATGTACACTTGATCTGTTGGAAACTTGTTCACTGCAGTTATTAAACAGTTTGATTAAACCTTTACAGGTGGTCAGTGGGTAGCTTTCAGAATATGCTAATAGGACGGAGGGGCCATGGGTCCGAGCCTTGTGCTTTTAAAAGGATTATATGCTATGGAATAGTTGAAAATCCTGGCAAGAACTATATGCAAAGAGTACGGATTTTTTTTTAAAAAAAGCATTCCTGCTTGTTTGTTTTGTTTGCCAAGCATGAAGCTTTTGCAGGTAATTGTCCAAATATTTTTTTACAATGGGAGACAGTATATTTTCTAGCTACAACTTTTTGATCCAAGGAAGGATCTAAGCATGCATATTCCTTCTATTGTTCCAGAGCCTTAATTGAAAACCAGATTGTTTGAGTGAGCAAGATGCCAGTAAGATTATAGACGTGCATTGGTAACTGAAGGATGTGAAAAGTGATACTTTGGTACGGTTGGGTGCAGCTTAGTTCAACATGAGCGGCTGTGTTTTTACATGTCCCCTTGTGAATGGTTCGGTTTCCTTATTGTGGTATTTGGTTCCTGTCCCACTCGTGGTACTCCAACAGTGCACTAAATAATTTCCTACCATAGACTAACTGATTTCTAAACTAGCTCAGTGGAACATTTTACTGCAGGATTAGATCGTGGTTCAGGCAGAACTGCAGAAAGCTGCTGGCTTATAGGATGACCTTTGAATCTCATCTGGGTTAGCGGTTGATATTTTGATTTGGTTACTGTGGTCATATTGTGACAGCTGCTAGCTCATTATGATTCGCTTCCACTGCTCCGTTTGCCGAGCAGGAATATTTAGGTTTGTATTACTTCAAAGTGTTTATGACTACCCTGAGTTTAGCCCAGCATAAAGGTGAAGTGTTGTGAGCGCTTTCAAATCCCAGTGGCAGAGGCCAGTGGCACAGTCTTGTAAAACGGCGAATGTGAGTAGATGTTAATGTTAAGGGAGTTTTTCTTTTCACTGTAAAACTGGAAATACCCAATGAAGAGGCTCTTACTTGGAAAACGGTTTTGAAAACCTTAACACACAAAGGAAAAGAATGACCACAGAGAAACATAGTTTTTTCAAAGCATGGATAAGATTTAACTTGACCTCCTGGTTCTGTATCTTATTTTTTTCCATGCTGGAATGTAAATATTTGAAAATAACAAAACCTGGACAAAAAAGGCTGTTATTTGACTTTGAAGTGTCAGAGGTCAAACAGTATTTTAGTAATTTCATGAAAATGGAATTGTGAATGTGGATGTCAGCTCTAGAAATTTTAGTTCACTTTTTAATTGTTCTGAAGTTCAGTAGTGATAGCAGGCTGCTTACTAGCTCACTGGTGAGGGATGTCTGTGCATTTTCAATGCCTTTTTTTTAATGAGTTTTTAGCTTGAGGTTATCTTGATATCATCTGTTAGCTATCGGACTGATAATGTGGTAACAAGCAGTTTCTGAGAGAAGACATGTCTAATAGGGGTTTTATTTCTTGTTAGCTTTGTTTGGGAATTTTGTTATTTTAATGTTAGCTTAAAATGCCTTCCTGAAGTATTAACAAATAAGACTCTTTTAAGTATCATCCCCAATGATCTAATTAATGCTGATTTTGAGTGAAGGCTGGGAGCCAGAGAACTGACTTTTCTACTCTCTTTTGTTACAAATGTCTGTGGGTCTTTAGGTCAGATCTTTTTTATATCTTTAAATTGAGGGGGAACAAGTCTCTAGATGATTTCTGAGGTAATTTTCTCAACTAATGGTCCATTGATCTTTCAGGTATGCCATTTTCTGCTTATACGGTATTTTATCTTTAGAGATGTTTTAGCGTTCTTTCTAATCCATTCGTCTCTATTTTGTGATACCTTCACGTAACTTTGCTAGTGATGTGTTTTCCAAATGTAATTCTTTAAAGCCTGATTCAAATGGATGTTGCTTTTCTACCTCAACTCATTGCAAACTATAGGTAAGGGATTGGATTGATCGGGGATAAAATAGTAACTCACTAAGTTACTGCACGTCACCAGGAGAAAAGTGCTCTGCATGGGCCAGGACTTGGCATAGAGTTGCAGGGCCTCAGTAAATGGCTAGTGGATTGTTTCATTCATGAATAAATTGGGGAAATCAGATATTTGGGTCTAAACCCTAAGTGAAAAGCCCATAAGTTAAAGTCAGGCCTACCTTTTACTGTGTCAAGAAGAAAACCCTAAACCAGGGACAGTCATCTAGGAGTTCATTCTGTCGTTCTGTAACCTTGACTCTACAGAATGTCAGGAAACAGACCATATTACAATGTGATAGATTTCAGTTTTCAATAAACACACCACAGATTATTTTATTTATAAAAGGAAATAAGTAAAATCAATATTTTTCGGAAGGCCACTGAAAACAGTTGTGTGTCTCCAGTATTCAGATAAGGTAACTTGTGTCCTCTCGTCCAGTCAATAAACATCTCTGTTCCTCTTTCGTTAGTCTTGTTTTCTTTCCATGAGGCTGCTTGCTCGATGGTATAGCGTAGCAATGCTGTGATAATCGAACACTTATAGTCAAACTAGGTGGACTAAACCAGGCTTCTTTAAAATTTAGAAGAACTGATACCAGAAAAACGTTACTTGAGAACTATGCCTAGCAGAAAAGTGTAGGTCTTCTACATACCAGAGGAAGATTTCTCACGTGGAAAGTTATTGACCCTAAGAGAAAATAAATCGTTTTAGAGTCAAGTCAAGGGAAAAAGCAGTTTGTGTCAGGCAGGCATGCTTTTGCTTGGAAAGAAGGAAAAATGTGACTAATGGTGGCTTACGCATAGTTTTTCTCATACGCGAAGTCTGGTGGTAGGCCGTGGCTAGATTTGGTTTGCAGTTCATTGAAGTCCAGGCTTGTGTCTCTGTGATTCCTTTGTCCCTTCCCTCATTGTCTAAAGGTGACTGTCACAGCTTCCGGAGTCAAGTTTGGGTTTGATGCAGCAAGAAGCAGGGAAAAGGTGAGTCTGGCCGTATGGTCCCCGCCCCCCTACATCCACGGCCATTCTCCAGCTGCAGAATTTGGAGGGGGTGAGAATGTACACAACTGCTTCTCCAGCCTGTGCAATGGAAAGAGATGTGAGAGAAGGGAGTTGAGAATGCACATCGGGCTTAGCCAATTTACAGGGTTTATTTAGTTTCTTTTAAGGGAAGAATCTGTAATTTTCAATTTAGCAGCTTTGAAAATAAAGAACAAGGCTCCAGCTTTCATGTGAGAAGCAAAATATAAAAATGGGTCTCGACTCTGGATTCTGGTCAGCAGATTAGAGAGAAAGACAAAGAGGCATGGAACAGAAAAAGAGTACTGAACGGAAGATGATAGAGAAAGGACCGCGGGAGAGTCGCACGGGTGGGCTGTCCTCATTTCATTGCCAAGGCTGTGCTTTCCTTGTCCTCATCCCGTGATCAAGGCAACAACCAGCCAGAGTCAAGGGCTTCATGTCCTCATGATCCAGAACCTTCTCTTCTAGGTCTCCGGCTTGAATTCCTGCCAGGCTGTCCAGAGCTGCCTGGTCGTGCAACCGCCCACGGCTCCAGCCTCCAGCCTTGTCTCCAGTCCCTGCTGTGGTCTCTGGCAGAGCCTAAGGCTGGGGCCCACTGCCACGGTCCACTGCGGCAGCCGCTCCGAGCCGGCCCGGCATCCTGGAGCAGCAAGGTCCCGGGACATGTCACTTTGTAAGTGACAGAGATCGTTCCCCTGGGCCACTGCCAAACAGGCTCCCGGGAACTTCCCTCCAACCACCTGCCATGTCGCGTGAAGCACTCACACAAGAATGCCCGCTGCCGGGGGCAGAAGAACCTTCTATTTTACTTTAATATGTATATAGTTGTATTGGTTGATCTTTAATGCGGAGGATGAGGTGCAGCCAACAGACATTTAATCTTGGTCAGCGCGCCAGGACTGCATGAAATTGTGGTGAGAGCTGGATCCAACTTCTGGCCAGAAGTTTCCCACCTCTGCTGATCCCAGTCGTGGCATGCATCAGGCCCACGAGAACATGGACTGGGGAGGGACTGTCGATCTTTAAAGGAAAGCAGGATGTGGAATAAACAGTGCCGTTTTCCTTTAGTACAAAGTTTTCCTGTTAAGCTTTTCACTGGAAAGGCATTACCTTGAATTTTGCCTAAGCTGGCCACTTAAAATACGCCTGGCATAGCCTTCACCAGTAACGGCCTTCTCGACTGGACCCTTGGGTGGAGGATCAAACACTTGGCAAACCTCTCACTGCCCCTCAGCCCCAGGGGAAGCAGCAGTAATGTTCAGAGTCTGTTAACCCCACGTCCGTGAAAGTTGTGTGCCTACCTTAAGCGCGCTATTGACCTTCATTTAAAAAAAAGAGAAAATGCCGTAAGCCTGTCGTCTTGTTCACATGATAACCTCCATTAAGGACCAGAGCAGCCAAGGAGCTCAGTTTGAAGCACTGCAGCCTTGAGGGGGCTCGCGGAATAGTGGCCTAGGCTGAGGGTCCCTGCTGTTCAACTTCATGGTGATGGGACTTTGGCTAAATTTCTTATGCGCCCCAACTTTGGCATTTCTAAGGTGAGTGTAGCGATACCTGTCACACTTACCCCAGCATCACCGGGCAGCCGTGCAATGTCGTGGTACACTTGGCAGTAACCACTCTGCTCTCTGGCGATTATCTTAGGCCATTGCCCAGCTACCCATTGGCACTCTGTCACTTTTGTCTGTGATTAATCGAAAATGCTGGAGACTTCGGGTCTTGGGTGATGACAGTTTGAAAACACCTTTACCTTCTATTGAGATTGGAATAGAAGGCAAGAACAGGTGGAGATAGTGTGGAGTGATCACTTCTGAAAACAGCAAGACTGGAATAAAAAGGTTTCTTTTTCAGCCTTTCCACAAAAAACAGTCATCCTAGAAAACAAGTACCTCTTGGGGGCCAACTTCGTGGAATTCAGATGTGCCCCTTGATGAAACATTTGCCTCCAGCCATTTTTCTCTCCAACTTAAATGTTCTCGAGGTTCATTGTTACCCGTGGCGGAAAGCGCCTCGGTGTGGATTTTGAGTGGTGGGCTGGGAAGCCCACTGACGAGTTGAGATTTCTTCACCTGCACTGTAGGTCATCTGCATATGGAGTAACCTCTGGGTAGGATGCTTTTTATCAAGGGGATCCTGTTACACGTCCCTTCTAGGTTCTGGGGAACGTTTTGGAGGTAGCCTTCCAGTTCAGTTTGTTCTTCTCCAGAGAATGTTGCCTGTGCACGTCATCCTCTCATTCCCTTCACTCCTGAGGGGTTCTGAGTCTTTCCTCAGGAACCGTGTATGATTTTTGAGTAGAAAGAGGTATTCAGTGGATCTCATTTTATTTCCTCTTGCAGAATATCAGACCCAGGGACCAACAGTGGCAGACTGTTTGGAGCATAGATTGGGACCGAATTAAATTTATTCCCAAGCACTTAATAGACACATCCCAAATATTTCTCATCTTCTTCATGACTGTTTATTAATCCTTCCTCAGTCCCTTGACACATGTTTCTTAATAGGAAAAACGATAAGGGTGTTTTGCTTTAAACTGGTACAAAATATAGCTGGTTACATTGTTGATGTTTAAAATAAAACCTAGAGAGCTTTCCTACAGCTTGAAAATCCCTCGGAAGCCCTAGTATGGGGGCAGTGGAGGATGGTGGGCCGAGCGAGGCTTGTGTCGAGCTGGCACTGGTTTGACTCCCAGCTCTCCACTCTCCCCGTTAGGTGATTTGGGGTAATCTTTAGCACTCTGATGGAATTTCTCGTCTGAGTAGTTGCTCTGCATTTAAACGGAGAAACAGGAAGAATATCAATACCTGGCCCTTACCTGCAGTGGCTGTGAATGACCATTACACCTACTTTTATTTTCTCTAGGTTTCTTTCTCTGTTCCTTGGGTCTGACCAGCTTGGCAAAAGTAATATGCAGACTTGAGACTCATGTAGTGAGTTTTGGCAGAATGTGGAAGTGATTAATTAAATGCCACCCCCTCGTGGGCCATATTAAAAACTGAATGAAAATGGAATGTGTGTAATATCTGATAACATTTGGTGGAGAAGGGGGAGACAAAAGGAGAGAAGGATGAGAGAGAAAGAGACACATCAAAAGCTAATTTTAAAGCGTTCCGATCTCGAAGTGCGATTTTCTAGCCTTGAATTATCATCATCGGCGTGGCTGCCTGAATCTCTGAAATTACTGGGTTACTAATTGCTCCTGCCTTTTCCTCACCTTGGCTATTCAGACCAAGCCGTACCCTTAACAGTTCAGTAGCCAAATCTGAATGCTGGGGATGCAAGCATAAACTCTTTATGTGTAACTGATGGTACTTGATTGGGCAATACCAAATCGTGGAGAAGAATTTATTGGTGACCTTGTCTTCGTCGGAACTTTCAGAGTATTGAGAAATGAGCCTAATATTCAGATTTGGGGAATCCTTCAAGCTTGGCTTGGCAGGATTAAATTCATGCTTCATATTGTGTGTGTGTGTTTATTTTTCTCATTGCAGAGTTTCCCTTTTCTTTATTTATTGATGGTCTCGCAAATGTTATTTGGAAACTGAGATGCAGCGAGCATAAATATTTTCAATATCTTGGCAGACCGCTTAAGCAGCTGTGGGCAACCTCTGTCAGGCATCCTAGTAACTAGTTAGGGGCAAAACTGACCTATGAAATAATAGTTTGCTGCATAATCTTTTGGTCATCTCCCACTTTTCCTTTACCCTTGGTTTCCTTATTTCTTTTACTGACCTAACTCATGGAGATGTGGTTTCGGTGGCGGGGGGTGGGGGGAAGAACTCTCTGAAATGTTTTGTTACCTCAGAGATAAAACGGTTCAAAATATATACACTTTTTGTGATTGCATTTTCCATTCATTGCAAAGTCCTGTATACAGCTTGAACACCAAATTGAAAATAAAACCATAGAAAGCAGGCCTGCTCAGAGTCGTTTAAAGGCTTTTTAATAGTTAATGAGATTTTGCCCCATACCCTCATGAGTTTCATTTAGTTCTGAAATAAAAATTTATGGCTATTCTCTCAGCTGAGCTGATACTAGTCTTAGGGTGGAATTGAGTTCACACCTGCTCTAGCATAAAAAGAAGCCTCTCTGTGACTCCTGGAAAATGTTTGCAGAGTAGAATGAGAGAACTCACTATCCCTACAGTCCTAACCACAGAGTGATGCTCTTTGCAAACACTAAGGAAGCTGCTTCGTAAATTGGCTCTAATTTGCTAAGATCGTCCATTTCCAGCCCTCCCTCAGTTACCCACGTTCCTCAAGGTGGGGTATGGTTGCGGAAACGCAGTTGGTTTGCATAGGCAGTGGATCTGCATGAACACTGTGAAGTGTACATATGGGAAAATCTTTGCATTTGCTAGGCCATTTAGCTGTCCAAGACATGGTCCGTTAGTCCGGCAAAGTACAATGGCTTTTCTGAGTACTCTAGTTAAGGGGCAGGATGTGTAAAGCAGTGTACACTTAGGCGGATAATTAATAATTAGTGTAAGCTTGTAAGGCTGTAATATAATATATAAATTGAAGCACCTGTTAAAGTTTTATCAGAGCAGATCACCTTGCCTTTTACTACGAGGGAGTATCCCTCCCTAGAGACAAAGAAAGTGCTCCCACTGCAGGCAAAAATCTTAATGACCAAGGGAGGGCTGGTTTTTATATCAAGTCGGTTTTCCAAGGTCACTGTGATTAGGCAACGTGTTTCAGCGGTCACGTTTAAATAGCGTTCCTATACAATACTATTTTGTATGCGTTTGACTGCAGGTGACAAAACGCGGTTTAGAAAAAATGTTTGGGCGCGTTCTGATATTTGGAGAGCCCGAGAAGCTCCCCCCTCCCACCTCCACATCATCCCCCCTGCCAGACAATGAGGATCGTTCATTTTATAACTTCATAGCAATATTCAGAAGGAGAGCCTTGTCTAGAGGCTAAGTTGGACGGAGTAGAAAAGATAAAATGTAGATCTCATGTGCTGTTTTGTTGTTTTTTTTTTTTCTTGCGGTACGTGGGCCTCTCACCGTTGTGGCCTCTCCCTTTGCGGAGCACAGGCTCCGGACGCGCAGGCTCAGCGGCCATGGCTCACGGGCCCAGCCGCTCCGCGGCACGTGGGATCCTCCCAGACGGGGGCACGAACCCGCGTCCCCTGCATCGGCAGGCGGACTCTCAACCACTGCGCCACCAGGGAAGCCTCATGTGCTGTTTTTGGCTTGGTTGTATCGCGAGTGGTTTTGACACCTCATATCCTAGCTCTCTTGATTTTCAGACAGAGAGCAAGTACTCCCTTACGGCAGGGAGGGAAATGGCAAATCACATATTTGTGAAAGCAAAACAGAATATCTTACTGCTTTACAAGTTTGATTGGCTTCTTGATAAATAAAATGAACGTGTCATCAGCATGTCTGCCATCATATGGTCCTCAGTATATGTATTTTTTTAACCATCCATATAAATTTTAGTTGTCCTAGAAGCCAACCAAACTTCAGCACTCAAATTAGTCTTTGGTTCATTCATTCATTCATCCAGAAAGTACTTGTGGAAAATCTGTGCCATGCAAGCCCCTGTTAGGTACCAGAGAGTGACATGCCACTCTTCTTGCTTTCAGCGTGGCCCACAGTCTATGGAAGGAGTCAGATGGGTAACAAATAATTTTAAGTCAGGACATTAGGGAACTGATCAGTGTGTGCACAGGGTGCTGTTGGATCACATGTCTAGGATACCAGCCATCAGTTTCCTTGTAGTAATGGCTGAGATGTTTTGGTGCTCATGGTGTACCAGGCATCCACTAATACTTTACACTTACAACCTTGTTTCTTTCTTGGGCATTGTCATTGCCGTTTTACAGGGGCAGGTACCGTTGAGGATCAGAGAGATTAGGTTACCTGCCTGGTGTTGTGCAGTGAGAAGGGGCAGAGCCCAGATCCCAAGCTCTATCTGCTGGACTCCAAAGCCCTTGTTCTCAACCACCCCGCACTGCCTCACTTGTAGAGAGCTGGCAAGAATTCCCTGAGGTGCAATCGCAGTTAAGTGTGTGTTCAGCTGCAACTAATGGAATACCTGATCAGAGTAACATCATCATCAAACAAACATGGCTTTTTCCATCACTTAAGGGGATGTCTGCAGGTGGGAGTTGCCTGTGTGGATTCAGCAAATTAGTGTTGCCATCTTTGCTTTCCTGCCCACCTCAGCATGCCGATTTTAATTCTCTCATCTTGCATTTCTTGCAAGATGAGAAATGCATTGCATTTTCTCTCATCTTGCATTTCTTGCAAGACGGCTGCTGAACCCCAGACACCATGTCAGAGTTCAGGATAGGAAGTTGGAGAGGCAGAGGTTAGAGTAGCATCCATACCCACTTGTATCTCATTCCATCAGCGGGGAAACTAGCATCCCCAGAAACCCGTGGCCTTGAGCAGGATTTTGTTAACATCTTATTGGTCAGATCTCTAAGAGATATTTACCCATAGCTGCAAGGGAAGCGGGGAGAGTGAACCTTTACAGTGTTAGTTGGCACAAGGACTCAAGAGGCAGGCAAGAGAGAAGGGCATTGGAAATGGTTATTGGATGAATCAGTATGCATTTTGTTCTATTAGAAGTGATGCTGCATGAGTGGATGGTGCCATTACTGGATGAGTTGCAACTATCCAAGTAAAAAGAAAATTGTCAGTTGAGAGAAAGGCGGAGAGGTGTAAGGAGCTAGAGGATGTCACAGGAAGCCCAGAACTGAAGAGGTTCTGTAAGACTGAGACATAGTTCCACAGGGTCCACAGAGGAAGCGGTGACACGGAAGCTGGGTTAGAATCCTCACCTCAAAAAAATGAAGGGGCTTTCTTGAATGGTAAGGGGAGGAAGTTGGATTTTCACTGAAGCATGTAGTGAAAATCCAACTTAAAATCTACCTAAGGGTTGATTTTAAATAGTGGGATAACATGATAGATTTATGGTTTGGGATAGTCACTAGCGACAGTGTGAATAGGAGGCAACACGACAGGCAGGGAGATTACTCAGCAGGTGATTAAAGCAATTCCAAGAGGAAAAGATGAGAGATTGGACCAAATCAGGAACAATGGGGGTGAAGAGGAGGATATGAATTTGAGTGATATTAAATGGAAGGAAATGGTTGGGCACAGTAACTGATGGATAAAGGAAGAGTCGTCCTTGGCTTCTTGATGACTGGCTTGGGCCAGAAGATGGATGGCGGTGTCTTTCACTGGGATGTGGAATACAGGAGGAAAAGCAGGTTATGGGGGATTAAGATGGTAAGTTCAGTTTGGGACACGCTGAATATTTGAGATGTCTGCGAGTGACTTGGTTTGTGGTTCTGTCTGGGGATTGCAGATTTGGCATACAGTATTCCGTATTTGCTAGTTGAAGTCATGGGAATGGACAAGTTACCAGAGAGAGAAAAGGGAACCTATTTTCTGATTAATCATTTTGCTTTCTAAAGATCTTAAATTGAAGGGGGAAAAGCCTCCATCTCATCTTTTTCTTCCCCAAAACGTTAGTATCTTTAAGAAAACTGGATAATTCTTGATTTGATCACATAGTCATTTCAGTGGTATATTTAATCACCCATCTCTAACACATTATTTATAAATTCTTTCTTCCTTCCCTCCCTCCCTTCCCCCTCCTTTTTCCCTTCCGTTCCTCCACTAAGGTAGATTGGAATGAAACTCTTGTCTCAGAACATTAATTTATCCACTATTTGGGAAGACATCATAGATTCTTAAAAGCGAACTAGAACTTAGAGCTCTCCTTGTGTTCTTTCTCTTTTACATCAGCTTCCCTCCCAATATGGGAATCCTTCTAGATGGCGCCCTAGCAAAGTTGTTGGCACACATGACACTCTGACTAATGTATAAGTGAATGGACCCCAGCAGGCATTCCTTCCTCTGCCTGGGCACTCACTGCATTGGGGAAGCCACTCCTGACAAGGCAATTTGTTGCACTGTGACAGCTCTGACTTTCAGAATGTTCTCAGTTCTGCAGCTGTCAGCTCGGGACACTAAGTTTCTCCTCCAGAGCTACCTGGGATTGTGTCTTTTCTCTCTGCACGTGTTTCCCAGGATGATAATTCTTGCTTCCTTCCGAAGTGTTGTTGGAAAACATGTAACATCTCTCAGAGCATGGTTTAACCCTGCCTTGTATTCCTGATCACTTGTCCTCTGCGTGTGTTCTAGTTGGTCTCTTTCCCTCTCCCAACTGGTGAATCCAGGACTTAGCTCAGTATTCCTGGTCTGGGTTAATCAGTAGTGAGTCTGCTTTCATTTTTAGTATTAATGCAGTCTAAGGTTTCACTTACCCGTGCTTTGGCATTGACTGAAAATTGAGCTCCCAGTCCACTGAAATTATTGTTTTTAATATCCACTGCTTTCTAATCAGGTCTTCCACTTCCTTATGTAAAATGAGACTTTGTATTAATCCTCACTTATTAGATTTCTTCTTGTTGGTTTTGGTCTGCAAATGTGCCCTGTGTCCGTCCTTTGTTGCTCCAAGAAGCTGTATTGTGTGATACTTAAGCAGTGTGCACTCTTGGGCTTAATCCTGACTCTGCCCTTCCCACAAAGTTTCCTCACTTCTATGTTGAGGATAGTTAATGGGAGCCATTTCTGTAATTGTGGCTCCTTGTCTTCACGGTCAGTATTCTGCCCTCTGGAGAGGAAGCTTAAAGCAAATAGCTCTTCTGTGACCAGCGGAAGAAGCAAATGCGGCTCTTTAGTTGTGTGATCAACCGAATTTACCAGGTGATACATAGGATGTAAAGTAGCAACTAACTGATAATTATTAACTGGCTACTTTGTTGGGCCTTATGAGCAAAGAACTCAAACAAGCAACGACAAAAATCTCAAGATTACCTGGACCAAAGTCCTAGGTGTCTCTTCACCTACATCTAGTATTAAGACAGAAAATCACAAGATGATCCAAATGCTGATTATAGGAGCTGAAGGTTAAATGAATATTTGGGTTAATTCTGAAGGTATTGAGAGGTAATCGTTTCCTTTATGGGGAGTTTTCCAGAGGATGCCTTTAAGACTATGAAAATTAGACTCATGACCACTTTTCAGGAACACAGTTCTTGTGACAAACAAGATTCCTGGAGAGCCATGTGTGAGCTCCCAGGGAGTTTAAGAACAGGGTCCTAACTGCAGGGTAATAACCTGATGGCTTGGCATACGCAGAGAGAGGGAACAGATTAGCAGCCATCAACTTGTTTTGTAAACGAGCAGTGGTACCTCATACAAGGACTAGATTGACCTGAACCAAAGTTAGGTCAGCCTGACTTGATTTCATAATAAATGTCATAATGGTGACAAGTCTTCAGGGACATTAGTACACTGTTTGCAATTGTGGACGTTTTTGTGGACGAACCATCCTTTGACTTCCTCCGATCATGTCCTTGAGAAGTACCAATGCTTCATTAACAAAAGCCAACCCATCTGGGCTCATCACACCAGTGTGTAGGACTTCTGCCCTGCAGCTTCAAGCCCCCAAAGTCCTTCCATGTACCTGGCTTCTGTTCTGGTCACTTCCTTGTGTGTGGATTTTGATCTGGTGCCATTGGAAGCCCGCCATTTCGAGAGTGAAACTTTGAGATTTTATTGTGTCTGATTACTTGTAAGACCGGAGAGCTTCTTTCATTAGCTAGGAAACATTCCGATTTTCTCTGAAGCTGTTAAAGCCACCATGACCTCCTATCCTACGTGGTGTTTTTGCTTTAGCAGCCATTGCCGATGCTGTGTCTCCAAAGAGGCGAGACTTGGGGCTGCGGATTCTCAGAAGCTGATGGGGCTGTAGAACTTATTCAGCTACTACCCTTTTCTAAACCAAAGTAAGGTGATATTTTTCGCTTTCATAGACAGACAAATTAAGGTCTTTAAAATAATACCTACTTCCCCTTTCCTTTCTTCTTAAGATAATCCGCAGCAAAATCTTATTAGTTTCCTGTACAACTGACTTGTTTTAAAAATCAAATTGAAGACCAACTTGATTCTGCCTGCAGAGCAAAGCTATCTGCCTTTTTAGGAAATCTGGATGGTTAAATTGGAAGCATGTTCTGCACATGGTTTAGCAGTTAGTAGCCTGGAAAATGACCCAATAGCCAAGATATAGGTTTTTGTTTTTTTTAAAATTTTCGTTGTAAGTGCTTGTTTAAAGTTTAAGCCTGTAATTGACTAGTTTGTTCATTGTTCATTCTTTTCAGGCTATTATAGTTTTTGTAAATACATTGCCTGCTAAGTTGTGTCAGTGGAGGAACATTAGTGCTATAAGAAAATCCAGTTAAATGTGGTGCTTAAAAGCATTACCAATTAGACTGGATTGGCATGATTTCTTAGTGATCCTAGGAAAGTCCCTTTCTATTTGTGCAAATTTCTACTTATTTAAAAATAGGTATGACTGTATATATATTTTTAAACTAAA
Source organism: Leucopleurus acutus (assembly GCF_964270905.1). NCBI lineage: Eukaryota > Metazoa > Chordata > Mammalia > Artiodactyla > Delphinidae > Leucopleurus > Leucopleurus acutus. The sequence continues at coordinate 19,483,466 of NC_139155.1, forward strand.
GAGCAGCCCATAAGTTCAAACTGTGTTGTGGCCTGCTGAAGAGTTTCTACTGATGGTGGCTACATTACTCAGTATTGTTATTTGGCTCCCTTAATATGTTCCACGTTGGAGGGGCAGAATCCTATTCTGCAGTTTTATCATATTTATCAGCTGGTATCTATCAGGTAGCTCAGGCTGTTTTACTTCGTAAAGTTTATATTTCAGAAATGCTTTTTAATGCCTATATCACATGCGGTTTACGCCATTTAGATGGGTATGCTAAGCAAAACAAGGGACTTCCTGGTAGTCATTCTTTCATTTTTTAGTTTAGAAGAAATGAACATCACTTGAAATTACAGGTACAAGCTAATACTGGCTGATAATTAAAGGTTATACAAATTGCAATGGAAAAGGAGTTAAATTGTGCCTGTCAGGTGGTGAGGACCACTAGAATATGGACATGATGGAAAATAATGAGGAGATAAATGTGATTTATCTGTGTATACTATAGAAAGAAAAATTATGGCGGGGAATGTACTGAATGTAGCTTAAGCTACATAAATTATCATTATGTACAAGTGGAAACTTACATGAAACTCCTCTTGATTAAGTTTTATGCGAAACAAAGGGTGTGATTGGAAGTATAGAATTGGAGAGTATTTTCAGAATATGATGATAATCCAGCTAGAGGCTTCAGCAAGTCTGGTCAAACTAGAGAAGGGAAAGAAGAAGCAGGGAAGCTTGATTTGGTGTTATGCAAATTTATGACACATGTAGGAGTTTGGACCTAATGGATTGTTGCACTAGATTTGGTCATCAAATGATGCTTTTCATAGCAAATATTATCTGAGCCATTGATTTAAACTCTGAAAAATGCAGGAGATGTGTAGGCAGAACTGCAACCTTTCTGTCTCTTGAAACAAAATTTAACAGTCAGCCTTGAACTTTAGACGCTATAAAGCAGAATGAGAAAAAGGAGGGGGTAAGTAGTGAAAGAATAAAAGTGGGAAAAGGCATGCGTATTCAGAGATATAATTCAGCAAGTAGATGCCCCAAAGTTAATGCTGCTTATAAACACGCTACAAGAATATTCCAGTTATCAGGCTAACAGGATTAGAAACTAAAGAGCACAAAGCAATTATTTATTAAGAAAGAGGCACAGTTGGCATCGAGTGTTATAGAGGAGGAGACTGGTGTGATTACAGGAAGATGTTAAGAATATAAAAAAATATCTCCAAATTAAGAGTGAAAAAAAGGAAGAGAGATTACCTATGAGATGATGATAAATAATAATGAGTTATTTCTGAGAGCACCTACAGAACAGGAGATCTGAAAAGTGGTTCGTCAAGCCTCAAAGAGATAAAAAGGGTAATTTATTGACAGGCAGTGGAGACACTGCTAAAAAATAAATGAAGTTTTCACCTCAGTGTTCACAAAGGAGGATGGGGGACAGATGCCAGAAACGGACATAAATTTCCCAGGGGAGAAAGAAGAAATACAAAAGAAAGCAGAATCATGCCAGAACAGGTGATCAAGGGGTGAGAAGAAAAACTAATAAAACCCCAAAAGCTTAGCAGTGGTCACCCGAAAATCTAGAAAAAGTTAAAAGGATGGAGAAGAAGCTGGGGAGGAGAGAAAAGACAATTAACTGCGTTTCTTAGAATGGTTGAAGATAATTTTGTGGATTTGTTTTATGTAGTTAATACATTAGACTAGCCTTTTTGAAATTTACCCTTCAAGGAAATAAGCTAGTTGACTTTAAAATTTTTAAGTGGTCTGTGAATAACCAAGACATCATTTTTGTCCCTTTAAGTCCTCAGTTTTTTTTTAAGAGTTACCCCGGTATGCCCAGTTGTTTAGTGTTTAAGTATTTGTTAAGTGTTTATTGAATTTTATTATTGCTTCCAGGGTATTCAGTGAGCCATTGATTTGGCCAGTGTTTGTTGGATATTCCTTAGTGCCAGGCAGTATGCTAGATCCTGGAACACAGCACCGAAAAAGACAGACATGCTCTTAGGGTCTTTGAAGTCACTGCATCCTCACTTCTATAAGCCACCCTACCTCATGTCAGGTAAAGAAAGGTCATTGCTTTCACTCTTCTATCATTCTCCATCTTTCTTTTGACTGGCTTCTTGGTGGAGAGTGTCTGGAGAAGAGTAGCCTCTATTTTTGCTGGTCTGTCTACTGTGCTGGGCTGTTCCCAGTGTGGGTTTTCGCTTCCTTTTCTAGATCTTAGCTGTGGATCTTTTCCCAAGCTCACTCATCTCCCCAGTGCTCCAAACCGGACTCCTTGCTTTGGCTTCCTACTGGCTGCCCATGTATGAATGACCTCCTCTGCTCTTTGGGGGTTCACAGAGTACTTGCCTTGGGCAGGTGAAAGGGTGTACTTTTTCCCTTTCTCCGTTTTTCCCCTGCTCCTGCATTTCAACCCTATGGTATACACGCTTCCCATCCCAGGCTGACGGTCTTCCCTTTGGACTACCTCTTTCCCTGCTCTTTGCCTCCATAAGCTAAGACCTTCCCATTTTCCTTCCCAGAATTCATCTTTCTTTGCTTTGTGTTCAGATCACTTGAAGACACTCATTAATGCAAATACTGTTGTGAGGAGGGCTTCACTGTGGTCATTTCTTCCCACCTTTTGATACATTGCTTTAGCGGCTACCTAAGAATGGGGTAGGAGAGGTGTTTCAGGGACATTATTTCTGAGCATGTGGGAGAGGGACAAAGAAACTTTTTCATCTACTGCACAGTTTTGTCCTACAGGACCTTGTTCCCGTGGCCAAACTTCTTCTAAAAGTAATCTCCAGGGCTTCCCTGGTGGCGCACTGGTTGAGAGTTTGCCTGCTGATGTGGGGGACACGGGTTCGTGCCCCGGTCCGGGAAGATCCCACACGCCACGGAGCGGCTGGGCCCGTGAACCATGGCCGCTGAGCCTGCGCGTCCAGAGCCTGTGCTCTGCAACGGGAGAGGCCACAGCAGTGAGAGGCCCGCGTACTGCCAAAAAAAAAAGAAAAAAAAAAAAAGTAATCTCCAGTGCCACCTTTACGATCAGAACTGTAGGTGGTGGTCTTTGGTTGCAACAGCGCCTCTATGCGTTCTTGATTCGCATGTGTAATTTAGGTGTCTCTAAAAGCTGGTATATTTGAGTTCATCCCTAGATGGATCCACTTAGCTACATCACTGTTTCTTTTGTTGTATTTTCCTCTTTTATGTAGAGCCAGTTCAGGTTAATTGGTTATTTCCCCGGGATTAGCTCATTTGTTGGGGATGTTAGCATCGGGTGAGTCTGCTGTCTTATTGCGGGGGAGACTGATATGCATGAGACAACTGTGTATATAGCAATGCCAACCCCCCCCCGCCCCCCCGCAAGTACTGTGTTACTAATGAGAGAGTAGAGGCAAGAGCTGGGCAGAGAATGCCAGAAATGAGCTTTGGCACCTCTTGCTCTATATTTACTTTGAATGTTATTTTATCCCACTATTTCTTAATGTCCTTATATATCGGATACAAAAGAATATCTGATGAATGGCTGACGCCCATGGCCTCTGAACTCCATAAGGAAATAGGACCACATCTTGTAGATCTTCACCCTTGCTATACATATGAGCTACCTCTGGGCCAGTCACATAATACAGATGCCTGGGCTGCTTCTACAGACATTCTATATTTGGAGGTCTGGGCTGGGATCCAAGCATCTAACTTAAACGTGCATTTGATCACTCTGATGTCCTGCCAGGTTGAGGAATCTCTGACCTACACATCTCTTCGAAGAACTGTCATTTTCGTTTTCAAAACTGTTCATTTTCCTTGAGCTGAGTACTTATTTTTAAATCCTTCTATTTCTTTTTCACTCCGTAAAAGTGAGTCATCACCTACTTAGCACCTAACTGTTTACCATCAAGATATTTTTATGCCCTAAATTAATAACTTTTTTAGGTCAAAGAAGATGGTTACTTTTTGATGTGGTAAAATTGTGCATACTTCCGAAAGGGCTGAGATGATCTCTATTTTTCATTTGTCCATCAGATCGATAGGCTGACTTTGAGCGCCCTAAAGGCTTGCCTCTGTAATAATGATGTAAATGGCAGACATTCCTTTTGTAGATTCACAATTAAACATTATGTATATGCAGTGGCAATGATTCTCCTTGCAGGAAAAATGTTAACAGATTTTTACTAATTTAGAGGAAAGACAAGCCAAATTAGAAGAAAGTCGGCACTATAAATATTTCAAAAAGAATATCCATTTTTTATTTTTTATAATATACAGCTAAGACTAAGTGACACTGAAGAAGGAAGCTTTGCCTTATGCAGAACAATTAGGGAAATAGCTAAGAATGTGGTGAAATTAGCCTCAGAATTGGGGTATGTTCTTCTCAAGTACTTGGGTGATTTTCTTATACGTTGTAATATTATCTCTGCCATCTTGTATGACTTATCATACACAATATTTTTTTAAGGCTACCTGTTCAGTAAAAGAAATAAGCCCATGTTGCTGTAGTTTGATTTTATGAGTTACTGTTATTGTTTTTTTTTTTCCCCCAGAATCTGTGAAATGGTGCAGTGGATAACTAGGATATTTTGTTATCTGTTCTATCCATTCTGGAATGATACAGCTGTTTTTGTCTGATTTGAGTTTTTCTTTTTTTAAGTATTTATTTATTTTTGGCTGTGTTGGGTCTTAGTTGTGGCACGCAGGATCTTTCTTTGTTGCAGCACACGGGCTTCAGTCTAGTTGTGGCACACGGGCTCAGTAGTTGTGGCGCATGGGCTCAGTCATTGTGGCGCACGGGCTTAGTTGCCCCACGACATGTGGGATCTTAGTTCCCTGATGGGATGGAACCCGTGTCCCCTGCATTGGCAGGCATATTCTTAACCAGTGGACCACCAGGGAAGTCCCCTGATTTGGGTTTTTCTTAACACATATAATGCCTTGATCACATTATGGAAGACCTGACCCCTGGCTGCTCAGAGCCATAGACTCGTAGCCTGTCCTATGAGGCTCTCCCAGCTAACCTGTTGGCCCACTGTCGTAGACAGACTTTTGTGCTTCTGTTGAATTCTGTGTATTTCACTTAATAAAATTAAAATGCAGGGAGAAAACCAGTTAAAGACGTCTATGTTTTGTAATATGTGGCGTAAAGAAAATGTATGGAATTTAGGTATTTGTTTTTGCATGTATCATAGTATATATTCCCTTTTACCATCAGAATGATTAATACCTATTTTATTTAGAATTTTTGGCAAGTTGAAAATATAACCTTTAGAGAGAATTCAAGTTCTTATATTTGAATGAATAAAGTAGTTAAGTCATTAATCATGTGAAATTATTTCTCAGGGTATTAATAATCATCACTTTACCCGTGAACTTCTTTTCTAATCATAGAATTTTGATTGGTGAAGTTTTATTTGGAGGTATATCCCACTGTTAACAGGCCCAAAATACCTATGGAAACAGTCAACAAATGTATTGATTGATTGGATTTTAAATTACATTGTTTGTAAGTTTATTTGACTTGTATCATATGTACTGATTTGTATATAACAGTTGCTCTGGATAGAGATGTGCTTCTACGGGTCTTTCATATTATTAGTGTTCAGTCTTTAATTCATTCATTAATTCGTTCATCACATATTTATCGAGCATGAGCTTTGTGCCAAATACTTGGTGTGTGTTGGGGCTGGAGATATACCCTTGAATACCGCATACTTGGAGTTACCTTCTGTCTAGTGGGAAACACAGGAGATAAACAGGCCAAGAGATATACAGGGTCCTGTGGGAGTTCCTAAAAGAGAGGGACAGACCCCAGAGGAAGCAGACATCTAAGTTCACTTATGAAGGTCAGGAGGAGACATTAGGGCAAACGGAACTGGTGTGGGAACAAGATGAGGCTTGTTGGAGGCCTAGGGAGTGACACCTGCAGAAGGTTAGAAGGGAGAGGGTTGGGCATCTCTTTTCCAAGCACTGAAGAGGGAGGGTGTGAGGAAAAGGTTCTCTGTGTTCAGCTTCTGAAGGAACCTTACAAGCTGTGTTCAGCATGTGTCATTCATTCAGCAAATATGTACCAGGCACTTGCGATACATCTGGAAACAAAGGAGAAAACTACCCCCTGCCCTCGTGGAGTTTTTATTCAAGTGGAGGGGGACAAAGGCTAGATGCATAGCTAGTGGTTTGGAAAATGGACCAGAAGCCGGTGCGGCCCAAATGGTCACAGTCTCAGCATTTGCCAGTGTCATCGAGCCCAATCAAAGGCTATTTGATAACAATAACCTTGCAGTCATTTCCAGCTGTGGCCTGGTGACTGCAGATAGATGTACTGTTAACTCAGTATACTTACAGGGAAAGTTGGAAGTTACCTGTAGTTTATATTTATGATCCCTCACCTCTTGCCAGGTGTTGGGCTAAGCAAAGAGCATACCACGCTTGAGGGCAAGTCCTGAAGTTCACTGCAATTGGTATTTCTAGTTGATCAGATAGATATTCCTGAAGAGTACAGGGCTTTTCTGTAATGTCAGAAGAGGGTATTTGAGGGGTGATCAGAACACATTACCAGAACCAGGATTCTTCCTTGGAGCATGTGATAATATCGCTACATAGAAAAACTGATTTTTTTTTCTTACTCTGAAAACAAACAAAAATTCTACATAGTGATTGAAACTAGACATTTGCTAATCACTCAAAGTTAATTATTAAAAATAAGTAAGTTTCAGGGACTTCCCTGGTGGTGCAGTGGTTAAGAATCCGCCTGCCAACGCAGGGTGCACGGGTTCGATCCCTGGTCCGGGAAGATCCCACATGCCGCGCAGCAACTAAGCCCGTGCGCCACAACTACTGAGCATGTGCTCTAGAGCCCACGAGCCACAACTACTGAGCATGTGCTCTAGAGCCTGTGTGCCACAACTACTGAAGCCCGGGCGCCTAGAGCCCGCACTCCGCAACAAGAGAAGCCACCGCAGTAAGAAGCCCGTGCACCGCAACGAAGAGTAACCCCCGCTCGCTGCAACCAGAGAATGCCCGTGCACAGCAACGAAGACCCATGCAGCCAAAAAAAAATATTAAATAAGTAACTAAATTTATTTAAAAAAAATAATAATCCCTTTAAAAAAATAAGTAAGTTTTATTACGATTAACACTAGTTTGGTGAAATTAACAAAGAGCCGAGAGGATATCGGAAGTCAGTGTGTAGAAGGAGAAATACAGTTAAGCAGAGTGAATGAAGAAAGATGTGTTTGAATTTGCTGTACAGTTGCAAGCACACTGAATGAAACCATTTGATGCGTGAGAGGTATTTGAAAAAATTAGTGTAGTCTGGCAATCGAGCCTGTTTTGTTTTATTTCCTTTAGAATAAAAGTTGTAAGTGGGTAGGAATTATGCCTTTAAATGTTAGCCTATAAAGGACTGGAAAACTACTCAAGGGTAACAGCTGAAGAGGAAATGGCTCTGTCAGCGTCATGCACATGGGTGATTGGGCACATAAGGGACACAAGCAGAGCGAAAGGTGCAGAGGGAAGAGGTCATGAAACGAGGAGGCTTGTTGGGAACTAAAATATAATAGCAAAAGCAAAAAAAAGCCTTGGGAACCACCGAGGTGATATATTTTTCTTCTTAACATAACACAGATACGTGCAGTTGAAAATGTGTGGTGCTTCTTGTATAGATGTTGCTGTCATCAGCAGCACACACAGCTGGATATATTTGGAGAAACATTTAATCTCATGGTTCTCCGGTCTTTGTCCGTGCCACCAAAGGCATTCAAAACAGTCCAGATTTAGGTCCAGTCTTTGTATCTGTTGTACAAATATACAGCTTCCTTGACACATAAGAGCAAATTAAATCCATGCTCCATCACTAAATTCTAAATAATGACCGTGACCTTTGTCCAACAATGTCCATAATGCTTATTTGCTAATGTCCATAAACGTTCATCAATATCCTAATGTGGTAACAATAGCCACTCGATATTTTGCTCTTACTCTGTGTCAAACACTGTGCTGTTGTTTGCAGATTTTATCTCACAGCGTCCCTTTGAGAACAGTATGTATTGTCAGTTTACGAATGAGGAAAGTGAAGGACAGTGAGGTTAAAATCCCCCAGATGGAGGGCACACTCCTAGTTGGTTAGTGATATGATTGTGATTTGCACGTGGTCCTGCCAGGCTCTGAAGCATGTATTCTAACCAGCAGACCCAACTGCTTCCCTGGACAGTGCAGGTAGATGTGACAGGTGAAAAGTATTCCAAGTAAATGTAAGATACAGAAAACCAGGGTTTAAGGACCACACTAATGACTGCTGTACCTTTTTTTTTTTTTTTTAACATTTTAGCACAATGTTAAACCATAATGATACAGAAAAGAACCTTACAAGAAGAATGATCCAGGGTTGCAAAAGTCAAGGGAAAATGTCACCATCATTATTTTTTAATAAGGGATGAGTGAAGCTGATGGGCGCAGGACCTGTTGCTTTATGAATAGGAATGCCTGCCTCTGGTAAGGACCTGGATTTGCCAAGTGCGCGGCTGGCCTGGAATTAGACTCCCCTGTGGCATTCAGGTCAGCTTTTACACCCAAGTAGTTTACGATCTGTGACAATTTTCAGCAAAATAGTATGCAAGCACTTCGGAACAATTTAGAGAACCAGAATGCAAGCAGAATCCGAGTAACGAATGTTCTCAGTGGGGAGGCCTGAGGGAATGGTTGTAGAGTCCTAGAATTTTTGGAGAGAGATCAGACTTAGAAATGAGTTGTTTGATCTGAGGTAGTTGATCTTAGAATATCTGCCGCTCATCTTTAACTGGCTGCTGCTTCTCCTCCTGTCTTAGGAGAAAACGTGACCCTTCTTCATTCTCTTGATAACCCTCGGCATTTGCATCTTTCAGCTAGCTAAACGTGCTAGTCCTGGAATCTTTTTCCAGAGATCTTCCCTGTTCCATCTTCTTTCATCTTCTCTTCCCTTCCTGACGGCTCTTCCTTCTGCGGATAAAAGTGCGAATGGATCTTTTCGTTCTCTGGCAGCGGTTGTCAGAGTGTGGTTCATAGACCACACATGCCAAGTCTCTTGGGGTCAAGTTCACACTGGGACACACTTCAGGTCTACGAATCAGCACCTCAGTCGGGTGTAGTTGAAGAGCTTTCCTGAAACTATCTAGGTAGGTAGTTTGACATCGAAGGTAGCACAGCCCCAAATTCCTTGTTTTTTCCCTAGCCTATTCTTTCTGCCTTTTGAAACCCACCTCCTTCAACGTGCACAATGTCAAAATCTGTGAACTCTGTCTCTGCTTTTCTCAGTGATTTTTTCCTTTGTGAGCTGTTTTCCTCTTTTATCTTTATAGATATAGGCATGGGAAGAGCTTAGAATTTGGGGTTAGAGTGGGCTTTGCTTTCCAGCTTCATGGCTTAGTGCCTGTGTGATACAGGACCACTCATTTCTCTCTGGTAGGATGTCTGTCTTGGAGGTTGGCATGGTAGCAAGTGGCATTTTTGATTTGGAAGCCCAAAAGTAGTTGTTTTTGCTCTGAGTCTGCCTCTCCCAGTGCCCTGGTGGAGGATTTGGGAATTACACCCTTTGCCGGGTTTATGGCTGCTGGGTGAGAGAGCCACAAGATGAACTGCCTGCCCCACACACCCACGGTCCTTTCCTGCAACAAATCATGGGTGGTTTGGCATGGCAAGTCCTGGAAGAGAGAAATCTCCTCTAGTGAGCCAGAAAATGCAACAGGATCTGTCTGAGATGGCTAGAGATAGGTGTGTGATCCACTTTACCCCCTGCCAGCAAAAGATTCTTTCCTTGACAGCTGGAGAGATCAAAGGTCTAAAACCATGGATACAGGGAGATGAATGGCGTAATATTAATATTATGTGAATTATATAGCTTGTAACATTTAAGGTCAACATGTCTAATTTCCTCTGTCTGGGAACCCCCAGCCAGCCATGCGTAGAGAGGAATTCCAATCACAGGAGTCTTCAACTCCAAGGAGACAGGTAGCCATTACCTGCCTGTGAGCAGCTGTGCCATCCAGGCTTTAATAGTCTGTGATAGATCGTGTCAACAAACAGGGGAATCTGCAGGCTTGGGGAGTGGGGGACTAAATCCCTGGACTGAGGAAGACTTACTGATGAGCCAGTCTGGTAAATGGGTTTTTCAAGAATCATCACCTCTTGAGTGAGAGCAATATGAGGGTCTAGTATGTCACCTGTTACTAAGAAAGGGTCCATGTTTTGTCCTAAGCCAGGGTATGAAGTATAGTCATTCATGTTGTGCAGAAATGTCACAGGACTTGCAGCTTTGGGACTTTCAAAGGAAGGGATGGGAAGATTCCATGAGATGTGTGGTGCTGGTGTGGTGTGTGGTCCAGGGCTTGGGTCAGAGAGCTTCAGCCCCCATGGGAGGTTGTTTCATTTGGGACAACCCTGCCAAGGATTCATTTCATTATATACTTTCTGTGGGCCTTTCATGGTTCTTGTTTTCTTATTTTGACCATGAATACATTTACTGATTTTTAAAATCTCCACCACTGTAGCTTTTCATTGATAAAATGTTTACTATCCTTATTTTTAATTTTTCTTATTTTTTTTGCGGTATGCGAGCCTCTCACTGTTGTGGCCTCTCCCGTTGCGGAGCACAGGCTCTGGACGCGCAGGCTCAGCGGCCATGGCTCACGGGCCCAGCCGCTCCGCGGCCTGTGGGATCTTCCCAGACTGGGGCACAAACCCGTGTCCCCTGCATCGGCAGGCGGACCCTCAACCACTGCGCCACCAGGGAAGCCCTATCCTTATGTTTTACAGTTCTTTTTAAAATTAGCTTTTAACTTTTTTCCATGACTGTTTCTTTTCTATATGTTTTCTACTTTTATATTGTCTGTTTTTATCTGATTAAGGTGTTGCTCTATACTTTCCCTTCTTCCCCTGGGTAGACTTCTCATTGATTTACCAAAATAGCTCTCCACTATGAAGCAGAAGGCTCACAGGGTATAATCTTCTAGGTTATAAGGCTCAAACTAAGAGAACAAGTTTGTTTCTTGACACCAAACATTATTCATCCTCTTAATTTCGAGCCTTATAGCTTGAAATCCATGGTCTGTGATGAAATGGAAGCAATTTCTCTGAGCCTTACTACTCTATCTTAAAAATGAAGATGATGAGATCTACCTCAGAGCCTTGTAAGGAAGATTAAATGAGATGTATCCATCTAGCACAGGAGCTGGAAATACGAGATGCTTAATAAATGTCATTTCATTTCTTTTTCAATTTCTGTAAAACTCCAGGGAACATTAGTAAATGTCTAGGTATAAAAAGAAGATGATGATGAGTTTGGTGTTAAGTTTGAGGTACCTTTAAGCCATTCAAGTGAAGATATCAAGTAGGCAGTTGGAGTTATGGGTATAAAGCTCAGAAAAGTCTGAGCAAAAGGTCTTCAGCTGAAGGGGTCTTCAACATACAGAGGCAAGTTGAAGATAGAAGGTTGCGTATGGAGTCTCAAGTGACAAGGAAACCTAGGGCCTCACAATTGAAGGATTGTCAACACTTAAAGTCTTTTGGGTGAGAATAAAATAGAACCCCCAGGAGTAGGAGAAAAGGGAAATGTGTTGTCGTGGAAGCCGTGTCACGCGTGTTTTTTTTAATTAATTAATTAATTTATTTTTGGCTGTGTTGGATCTTCGTTGCTGCGTGCGGGCTTTCTCTAGTTGTGGCGAGCGGGGGCTACTCTTCCTTGCAGTGTGCGGGCTTCTCATTGCTGTTGTTTCTCCTCTTGTGGAGCACGGGTTCTAGGCGTGTGGGCTTCAGTAGTTGTGGCACGCGGGCTTCAGTAGTTGTGGCTCACAGGCTCTGGAGCACAGGTTTAGTAGTTGTGGCACATGGGCTTAGGTGCTCCGTGCCATGTGGGATCTTCCCAGACCAGGGCTTGAACCCGTGTCCCCTGTATTGGCAGGGGCATTCTCAACCACTGCGCCACCAGGGAAGTCCCTGCATGTTTTTAAGGAGGGGATAAGAGTGTCTTTCTGACCACCAAGGAAGATGAGAACTGAACATTGTCTATTGGCTTTAACTTCTTAGTGGTCATGGTTGACAGTTCCCAAGGGTTTTCTTGGACGAATCATGGGGTCGGAAGACTCCACTCCCTACTCCCACAGAACTGAGATATCTTTCCTCTGACCTGGCCAAATATTCAACTTTTATACTTCTAATGTGATTTTTTCTTTATGGTTTGTAATGATAGTTGTTTGTACTTAGCCTCGTTTCCATAATAAATCATCAGTTTCCTGAAAGCAGAGGTCATGCAAAGTACCATATAAATCACACCTAGTAAGTATTTAACAGTTCAGCTTCAGAATCGTGGGTTCTCCCAGAACAAGGCATGTTTCTTTGTCTGTTCATCCGTCCGTCCATCCATCCGTTCACTGAAGAGTGTTTTATTTACCAACTCCATACCACGTGCCAGGCACTATTTTAGACTATGTGAATATAGTGGTGAACAAAAGATATTCCTTTTCTGCATGAAACTTACATTGTGGTGGAGACATGATAAAGAATAAATACATATTCCGAGTGCCTTTAATGTCTTGTTTCTCACAACAACCACATGGCATAGATATTATACTCGTCCTTTTTTTTTTTTTTTTTATGAGAAAATGGAGGCACAGAAATATTCAGTAACTTGCCAGGGTCATCAGTTCATTAGAGGTGGATCTGGGATTCAAACTCAGGCATTTTGACTCCCAAATCCAGGCTGTTAATCACCCCACTGCACTACAAAATGTTTGGCATAGAGTAAACTATTATTATTGTTATTAATACTAATGTTATTAATAGCAATTATTCCTCAGCCTAGGGATCTTTTAGCCCAATTCAGATAAGGAAACAGACCCCACCAAATTATTGGCAAAACTGAATTCAGAAGCCACATTTCCATGTTCCCAATCCAATGTTTTTCCCTCATACAGTACCTCTCCTTTAAGGGAGGGAGTCTGGAGGGGTGAAGAGGTAGAAGAAGGGTGGAAGGATGAAGGAATGGGCAAAGAGAAAGAAGGATGTGTGGAAGAGATGTAGGAAGGAATTAAACCTGTTTGATTTGGGATTTTTGACGCTAACAAACTATGTCTACTTTTTCAGGTTTTTTCCCTATATTCTCAAGAGGGAATATCCTTAAAATAAGAATATTTCCATGCAAAGTAATCACATTCCATTTCATAGACTAGCAAAAGATTTCAGGAGCTAGGAGGCCCTAGCTAGTTAAAAGTAAAAGACTATATTTTGGAAAGGACATTATTACTGGCATTTCTATTGTGAAGGCATTGGTTGGAAGATACAGTAGAAGTTTTGTTTACCAACAGCCAAGTCTTTGAGGAGTGTATGTACGTGTGTGTGTGTGTGCGCGCGCACGTGTGCACAATGTATATAGGAGTACGTACTTATTTTATAAAATCCTGGTAATGTTGAGTTTACTTTGTGTATATGTTTTGGGGGAGAGGATGCTGAAACATTTCTCGGGGATGGGAAAGTTTTTGTACTTATATGCATGGCCGCTCTAATATCAGGCACCATATTTAAGCATCACAAATATACACTAAGCAAGGGACAGATGCACAAGGAATTTAAGCAGAGTTTTTCTAAATGGCAAATAATTAGAGGGGAACAGATGCCTATGGGCAGCAAAGGATGAAATGAGGTACCAGGAATTTTAAAAGGGAGATGGAAATACATATGTAGAATGTAGTTGCTCTCAAGGATGTTTAAGCCTAGAGGCTGTTCTTTCCCAAAGTTCTCTGTTTTTTGTGGGTTTTGACATTAAATTTTGTTCTCTCTTTACCTATATTCCCCAAAGAAATAGATCATGCTAATCATTCCAAAGTGGAACAGATTTTCTTTCGAACCTCAGTTTTGGGTGACTTTGTGGGTTGCATCTCTTTCTTCTCTCTCCCCAGGGCCGTGTCTTTTCACAGGACTGCCAGGATATGACATTTCTCACAGTGTCACTCCTCATTATTTATTATTTATTCCCCATCTACTTCCAGAAGGGTTTTTAGCTAGCCTACCAATGAAAGACGCCTACAAGTGTGATTTTTTCCCTTGATGTGCCTTTTAGGATGGACACACCCTCCTTTGGAACAGTCCTGCTGTCCAGTGGGTTGTGTCCATCTGAGAACTCTTCTGCATAGTCCTGAGGTCGAAAAGGAAACAGATCTCCAAGCATAAAGTAGAGAAGAGCATGAGGCATTTTCCGTCTTCCTGTAGAGTGGTAGTTTAAACAGCAGGGCCACGGAGCAGAGCGATTCAGCAACCCAGCAAAGCCGAACGGTAGCACCTGATCACTATCCTTCAGTTTGAAATTTACCTGTTGTGCTCATTGTAAAAAAAGAAATGAAATCTCTGTAATTATATTGGAAGGGGGAGGAGATCATGTTTTAGTTCCTTTGATCTTGAGCTAGAATAGGCTCTGCTTTTGGAAATTTAATTTGAAAGAATCCAACGTCCACATCTGCTTTTTGTACTGCAAGTTCTATTGAGCTTGGAAATAGAAATTTATTAATGCAAATGTGTAGAGACTGTTCCTTGAGGGAAAAAAAATGCATTCAAAACACAAGGTGATCCTTTCTACATAGCTATGGAAGATTTTAATAAATACGTTCTCCGTGTTTCTTCTAGAGTTCAGGGATGGGGTTCCTTGTTAACAAGGACTAAGCTTTGAAATTACAGGACGCTTTGGGGAACAGAAAGATTCATGATTACTTCAATATTTAAAAGTTTCCGAAGGACAAATTAGGTGGATAAGAGATGAGAAGCAGACTGAATCCTCAAAAGAAAGAAAGAAAGAAAAAAAACCAAAAACAAGTGCGTCATCAAACCATTTTGAGAACATGTTTGAATTGATGGTAGGGTCCATGCTAAGAGACAAAGCTTTCATTTCAACGAATCCAGTCTGCCTAGTGTTCTGGAAAATTGCCTTTGCCTGTAAATGGAATGGCATGCAGAATTTAGGTAGGACACTTTCTCACCCAACTTAGCCTGCACTCTTTATTTTCGTACCATTACATGAAACTGCACATAAATGACACGTGACTCAATCCTTAGAGTGGCCGAATTGCATGGTCTATTTTGATTAACTTTTTCTTGTTCTCAGTGTAAAATTTCCAGTAAAGCCTAAAATGTCGTGAGCATTTTGGGACATAAATCCCTTAAGCTATTTTGTAGTCACATAGTTGTTCTTTGTAGGGCTTGAGTGCTTTCCTAAACTGCTTCTCATCTCCAAATGGGCAAAATAAATTATAAATTGCTGAGAGCATTCAGTCACGGGATGGGCAGTCGTCTCCTAAAGCTGGGGAAGGTATCCTTTTGCAGTTCTTTGAGTAAATGGAGGTGATTCCTTCTCACATTTGTGCTCTATAACAGATCCCAAAAACTTGGTTATAAATTACCCAGGCTTAAGAAGGAGTTCATGATGAAAGACTATATTGAATTAATAAAACCAGTCTTTCTTTTTCTGGTGTGGTGTAAAGAGATTTTTTTTCCCAAAGGTGGTAGGTAGGTGGGCTTCAGTGCATTCTGTTGGTTACTTGTTACTTTCTTCCCCACTGAGTTTTTTGTTTGTGTGTGTGTGTCTGCTTCTTTTAAGGAACAGAAAGGTGAAAAGCCGCAAAGAGTTAGGCTGGGAATTAGGAATTCTGAGTTTAAAACAGGGAGCTATCCTAACGTGTTGTGTCGGAGTTGGTGTTTCAGTTGTATTGCCAGGATAGCCCGTGACCCTTGCAAGTGTACAATTTCATTTGGGTTCAGTGATTCCTGGATGAGTCTGTGACACAGGACGCCAAAGGCCACAGGGGTTATTTAATACACAAAATGTTAGGACAGAGTTGGCTCCCCCAGAGTCTTCTGAGTAACAAGGATTTCATCTGAACCCCTTTTGGGGGGGACCACGGAAAGTACTGCTCCGCACTTCCAGTGAATCAGTTTCTAACCTTTACATCAAAGGGTGACTTTGTCCAGCCCCCCACATCTCCCTTCCTCAGAGGCGGGAGACCCCCAAACAAAATTTCTATGTCAAACGGCAGACAGTTGGGGTGCTGTAACCAAGCAGTCACCCTTAAAAATTAATGAGCTTAATGATGGTTCGGAGAAGCGATCCTGCTGGTGGTCGGGGAGGGAGGGGCCGTGGGGATGGCAGAAGGAAGAAGGCTGGACTCCTCGTAAGTGACAATGATGGGAGCCCCTGTCCTTATCTCCCCTCCCCAGTCTCCCTTCGCACTCCCTCCCCCCAGTCGCCAGCCCTTCCATCCTCCTCTCTTCACAGGAGCCACAGCAGATAGAAAGACAGGGCGATTATGAAGATGTCAGTTGGAGCGTAGGCAGGCGAGAGGGGAGCAGCGCTCCAGATGAGGTCCGGGGGGGGCCGAGGAGGGTCACTCATGGACGACCGTGTGTGTGTGTCTGACAGACTGTGAAATGGTGCGTTGTTGCACGGCTGCACTGCACCTGGGCCCTTCATCTGTGATTGATTGGTTTGGTCATGTGTAATGGTCCCATCTGCTCTGTGTTGTTTTTCTTTTTTTACTTATAAACACCGTTCCCAGCGGCTGAGAGAGGATGAGCTATGTTTTGTCATCTTCACTTACACTTTAGCTCAAAAAAATGGTCAAGTAGGTAAGCTCTAAAGTGTATCCAAGTAATGTAGCAGCAAAGTCTGGGTTTCCCCCTTTGCTTGGGGGTTTGTGTGTGTGTGTGTGTGTGGGGGGGGGGTGTGCGCGCGCATGTGTGTGCGCCCTCCTGCGCACGCGTGTGTGCCTGGAGTTTTCATGCTGCCTGTTAATATCCGAATAGTTCATGAACCACAGAAGACCAAAAAATTGCAGAAATGATTTGCACAAATCTGTGACTCTTACTGCAGCGGGGAGTTGTTTTTTTTTTTTTTTTGTAACGGAGCCAATACTTAATTAAAACCGCTGACATCATGGTGTTATAATTAAGCGTGGCATTAATTAAGCTGGAATAACGATTTTTTTTTATTAAGAGCTGCTTCTATTGTATAAGACCGTTATCGGCTAAAACCAAAATAATTTTAAAGCAAAAATGAATTCCCTCTAAACAAGCCCTTTTCAACTTCCCCAAAGTCCGGCCTCAGGACTGTCGTCATCAGGGCTGTGTGTGTGTGTGTGTGTGTGTGTGTGTGTGTCTGTGTGTGTCTGTGTGTGTCTGTGTGTTGGGTGGTGTTGGGATGGGGGACGAGTACAAGTGAAATTTGTTTTTTTTACCCAAAAATGCTGATCGGCTCCTGGCATTCTGATGGCTAATTATGCATCGGAGAGCTTCGACAGCTGCATTCATCATCATAAAATGTAATAATTAATGACATTCCAACAAAGAAAAATATGCAAATGAGGACTCATTAGCATTTTCATATTCAGCTTTGATAATGCTTTTGCTGACAAGGTTGTAATTAATGAAAATTCATGTCGCAGTCAGGAGATTGGATCGGTTTCATTCCGCTCACAATTCCCAAATGCTTGCATTATGGAAAATCGGCAGCTCTGCCAACTTTTCAGGGAAGAAAAAAACACACACACACACTAAAAGCACCAGATGCAAATTAATGGTAGGGAGTCTTTAACTCTTTAAACCACCCCCCTAAATTTCCATCATAGGAAACATGTGATGAGTTTTAGCCTAAGAACTAGATTCTTTTTTTTTTTTTTTTAATAACAGCCCTGAAAGTACTTTTATTTGTGACCCAAGTATGAGAATTTCTGGCAAACTTTTTTTTGTAATATTAAGGGAAAAACCCTCTACTTTTCCCCCTCTTTGCTTTTCCCTTTCAAGACTATTTAAATTTACGTAGTAAAACATGTTAGGACAGCCAAGCCCCGGCGTGTTGTGTTCTGTCCTCTAGCTGGCAAATATACGGCACGACAGTTTATTCATCCTCATGCTTTTTGGAGACACCTCATCACGTATTTGTGCTTCGATCTTCCGGTGCCTCCCTCCGTGTGCTACCCATAAGGTCGAAAGAAAAGCAAGTATTCTGTTTGTCTATTCAGGGTGAGTTTTTTTTTTTTCTTTTTTGGACGATTTTTTTTTTTTTCTGTGCTTTTTCTTTTTAATATATTCCCTTTGTGGTTTAATGTAAGAGTTTGGGAATGTGCCCCTAATTCTCTCACTCAACACTTCAGGTTTAGTGTTGGGCTTCAAACGTAATTTTAAGAGACCCTGTACAATCCAAATGGATACCCAGAAACCCCAGAACCAGAGATATGGACAAGCATTCAGTACAGAGAGCTATTAATTTATAAACCCTCTGTGTGTTGCTTTCAGAATGTGTGACTGGAGATTGGCAAATAACCACTTTGTGCCAACCTGGTACCATGATTTGTTAGACTAGCCTAAAGTTAAACCGAAACTTCTATCTCACTCTTGACATTAGAAAGAAAAAACCTAAACATAGTTCTGACTGGATGTAAGATTTGATCTTCAGGTTAAAAAATGATTATTACTACATCAGATCATTTTGCTGAGGCAGATGTTTAAAGAAAAAAAGGTTTGTATAAGGATTAAAGGAAAGGTTTGCATAAGGGGAGAATGAAAGCATATTTCTTTAAAAATTGTCAAATTAATAAGCATTTTTACTCTCAAATAATATAAAACAACTTCAGGCAGTTCCTAAGATGCAGTTTCCTGTTTATTTAAAGTTAAGTTATAATTCCCCAAGTTGCTAGCCCAGCATAAAGAAAGAATATAAATATGCCTTGTTAGGGGAAGGTAGAAACTTTGATATGCTAGGTTTTATTTTTTAGAGTATCTCAGTGAAATAGAGAGTATCATGAGTTATTTAATGAGAATTTTAAAGTGAATCTTTTTTTCCTATTATGCAATTAAGAATGAGTAGATTTTTATTCCTTATTAATCTTCTAGAGATCTGAGAAACAGAATTTTATTTCAATTTCTTGCTTTTTCCAACTTTCGTCTTGTCACAGTTTGTATATGAATGTGTGAGTGTACACACATGTTGTGTAAATGTGTGTGTGTCAGTATCCGGAGATTACGGTGAGTGAGTCTGTCCCCTTTCCTTTAAAATCTATTGTGTTAAAATAGCAGGCAGAAGAAGGATTTTTTTTCTTTTAGTTTACTTGTTTTTGATGTGGGCAAACTGCCCATCCAGATGGTAGAAATTCACCTGTAAACAATCTGAAACGATAGGTTAATTCTGACATTTTATATAACTTTTTAATTTTCTTTTCGTACAGTACAACTGAGTGCAGAGTAACTACTCAAGATGATGTTTCCTCACCACCAACCCCCTTTTTCTTTTAAAGCGTTTCCTGCTGTGATTGGTTCTCCCCCTGCCCCAAATCAGTATTTTGGGCTCAATTAAAATCTGTGGCTTTAGGCACTTTGCTGTTCTTGTCAAAACCACATCTGATGAAATCTTTGACTGCTTTTAATATGTGTAAATGAGGAATTGATGGGAGAAGTAAAGGAACAAGTGTCGATCAGCAGGTTAGTGGTGGAGAAGCAGATCATTTTAATTGTGGAAGCTCAACGATCCACTGGCTTTGATAAATTCACTGTTAGTTTTCTCCTCCCACCAAATTCACAACTCCTACCTTTCTCAGCAATGCCCAGCCTGGTGTTAGCAACCGGAATCCTGAAATTTGGTTTTGTTTTCAGTGTGGTTAGCCTCTGGTGGCTTCTGTGCCTGAGCAAACTGGAGATGCTTTGAAATGATTTGTTGACCTGTTATCAAGGAATCCCGTTATTTCTCAAAGCAGGTTTTGGGGGTGTTTACACAGTAGAGCATGAAAGGGAAAGGGAGTATTGGAGATTGTTTTCAGTCATAGTAATGGTAATCGTACTGTATTTACAAGTTCCTTTTGAATGCTATCCTCTTGTTTTTATTTCTAGAAAAATCCTTTGTTTGACTACATTATTTCCCGAGTTGTTTACATAATAAAGATGGCTCTAGGGGCATCTTCCCTGGTTTATTCCCTTGGGAGAACATTTTTGAAAGTGATCCACTAAGATTATACCTGTTCAGATTTGGGACCCTAGTCGTGGTAGTGTTGGCTGCTTTTTCTGTTTCCTGTTTTGCAGATGTTAATTCCTTTGGGTAATTTTTTTTAAGTGATGAGATTTTCACTGTCCAGCAGCAAGCCACGTTTTCTGGAGTTACTGAACTCTGAAATAGGAAACCTGTGGGGGATCAGTTTTACCCTCCCCAGAAGCTGTTGCTTAAATCAGGGAGAATTACTGCCCCATGACTGAGAATTTTAAAGGAGTTGTTTCACTAAAATATCCACAAGTTTTCTTTCAGGTATTGCAACAAAGTTCACATGTGTTTGTGGCCCATGAAGCCAGGATTCCTGGCAGGATTCTCATCCAGTTGCTTCTCCTGTTTCCCTTGCAAACTTTCCCATTGGTTGGGGTCTGTGGAGAGATTTCAGTGGCTGGCTGGTGGAAATGTTTAGGAGAACATTTGCGTATCAAAACAGCCTAGATATTTGCAAAAAAAAAAAAAAATGTTTATCTGAGAAAAAAAGAATCCACTTAGGATTAGGAAGTCACTGCTTTAAACATTTTAAAAGCATTTGTGATTTCCCGGAGTATATTATGCACGAGTAAGGCCTAACCTGACATTCAGGGGTCATGCCCGCATCCATATTTTTAAAAAGCTTATAAGATAATGAACATTTTGCTTAATGATTAAGATCTGTACCTATGTGTGGTATAAAAATTCCCCCCAAATTAAAGGACACAGATATATCCAAAAATTGTTTATGATTTAGTGAACCTATGAAACAAAAGATGCAGGGAAAGTGCCTCCGTCTTTTCCTCCTTTATGTATTTTTTCCCCCATAAAACCCAATTGTGTTGCTGTGTTGTGACATTCGGTTCTACTGGAGTCCATGAGCTTTCTCTTTTTATTTATTTTTAATCTTTATTGGAGTATAATTGCTTTACAATGGTGTGTTATTTTCTGCTTTATAACAGAGTGAATCAGCCATACATATACATATATCCCCATATCTCCTCCCTCTTGTGTCTCCCTCCCACCCTCCCTATCCCACCCTCTAGGTGGTCACAAAGCACGAGCTGATCTCCCTGTGCTGTGTATAAGCTTTCATTTAATGGTGATGATTTAAATATCAGATCTTCCTCTTTTTTTCTTGGTAAAGAGTTTAATGTGGACACACTGGTGTTCAGATTATTAAAGTTTTAACTGCATTACACTGATAGGTTGGAAACAGCAAATATAAAACTCAGGGCAGGCCAATTTTGTTAACAGTGTAGGGGCTGAACGTTGACAATTACTGTACTTAAAAATCCCTCGGATCAGGTGTTATTATGCCGTCTGGACATTTTAATTAGTAATAAAAATGTGGATCTGGATACACAGAAATAGGATCTACAGTACACAACGGCCCGATGCACTCTGTTGGTGTTGAGGTGTGCCTGGCTACATTTTGTGTGTGTATGTGCTCGTGTGTAAGTGTAATTGTGTGTTGAGTATGTGTTCATTCCTCCTAGTAAACCCAAGCATAGGATTCTGTCACAATACCAAAAAACGTGGCTACTTTTCTTGAATAAGAAGTGAAAATGTGTAAAAAGTGTACTTATATTCCTAAGTAATACTTGCCTATATCTTTTTAATGGTCATGCTTCCTCGTGTAATATATGGTATGGCATGTCAGTACAATGCTGACATTAGAGGTAGGCTTGGGCAAAAGATGTGGCTCCTCCATTTCATAGCTGTGTGCCCTAAGACAAATAAATTAACCTCTCTGAGTCTCCCTTTTTTCTTACATATAGAATGAAAGTAATGATAATAATAATGATACCTATCTAACAGAATTATGATGAAGCTTATAAGAGCATGTATGTGAAAGCACTTGGTAAAATACAAAGAGCTGTAACAGTTGATTTTTAATACAAGTTGCCAGTCATAACCCACATAAGCATCTTCGTAATTCAATAAATTGTCTCATATTAAAAAATAAGGAGATGCAAATATAAGAGTACAGTAACAAATAGTAACTTTAGGACCACCAGAAAATATGTTCATAATTTTAAACATAAAGCAAAGTGATCCATTTTTATAAAGTATCTGTATATGCTCTTTGAAATAATGTTATTCTTAATTAAGGCAGAAGCGGGTACATTTGAGGGAAATAGTGACCCTCTGGAGAAATGGAGACTGAAAATAGTTTAGGGAAATGAGTCTTAGTGTCTTCTCGTTCGGAAAGATGCATACATGTTTCTCTTAATCATTATGAATTTCTTGTTTGTAAACCAGTGTGAATACTTAAACGATAGTCATTATTGTTTAGAAAAACCTACCATTACAATTTATACACACACAGACACAAACACACTCACACACGCATCATATTATATGTAAATTTGCTCAAGAAGGCATTTTCCCCAGGAAATGAGGGTGTTGATAAAATTGATGTTTGACACTGGACCAGATGAGTTTGGATACTTCTGTAGAAAGCTTTTTCTGTTTTTATTACAAGTTCAGTTCTCTTCCTGAGAATTCTTCGGAAAGGATTTGTTTTCTTTACTGAGACGAACGGTGTCATGGAATACTGTGGTCTAATGATGCTATTTTGGTCATTTCATTAATTTCATCTTCTTCTCCCTTAAAGTAATAAATGCATACCTTGATTATAATACAAATTATATTTACATTGCATTGTTTCTAAGAACAAATATTTATTTTTATAGACAACCTGGTTTTAATCAGTGTCTTAGAAAGCTTCTAAGACTTGTCTCTGGAACATGGTATTAGCAGAAGTAGGCAGTTTTTTGTTTTTTTTTTTTGGTGAGGTGTTAGGGGGAGCTAAATTCAACCAAGGCAGTCTTCAGTTAATTCATTAATCTGGTAAATATTAAGTAAACTACAGAAGAAACAGAAACGTGCCAGTTGTGACTATACAGCTTTTCAGGTTTTTTGGACTTGAAAATGGAAACTGGTTTCATTTAACGTTCTATCAGTTTAATGTAAATGTCTCATTCTAATGACCAGTTTCATTGACATCTAATCTAGTGAACAGAGAGGCTCTACATATAATTTGTCTGGAAATTTTTGAAATGAGGCTACAGGTCCTCCTCTTTGAAGCTTCCTTTGATAAAAATGGCCTTGTGTGCCTTAACCTTCCAGAGTTCAGCATTGACAGTCAGGAGATGAGAAAGAAATTGTGGGACTCCTTTAAAAATTATCCCAGAGAAGGGAGTCAGCTACACATCGGGGGGACAACATTTAAAATTTATTAAAAAAGTAATTCACAGGAAAGTCTGTAGCCAAACTCCTTAATTGTGATGCATTTGCTGAGTTCCCCTCTTCCATCGTCGGGCCTGCTCCGATGCCATATGGCCTACCATGGAACATTTAACTTGTCAGATATAATGGATTGTCCTGGAAGCAGATTTTTGCTTTGAGCATTCGGCTCCTTTCTTGCATTTCACTCTCAGCTCCAGGCTGCAGGATGAAGGATTGTGGTGGAAACGCAAAGAAGAGACACACAGTTGATTCCCCTTAAGAGAGTGACCTATATGCCACAAAATTTTACCCACGTAAAGAGGCATTATCCCCATCACTGGCCTTAGCAGGCTGCACGTCAGAATCATTTAAATTTGCCTGGACTTCACAAATTGTGTAAACATTTCAGAACTGAGTGCTTTGGAATAATAAACCATCATCATTTTAACTTATGCAAAAAGGGTGTAGCCACATCGGCCAAAAGATAAGTGTTATTTATCATGACCTACATGTAACCTATACCACCTGGTTGGTAGATGCTGTAAATTAAGTTCAACTCTCAAATCTACCGAGAATGCTTAAAAAAAATCACCTGATGACGATGTTACATGGCTTCATTGTTTTTGTTTAGTGAGTGACGTGGGGTTGAAATGATCATTTAGGTGGATAGACAAGTAGCAGTTAATTATCCTACTAAGCTTTCCGTCTTGAAACCTTCTGTTTATTCTAATGCACTTGAAATGAGAGATTGGACATCCTGTGGATTATTTAACTTTTATCTGTAAATGTAAAAAATACAGTATCTGAGGTTGGTTTTAATTTGTTGCTTTCATGAGGTAATTCATATTTTCTTTTCAATTTGTGATATTGGTTCTGAAATCAAAAGCTCAGAAAGGGCTAGGAG
The DNA here is from genome assembly GCF_964270905.1 of Leucopleurus acutus. Classification (NCBI taxonomy): domain Eukaryota; kingdom Metazoa; phylum Chordata; class Mammalia; order Artiodactyla; family Delphinidae; genus Leucopleurus; species Leucopleurus acutus. The sequence continues at coordinate 19,507,591 of NC_139155.1, forward strand.
GAGTTTGTGACTTTTGCATCTACAGGATAACTTCCTTTAAAAGAATAAGCAGCGCCCTTTCTACACGTACATGTACATACATAGCTGCGAGATACTCTTCTGGCAAAATGTACTGTAACCCCAAAGCTAATATTATAATACAAAGACCCAGAATAGACAACTTACAAATAATCAATCAAGCACAAACCAGTGGGAAAATAAGTAACTTATGTATCTCAATTTAACCATAAAATGGTACATATTCGATTGCTCTAGGGTTACAAAAATTAATAGATTTGTATATGACACATGGAATTACTCTAAAAGAAACTGTCTATTGGCAAAGGGTAATTTAATATACTTACCAAAACATGTGTGTTTATGTATTAGAAATTTAACATTTAATTTACTTCTACAAATTCATGTTTTCTAGATAATTCTTCATATAGATCTATAAAAACTACAGTGGCCTTGAAAACTGATATAACCTCACTTCTATACAAAGAGGAGTTACTTCTTTTTAATGAACAACTTTCCGTGAAGCAGTTAAGAAATCTCTGTTAAAGTCAGTATTGAATAATAAAGTGCACTACTGTATATTTCTTACTAATCCTAAACTGAGCACATTTGTTTTATTGATGCCCCGATAGGATGATTTTTTTCCCCCCTCTCTGTATTCAAATTTTGATCAGGGTTAGTCCTAAATGAATTTGGGTGGTGCCTGGCCAGAGCCAGCTCTTGTTGGGGCTTGTGTGCCCTCTGCTGGCTCACATTGAAATGACTGGTATGTGAGGTTCTTCATTTCTTTTACTTTTCAAGGTTGGTTTTTTTTTGTTTTTTGTTTTGTTTTGTTTTGACATTTTTACACAATCAGATATTTGCAGTGATTATAAAGTTGTAGGTTAATACTGAGTATGGAAGTTAATTTGTTTTTATTAGGAAATGAAGAGGTTTTGTTTGGGGTTTTTTGGGGGGAGTTTGCTTTTGCTAAATAGACTCAATAGCTCAAATAACATGTAAAGTATATGCCACTCTTTTTAAAAAATAAATTTATTTATTTATTTATTTATTTATGGCTGCGTTGGGTCTTTGTTGCTGTGCGCAGGCTTTCTCTAGTTGCGGTGAGCGGGGACTACTCTTCGTTGCGGTGCACAGGCTCCTCATTGAGGTGATTTCTCTTGTTGCGGAGCACGGGCTCTAGGTGCACAGGCTTTGCGGGCTCTAGAGCTCAGGTTCAGTAGTTGTGGCGCACGGGCTTAGTTGCTCCGCGGCATGTGAGATCTTTCCAGACCAGGGCTCAAATCTGTGTCCCCTGCCTTGGCAGGCGGATTCTTAACCACTATGCCACCAGGGAAGCCCGTATATGCCACTCTTGAGTTATTAAGTGGTTGCTTTCAGGTGACCGTTAATCGTATTCCCGTTGCTTTTGTAGATCCTCCTGGCCTGATTATACTCAAGAAGAATTCTTGTTTACTGAGTTGGAAATGGACTTGAAAAGGATAAATCATTGAAATTTTGAAACATGACTCCTTGTATGTAGTAGCTAATGCCTCATAGAGAACTCCCTTATAGGCTTGACTGTTTTCACTTGCTTTGTGAAGGAAAATGAGCCTGTATTTACACCCTAATGTTCTGTAAAGGCGTTTTTGGTTTCCTTGCAGACCAAATTAAGCTATTCTCCCTGGCAGACGTTGAGAATCAGAGTTTGAGTGGAACCTTTTTTTGTTTTGTTTGGCTGCTTTGGTTGTTTTTTATAGAGTGTAAGATGTTAGCGGAGCAAATCACTGATGGTTTCAGGTCGCAGGACTAAGTTATACGAGGGCAGTTACAAAGGGAACATCTTGCCTCCCCGCCATTGCTTGGGTGGAGAGTATCCTTGGGTCTTGGTAGTGAAGACCAGGGCTCTGTATAATGAATATGCCTTTGAAATAGCAGCAATTTTTGTTGACAAGTTTCCATCAAATTCTTTATAAAATTAATTATGTATAAGTGATTTCTGCATCTCTCTGAAATGACTTGATTGAATCCAGGTGATTACTCTGTGGTGGATCGTTTAGATCTTTACAATTCTTTTTTTTTTTTTTTTTTGCAAATTTCTCTAATTTGTAAGCAGATTCCATCAAAAAACTCCCAAATCATCTCCCAAACGTATGGAATGATCAAAGAACTTAGAGCTAGAGAGCTAGAGAAACTTAGATGAAATGTCATCTAAGTTTTTTCCAGTTTTCCATCTTTCCAATCTGAGGTACCAGTTACCTTAAAATTTGTTTTGGTTAAATCATGTAAGTGTTAGTTTTTATTTACTTTGTTTTGTTTAACATTGTCAAATAACTGCAAACTGCATTCTAACAAATATCCATTTCCCGCTAAATCTGTTTTAACGGTATCTGGCGTGGAATCTCAAATCTACGTCTTTCCTCTTGTCTCCTATTACCACACTGAGGTTGTGTTAGGTGCTCTCTCATTATTCCCATTATACCCCTGACTATGTACATTACTGGCTTTGCTCCCTAACATTTCACCCATCTAAACTCTTAACTCTTGGGAGTAACGTTCGTCGTTGACGTACCATCAGCCAACACGTGGTAGGTACACAGAGCTACCCCACAAATATTTATTTCTGTATCTCATGGTTTTTGGACCTCTTTCAAAGCTGTTCAGAGGATCATTTTTGCAAGCTTCAGAGCTGAAAATTGCTGTCTGTAAACATCTATTCCACGTGATAGATTTTATTTTCTTGCACATTTTTGATAGGATGCGGTCACTGTTCTGACTACTCCCCTTCTCTCTCCTTCCTCCGTTCTGTCTTCTCCCTCATCATCCTTTCCTCTGCCTCTCCCCTTCCTTCCTATGGCCCCTGCCTTCCTCCCTTGATTTAGTCATGCTTGTATATTCAGAAATTGGAAGGTTTTTCTTAAACATCACAGTGTGGAACTTAGTGGTTTATGTAATTCTATCTGTGAACCATCACCTTCCTTTAGCAGGGGAATTGGACTCTGAGTAGTTTGGTCCTGTTTCCTTCCTAGCTTGATTGTCATGGGGCCATTCTTTTAAAGTTGATGTTGAAGGGCAGCCTCAGTGGTTAGCATTCTTCCTACTCTTTGTCTGCTCTGTGAATGCCCTGAGTTGTATTTTGAATTGTGGGCTGTTTCACCCCCAACTTCTCAGTACTGTATACTTAGGGAATATAAAACCTATATAGTCTAAGACTAGAGAAATGATTATCTAATATATTACAGATACATCTATAGATGACATTTAGATTATCTTCTGTCTCAGGTTAGAAATGTTACTTATATACTTATGTGTATATATAATACTTATTGTATCATACATATGTGTAACCTGTATTTAAAATTTTCATGAGACCTCCACCTCCTTTATTTTTGTGCATTCTTGAGTATCATATCAAATGCATGTAATTTCTTTAAGAGATGATAGTGGTTATATTCTAATTGTTAGTCGTGAGCTGAGCTTGAAAACCGAGGCCATCTCTTACATGCCCTGGTGCTAAAATATGTAATTTTCCTATGTAGACACTTTATAACAAGCATAATACTAAACCTTTTCCTCAGTTTTCTGTTCTGATATGCCAAATTCAGAGTTTGGTCATTATTATTTTTTACATTTAATATTACTAAGACTCTGCTAGAACATCAGTTTAATGGGTAGCACATAATTTATTGCTAAAAGCAATTTGCACAGCGAAACGTAGCTGCTGATTTTCTTAAAATTTGCTGATTAATTCCAAATAATTGAGCCAGGCAACAAAGTCTTACTCATATGATGTCGTCTGTGCTGCATCTGGCCAGAAATGCCATCGATCTCCTCCAGAGGGATCAAAGGGCCGGATTCTCTCCCCCAGCATGGACTTGTAATGCCGTCAGTAGAGCATGGATGTGGGGAATATATGGGTGGAAGGGCCCTTTTAGGTTAACAAACCAAGTCTGGCTCACTAGAGCTTGATCCAGGAGTCTAAAGGCGACCTCTGTCTTAGGGTAGAAAGGGAGAAGAGATACTTTCAGAGCAGTGGCCAGTGGGGCTGATAGAAGGAATGTCGTTTCACCTCCAGGACACTTAGGTCTTGGAATTCTGTTGTTTATTAGGGCCATCTACTTGGTAATGTGAGCTGAATTTCTTTAACACAACCAATCTTCATGAGCAGAGATGAACAAATGTAGAGGCCTAGCACACTGCCAGGAAGAGGTTTCTCTAACCCACAAAATGTAACTGTCTGAAAGGGTCTTGGAGATCAACACTTGTTTACTTTTTAAAAATCCAATTAAATAGGTTGGATTAGATAGTCATTGTTTTTTGTTTTTTTTTTTTTTTGGTTATCTACCAGCTTACCAGGTTTATGAGAGTTTCACCTAAAGTGACCTTGAAGGCTGAACCTGTTCTCTTAAATTGGTTACTCTTATCTGTGGCTTGTGAGACTAACTAGTGGAGTTTTATTTTAAAAAAACAGAGATTCTGGACCACATTCCACTGAATGTAAGTCCCCTGGGGTAGAGAACCCAGGAATCTGTTTTAAGAAAAGTCTTACTGATGATTCTCATGATGGGCAGCGTTTTTGAGCCATAGAATTGAATTTCAGGAGATTGCTTTACTCCACACCCATCCTGTATCTTCCTTTCCTCTTAAGAGTACAACAAAAATATTTTATTTCTGTTTGCTTTTGATGCCTTTAGTGTGTATCGCAAGATTGACCTTTTTCAGTTTTACATGAAAAACTATTACGTATTTCAAATAAAAAATAAGATTTCAAATGCATATGTTGTTTCTTCAGAGGCCCTCACAAAGTCTTTCATTGCCTTGGTTATACCCAGTCACCATAGGCACAAACTGTAATAAAAATATAAAATAGGGCAGGCAGAGCCATTAAGATCTTATTCACATAAAACCAGTGGTAAGTTACGCATTAGAAGTAAGTTGACTGATTTCGGGGTTAGCCTTAGTCCCTCAGGCGCCTAGGGGACCCTTGTACAAATTGCTGATTCAGAAAATCATTACTCTGGTGGCTCAAGTGGCACTTTAGTGGCCTTAAAGAGTTATTTGACACACCTCCCCAAAGAGCTAAGTTATCCCCATGATTATGTTGATTAATTGCACACTCTGTGGAATTAGTGTTATTTTCAGTGAAAGATTTTCCTGCACTGGGAAAAGAAAGCATAAAACTCACGTGTTCTCATTTGATAATGTGTGCACTTCTCCTAAGAGTGACACCGAGGAAGAGGAGGGTTCTGGCTTTTGTTGGTCTAGGGTAGGTGAAATAATCTATAAGGCAGTACTTTCATTTTGCATTGAGAAGGTGATTTTTGGTGTCCCAGAGGGTGGTCACTCAAAATGTTTACCAGTTCTAATATTTTCATCCATCAAAGGGCTCGAGAATGCCTCTTTGACTTACTACGAATTGAGGAGAGGGCTGTGCTACATAGTGAGAAAAAGACAGGTGGAATCATCTTTGTTACCACAATAGAAACCAGTAATACATCTGGAATACTCCAAGAAGAGGCGGCGTATTGTAAAAACAGGCTTTGGTACAGGAGTTGGTAATTTATGTTCTGGCTTCGTCTCTTAATATCTGTACAACCTCTCTTATTTGTTATAAGTGGGTTACCCTTTCTGAATTTTAGTGACCTCCTCTATAAAAATAGGGGTTGAAATGCCCATCTAAGGGATTCTTAGGATGTTGTTGTCTTAAATAATGTAAGTTAAATTACTTTGCACACTATATAGTGCTTTGCAAATGTGAGGGCTTTAAGGAGAATTGAATATTGATTCTAACCATGCTCAGAATCGCCCCAAATACAGAGTTTGGGTGGTGCCTCGAGATACTCTTAAGTATATCTGGAATTTTGGTACAGTCGCTGCTTTGAAGGCAATGCAGTGTCTGGATGAGATGGGGTGAATCAATGACAGAAAGCAGCCCAAACTCATAATTTTCTGAGGTCAGAACTCTAGATCATTACTGAGTGTTCTACTTTGATGATTTAAGAACATCAGTGAAAGTGAGCACTGATGCTAGTCTTTCCTGGGAAAATGGCTTGGCCCCTATTTCCCATCATCCTTTGCTGCAAACTATGTACCTGATCACTTTTCCCCCAAATTTTCTTTCTGTTCTCAATTTAGGAAGAGGGGGATGAAGAGAATTTTCTAGGCTGTGGAATGACTATGTTATCTGCTGGAATTGAGTCGTAGCTCTTTTAGCATGACATTTATTAAATTTGGATTTTTAAAATGCCTCCTGGTATAGTAAGATTCTGCAGGAGAGAACCAGTGGTCTTCTCTGAATTTTAGAAATCAGGAGAATAACGTCAGCTTCTGATTTCTTGTAAACCCAGACTCCCACCTCCAAGCTAGAATCAGGGAAAATTAAAGTTGACGGCTAGTCAGAACCACAAAGGTGTATCTGCATGGAAACATCACGACAAGACAAAGATGTTTTTAGGTCAATTAAAATAAAATTCAAATGTTAAACTTATTTATTTGATAGAATATTACCAACATATATTAACCCAGTGCATGCTTTGAAATGTTAAGTTTTTTAAAGCAGTAGTTTCTCAGATTCCTCTGAATTTGTGTTAATAGGCAAAAAGATGGGGCAGGTATGTGTATTCAAATAAATTTAGGAAAGATTATATTAAATGAAATTAAATGTCTCCATTGCAGGACTTCTCAGAGGCTTTAACATGCTAGGATACAGTGTATATTTCTGCCTGTCAGGGAGGGATATAGACAGCTTGTAACATTTCCTGGGCCTTTTGATTTGCCTCCCTTTTGTTTTTTGGAGCCTGTTGTCAGGCTACTGTTCCACAGAAGACACTTGTGAGCGATGTTGTGTTGTCCTATAATTATATATATATATATATAGTTTTGTTTTGTTTTTTTTTGCGGTATGTGGGCCTCTCACTGTTGTGGCCTCTCCCGTTGCGGAGCACAGGCTCCGGATGCGCAGGCTCAGTGGCCATGGCTCACGGGCCTGGCCGCTCCTCGGCATGTGGGATCTTCCCAGACCGGGGCACGAACCCGTGTCCCCTGCATCGTCAGGCGGACTCTCAACCACTGCGCCACCAGGGAAGCCCCTATAATTATATTTTTACTTTCCCTCTTCTCTATGCATTGATATGAAGTCACGTTCTTCACATATGGAATGTGTAGAGATGCAGTTTGCTGCCATGTTTTTGTCAATTAGTTGTTTCCAGTTAACTTAGAGATGGTTGCAGTTTGTTGTGTGACGTCACAGGTTCTGGTGTACATCATTTGCACAGCTTTAAAGTACCTAGAGACCTTTTAGGAATAAAACACCATGTAAATGTAAATTATCACCACCTCTAAGACATTTTCATTAATTTCATATCAAATTCATGAGTGTTTTGAGCTCTGGGATTTGAGTCTTCAGTATTGGGCTTCTCGCTTATTTGTAGATATTTTTTTCAGAGTTTAAATTCCAGCAGCACAGAATAGTGCTAAGAGCCCAGCCATGGGAATCAGACTGGCAGGATTTGAATCCTGGCTCTAACGCTTACTGCTTTTGTGACCTTGGGCAGTTTTCTGTATCTCAGTTTTCTCATCTGTAAAGTGGTGTTTATATTACGTTGCCTCACAGGGTTGTTGTGTAGATTGAATGAAGCAATCTACGTAACCCTTTTGTGTAGCGGGTAATACATGACAAGGACTCAGGTATTCTTACGTGGGCAAGAGAGGAAAAGGCAGGCGCGGGAAAGATGAAAGAACTGTAAATTATAACCTCATGTATATTTTTGGAACCACCCTTCCCGTTATTGTTTAATGAAATACTCTTTTCAATATACCCCCCAAAATTATAGGGTAACCAAAGATGGCTTGGGGTTGGGGACAGGGACGACAGAGATTTATTCTGATTCACACGCGGTTGTGATGAGTTCCTTAGTCTGGTAGCAGGGAACAAAAGGCTGGTTCTTCGGTTTCCAGAATGAGGATTAGCGATGAAACAGCCTTGCTGGGTATTGTCCTACAGCATCAGATAATTTTTTTATCAAGGCTTTTCGTAGGATAATATGTTCCACTGTACATACAGGTGCATCTTTTTCAGTGGTGGGTGAAATACCTACCGTTTTTTAAAATTTATTTTTATTTTTTTTAATTTATTTTTGGCTGTGTTGGGTCTTCATTGCTGCACGCGGGCTTTCTCTAGTTGCAGCGAGCGGGGGCTACTCTTTGTTGCGGTGCACGGGTTTCTCATTGCGGTGGCTTCTCTTGTTGCGGAGCATGGGCTCTAGGTGCGTGGGCTTCAGTAGTTATGGCTCGCGGGCTCTAGAGCACAGGCTCGGTAGTTGTGGCACATGGGCTTAGTTGCTCCGTGGCAGGAGGGATCTTCCCCAACCAGGGATCGAACCCGTGTCCCCTGCAGTGGCAGGCAGATTCTTATCCACCGCGGCACCAGGGAAGCCCCCCTACCATTTATATGTAATGTTAAAAGTGGCCTTTTAAGAATGAAAGGCTACAAACCCAAACATGACCTTGTTGTTAACCTACTGGTCAACCACCCGTGGGATCATCCATGTCACAGCTTATCTCCAGAAATAGTATCATGGATAAGTTGTTCCTGCCTGTCTCTCACTCCTTCCAAATGGATTAGAACTGTCCAGGTGTAGTAATCTACTGAAGGTGATACTTCTTAGGTGTATCCCTGTGAGTTAATGAACTTATGAGGCCAATTTTTTCCTTCATGTAATATTTTCATTCTCATCCAATTCCCATGACATTCCCTTACAATAGGATACCATGGATATATTGGAAGAAAAATTAGAAGTCAAATGGAAAATTATGTAAGAATATAAAAGTATTAACTTTAGAATTAATAGATATTTGTTAATCATACTCCCCCTAAATTAAAAAAAAATTTTTTTTCCTTATCCTTCGTGGGGCAGCAAGATAAAGAACAACTGAATCAGTCGGCAAAAGGATTGGTCTTTAAAAATCATTGGAAGCAGCTTATATTTTCTGCTTAGCTTGAGTTTTCGAGGGCAACAGAAGCAGCAAGTGGCTCCTTTATTGATTGCCCATTGGTGCCATTTTCAATAATCAAATTTAAATATAGGTTTTAACAGCTGATGGGTTCAATTTGGACAAAACACGTGTTGACTTTCCTGATTGTTTGCTCACTGTAGATGCCGACTTGTTCTAGAGAAGGGGCTGCGCGTTGAGCTCCTTTGTCTCTAGAAGGATTGATTGACAGATGTTGTGTCTGCTCATTTACAGCGTTTTTCTTGCTTAATTTAAAAAATTGTGACATAGTATTACACGTTCCTTGTATACATCATTTTTGCAGAAGAAAGTTGTTTAGCCAATATGTCGACTTAGTTTATGAAATCCTCTCTTGTAGCTTTCATTCAGCCTTCAGTGTACCCCCATTAGGTTAGATTATTCGTTTCATGCACGGCAAATCGTCACCAGCAGCAAAATTTAACATTTGGTCCTTTTAGGTATAAAATGAATCAAATGCTTGATAAGATTTGTTCCTGGTGTATATTTCAGAATCTCCCCCACCCCTTGGTGGGCATACAACAAATGTTACTAACGGGTACTTTTAGTTTTTAAAATATGGACAACAGTACTCCATGCAGTAAAAGACTTGAGCGATTAATGCTACCCTTATGCCTCTTTTGAGTAGTTTTAGCCATGGGGCTTGGCAGTGCCACCATTGTCTTGATGCCAAAAAATGTCCGCAGCGGCTGTCGCATTCTAGTACCGGAGGGTTGTCTCGAAAATTCTGCAGTGAACACGCCGGGTTTGTTCATCACTGCTATCTCTTTTAAATATTGGAAAAATAGAATCTTGAGCTCTTTCAAAGCTCCGTTGTGATTGTGGGGACGGGGGGAGGTCGGTGGCGAAGGATGGAGGAAAGAAGCTGTCCGCGCCAGCCAGTGGGTATAAGTGACAAAAATCCATGCCTGACACAGAGTAAACACACATATTTAGGAGCTTTTGTGTTCGCGAGCACAGATAGTTACTTAAGAATCCTACTCAAACATGTTATCAGCGCTCTTGAGAATTTTATTATCTGAAACAAATGTTCCCGGACATTTTAAGCGGAAGACCGACATCAAGACCATAGCTAATTTTTAATGGACAATTTACACAAAAGATGTATATTTTTTTCCCTTGGAAATGAGGTGTCATTGTAAAATGGCTGCTTTTTGTCATTAGGAAATTAGAGGAGTAGATATGATAGGTTTGAGAAGGTGCTTGGGTTTATCCACAGTCCCTGATTATTTTGCTCCCAAACAGAGGTTTGGGCTCTGAGGACAGATTTATAGTTGAATTTGCGAACAAAAAGATGTAATAAAGTTAAAGGCTTACACTATCAGAATGAAATGTGTTCACTCAGGATCTGTGGAGCGATCTATTTGATGGTAAAAGTGGATGCTACAGATGAAATCTTTACAAGGAGCATAATCCTTAAAAAAAAAAAAAAAAAAAAGGAAAAAAAAAGTGCACCTCCCAGCCTCCTGCTGGCTGCGCTGCCTCTTTGGTACCTCACAGACTTCGACAGAGTCCTGGACGGGTGCCCATTGATGTCATGGAAACACTCAAATTACTGAGAATGATTCATGTCTATGCTGGTCTCTTATCCTCCCCCACACAAACAGGAGTAGATTTTTAACCCTGACAACTTGTAATTTGCAGTGAGTTTATTTTTGTATCTGGATAAATATTTTTTAACAAGCAAAATTAAGATTAAGCAGTCTGTATGTGATATGATAGTAAAGAATGCTGGGGCTTTGCAGCCAAGAGTACTTTGGGGACTCTGTGCAGCATGAATGCATACTCTGATCACCCCTCGCTCCCCTCCTCTCCCTTCCTACACCCTGTTCTTTCCAGTCCACCTCTCCCTCTCTTTATTGCCCTCCCTTCCTCTCTCTTCTCTCTCCCATTTATTCTTATTCATGCTCTCTCTCTCTCTCTCTCTCTCTCTCCTCTCTCACATCCTTACTATTTGTATGGACCCCTTTTACCTTGAAAAGAATGAAAGGAATAGACCTAACTTATATGTGTGTGTGTGTGTATATATATATATATATATATATATATATATATATATATATATATATATATATATATATATATATATATGAATTGAGACAAATCCTAGTAGGAAAATTCGTCTCTCCAGGTCTATGTGCTGGAGTTGAGTTGGGAAATAATGCCAGGTGGTGAAATTCTATAGGGGATAGCTTCAGTAATTTCTTCTAGAGAAAGACATAGATAGCCTTTCCTCCTTCCAGTTTTTGGAAATTACCAAAACAGGACACTAGATGTTCAGATTCCTAGGAAGTCAGAGTAAATTCTACCTCATCTATCTTCTTTCTGTCTGTCTGTTTGTCTGCCTTTCTACTGACCTCTCTACCTGCCTTTCTATTTGCTAAACAAGTGAATATTATGTCAAAGTGAATCATGTTGTGGTTGTATGGAAGCTTTGTAGATGCGAGAGCTTCAGGAAGGACGTACATCCTTTGATAGCTCATAAAAGGTAGAGTTTTTTTCTGTTATCTGTTAGTAATATTTATAAAGAGAAGTTAAAGACTATAAGTAGCTTACATCTGACTTACACAGAAGAGTAAATATGTCTTTATGACCATGTATACTTCTGAAACAGGCAAATGCATCTATTCTTTAATGCAAAATCCTCATACAGTGAAAGGTTATTCTCTTAGACCTCCCAGGACTGACACTGCTTGAGATGGTGTCCTGTTTCATTGGAATTGAAACTGATATGGGCATTGATTTTCTACTTTGCACTGAACACTATACCAGGAGTTGGGCGTGGGGAGTGTTTTCCCAAGTTTGAGATTCACTGAAGTCAGTGGAAAAGGTAACACTGGGGAAGAGGGTTAGTGTTAAGGCGCAGGTTTGGCTTTCTTCAAAATCATCTTCCATTTTACATATGTAGTGACTTACATACAAGGTATGCCTTTGACCAGATATAAGATTTATCAAAGACACATTCTTTGTGTGGTGTCAGGAAGGCATACCCTAACAGCATTGTCATTGAACTAGAAGATCATAATGAACACTGTTACTTCTAACATTTATCTTAACTTGAGTCGAGGGGGGAAAACTTGGGCATTGCAAACTTCAAAGGATCCATTCAGCCCCTCAAAATACTCGTTTTGAATTTTCCCATTGGAGAAAAGAATAGTATAGTCCTGGGTAAAGAGGACAATGTACCTTAAGCTCTAGTCTTGAAGGAAAACAGTATCCTTCAGTCTTGGGTGGGGTGGGCTTTGTGTTCTGGGCACGTGGGTGGCACTAGCCCTTTTTAATGCCCTGGTATGGATTGTTTCCTGTAAGGACTCTTTACATGTCACTAGGTGTATTCTACTGCTTAGATCTCTTATAATGTGGTTTCATTGTCTTCCTTGCTGATTTTTAAGGCTCAACATACTTTTAAAAGAAACAAATGAGCAGCCTTGATTTTTACCCTTAGATGCGGCCAAATAGCATCTGAGCCTTTATCTATCTCTGCAGAGCAGTCTACAGATAAAAATTGGGTTGTTAGAATTGACACCAGACATTGACGTTCCATTATCCCTCGTTCTACTGGTAGAATCTGAAGCTGGGTTCAGAGTGGGCAATTTTTCAAAAGCCCTCTTTCCCAAATGTAAATTCCATGATCATCTTTATCATGATGGACTTTACTCCTGGGAAAGGGAGTTTAAATAAAAGAGAGAGAGAGAGAGAGAGTCCCAGAATTTTGAATAGTTTCTTTGCTTTATTCACCATCTGGAGAGCCCTGATTGATTAGCTTTGGTCTCACCATTAAGTGTCAATATAATCAATGGGAATGACTAGGCTAGGGTCATTACATAGATAATTTGCCTGCTGTGTAAATAAAAATGAAATTGTTTAAATTTTGTGAGAGAGAAAGAAAGTGAAAATAAGGAATGACAATTTGTTTGTTAGAGAAAGTGGAGGCCATTGGAATGACAGTTTTTGGAAGTGTGGAGCAGTTTGGCTAAGAATAGGAATGAAGGATATTTTTTTTCCAGTTTATCATAGCCAGAGTGAGGAAGTGTTATTCCCTGTCTTGCTTGCATACATTGCCAGTAGTGCCTACTTTACGTATGTAAACATCGGGGAAGAGAAGTGGATGTCTGTTACCTGGAGGAGATTTTTTTTTTTAAAGAAAAACACAATTTACACTTTTTTTGTTGTTTCTCTTGGCAGGTAAAACAGAAAGGGGCTCCTACTCATCTTATGGGAGAGAATCAAATTTACAGGGTTGCCACCAGGTAAGTGAGAATCTCGCGTTGGGAAAGGGTTGAGAGAGAATGAACCTGGTAAATCACTTTGTTTTGTAAATTAGATGATGCGTTTTAGACTGTGGCACTAATGCACTGAGAATCTGCCGATGCCTGTCTCTTTTTAAAAAGTAATGAAATAACACAGAGCGTGGAAGTCATAAACACCTCATCGTATCAGAATTGTGTTCACTGGCTTGTTGTTATTTTTTTAATCCATCAGCCGGTACCAGTGGCACTGTTTGCAAACCAGCGATCTCGGGTAAAGTGGTTCTATCAAAAGAGTTTATTTGCAATTAAGAACTTAAGAATTTCTTAGCCTGGAAATGCTTCGTGCAGCCATGTGTCAGATCCTGGGTTCGGGTGGCTACTGCCCTAAATTATAGTTTTCATAGGGGCTGTAGGATGTTGTGTGAAAACAGGGTTGTATTGAGGGATAAAAATGTCTGTGAAAATATGATTTGTTGTCCCTTTTTGTTTCTGAATTGTTTTTGGCTGGAAGTCAAGGCCAGCAGGCTAACAGCAAAGCCGTCTCAAGGGAAGCATGCGTGAGCTAGAAAAATAAGAGTACTTTAATTAAATAATAAAATGCCAGTGTCATACAAAGGTATAGCGTGTGTGTGTGTGTGTGTGTGTGTGTGTCTGGGCACTCTGCATTTGCATACTTTCAACTCTGCAGAGAAAGCCCAGTTCTAAAAATACTATCCAGAGCCAGAAGTGTAAGCTTTGTTTCAAGACAATTGAGTTTTTATAGCCGCTTTCTTTTTAATTTCAGTATCGGTACTAATCACATGTTTCAAATCTTATTATTATTATTTTTTTCCTCTAAAGATTTAGACTTTCTTTTTCTAAGGGCGTGGGTTTCTTACTTTGGAAAACTCCGGATAGAATCTAATCATCCTCTTTCAGACTCAAAGCTTTCTAGTGTTTTATTATTCACCCAAACAGAAGTGTACCTTCTTTTCGTGCTGGGAAGGGAATGCTTGCTCTCCTGAACCCTCTCACCCTCCCGTTTTCTTTAATGATATGGAAAAAAATCCATTTTGATTTTTTTTAAAAAAAAACAACCTGTTTCATGGATCCTGGAAAACGTAAGCAAACACTTTGAGTCATTAAATAGAGCCTGCTCGAGAAGGTTTCCTTTAGGTATCAGTCAGGGATCACGAAAGGCGGAATTCTGGTGGAGTGGTGGTGTTTTGTCTTGTTTTGTTTTTTCTGGATAGATTTGCATTTTTAAAGTTTACTCCTTCGGCCCAGCCATCCATTCAGTCATACTTGGCATCTGAAAGATTGGTTGTGATGAGGTGAACGGTGCTGGGTTAAGCGCTCCTGCTGCACAAGCTGCAGAGTACAGTTTATGGCAGTTTGTCTGGAAAGAATTCCGCAGGAAAGAAATTTACAGCCATTCCAGCACAACGGAAACATCTTTGGAATGTGAGTGCAAATGTGCGGGGTAGATAGCTCGGCAGCGAGCCTCCTAGCGCCGAGTCTCTGGTGCAAAGCTCTCAATTCCTGCCGAAGAGCCTGTTCCTGTGTATCTGGTTTCTCAGGGTCAAGGCAGAGGCCGTTTGAGTTTTGGGGGAGAAGAAAGTTGACAACATCCTTCCTGTTCGCTGATGGTCATGGCAGAGGTCTCTGTTTTCGACGGGCCTCTTTTTCTGGTCAATGAGAGAATAGGCTTCCTCGCCCCTGTATCCTTTCTTCCTAATAGGAATTGGCGTGATTCCTCCCAGACACAAAGATTTCCTCTGCTGAGTAAGCGCGAGGCCCCTTAACTTGTGAAAGCATCATCCAGACCGCGTGAGTCTGTCAGTGTATGTGCTGGGACACAGACCCTCCCTCGGTTTGTGGGCAACACTTCCCTCGGGTGAGACTGAAGTTAATTTTTTTGGCAGACACAAGGTGAGAAGTGGAAAGGGGCAGAGGGTGGACTAGAGGTGGACGGACTGGCGTGTGATGGCTGAATGTCTGGGCCTGGGGAATGTCTCCTTTTGAGACATTTGTGTCCAGGAAAATTCTGTTGTATACAGGAGTACGGCTGCATCCGCTTTTCTTAAAAAGTCTTCATAATAGAGCCGTGGAGTGTGGAGATTCTTTCATCCTTATTTCTGCTGCGTGATTGTGAGTCTTGCAAGGACCGACTCTCTCTTTGCTTAGCCTGGGCTCAGCAGTGTCCATAAACGGTGTGATCACTTAAGGAGAAAAGCAAAGAGCACAAATTTGGAAATTCCCTGATTGAGGAAATCGGGGCTGGAGAGGAAAAGGGTACATATTTTGAATTTCTGCTTTCGGTGAAATCTGAGACTAGAACAGACCCTAGTGTATCTCCCAGTGAGTGAGTTTCTCTTGTGCCGAATTGTTTTTTGAATCCCTGTCTCCAACACCAGCTATGCAAACCCAAAAGAAAGGCAGAGTCTCGGTGTCTTGGGCTTCAAGTCTAAATAGCAGATCACAGCTGAACCGGTTCCCCACTGTGTGGCAAGGTGAGTGACTCGTGGAGAGGCAGCTTTTTGTTTTCTCGTGTTTACTACTTTATAGAGATGCTGGATGGAAGTCCTTTAGATGCTGTGCCCTGAGGGGCTCCCAAAACTGCTTTATCGTATTATAACAGTGTGTCCTGTGGACTTCCAGGGACGAGCACTGTTTCGTATGAACGTGCTTCTTCCAGTTCCAATAGCCTTTTGTTTGGTGCAGAGAAATAGTGATGGTAAGCAACAGGTAGCCAAATGCTGTCCTGGAGAAATAAATTATTATTTTGCAATGTTTGTTGTTTCAGAATGCATCAGGTTAAAAAAATACATATCCGTCATGTGTCTCTTGAGGATGTACCACTAATAGTGATAGACATGGGACTTTTTAAAAGTGGGTGTCTTAGCTGAGAAACAAAAGCCGGCGGGTTCTTTATTAGCGATTAAATTGTTTTCATTGAAAATAGTAATGGGATGATATGAATTCATTAATGCACTTCCATATAAAATTATCAGAAGTGAACTCGGTGACTTTTTCAGCCTTTCGAAACTGTATAGAAAATAAACCCATAGAAACCAAAGTGGCCAAACGGACTTTTTTTAGTTCTCACTAAATATGGCAAAACTAATTTAAATCAAATTGGAGTACGGAAATCACACCCAGGCTTGAAATGTTCTTGCCAAATTGCAACCTCATACTACTTTTTTTTTTTTTACTGGCAGGGAAAATAAAATTTATAATGGAAAGTCTGACAGAAATGAAAATGAGCGGAAATAAAGTTTTTCACAGGATAGTCCAATCTTAATACGATAACCAATAGCTAATACCTAATGGGCCTCACTGTGCATGACAAAAGGGAAAAATGTCATTTACTTTTGGCCTCTTTTGCTGCTTTGAATAGGATGTTTGGTGACTGCAAACTTTTTTTGTCTTTCTTAATCTTCCCCGAGATCTACTGTTTTTGAGTGAGGTGGTGATGTCAACACAAATGCTTGGTATTAAGGCAGAAGTTTTCCCCTTAAATGGAAGTTGAGTATTGATTATCAGGAAGTGTTTGTCTTTTCTTTCTGGGAGATAGCTCAGGTCTAAAGCAATGGTTTCTTTATTAGTATCTCCTGGGCAAGGTTTTGTGTGTGTGTGTGTGTGTGTGTGTGTGTGTGTGTGTGTGTGTGTGTGTGTGTGTGTGAGAGAGAGAGAGAGAGATGTGGAGAGCTGGGCCCTATCTGAGACCAATTAAAATCGCATCTTATGAGTTGGGCCTTTGCATTTCTGACAACTCCCCAAGTGATTCTAATGTGCAGCTAGGTTTGATGATTTCCTAGAATGTTCTATAGGAATCTGCTCTATTTAAAGACTTGTGTTCAAAATCTAGTGTTGCCACTGACCTTGAAAAAGCTTTTAGATTTCTTGCCTTACTTTGATTATTCAAGACACAGGAATATATTGCATATGTACTTCATTTAAAAGGCAGTGAAAATTAGTGATATTCTGATAATCAGTAAGATGCCTCGAAATCTTTATACAAAACCCCACAACTGAATATCCCAGCCCGTATCTTGTTTTCTCTAGTGAAGTCCAAGGCTCTAACCTTATCCACATTCTTTTTCTTTCTCAGCAAGTAATCAAATAGGACTATGCTGATAAAGTTATTTGATGTTTAGATCTTAAAACTGACGGGATTTAAGAATTAGGCCTAATCTCAGATACCTTTGTTAAACTGCAGAAACTTTGCAGCTGCAGAGGACACGTAAAGGTCTTCTCTGTATGTGATTCAGTGCACTCACAAACCAAGCTGTTTTGGATTCATTGAAATTAAACCTATGTAGTTGGTTCTGAAATGAATTACACATTTAAGAATGGATTTTCTTCTTTTAGTTCTTTTTATTTTTGGTACAAAAAGAACTACAAATTCCTTAATTCTAAACTTTTGGACCCTTCCAGTGTTTCTTATCTGAAATCAAAATAGAAAGGATATACGCAGAAAAGCTGTGAAATCCTTTGTCTCTTCTTATGAAAATAGCTATTTAGGTCTTGTGGAAGCAGAATACGTCTTGGTTTTTAACTTGGCGTTACGGTTAAATGTTTGTTTATAGTGTGCCGTCATTCGTACCTGGTCCTACGTAACCTTCCTCGGAACCTCTTCCATCCGTGTATCTGCCTTAGCGCTCTGCTTTGCCTTCATGGTGCTTTTTGAATGTGCCACTATTGATGTTTGTTGAATGCTGGTCTCCACCCAGAGTCTGTAAACTCCCAGAGGGCAGGGGCCAGGTCGGCTCTATCTTGCCCTATATGAATTCTGTACCTGGCAGGGTGAGGATTGTGACGACCTGAGGCTTATTTCCCCAGCATCACTTTTAGGAATCATTCTGAGAGAGTGAAGGCTGAATAGCAGTGTGTGAGAACCATATACAGAGAGCAGCGCTTTTCCTGTCTCCGAAAACCAGACATCATACCCTCTTAAAGAAAGTCCTTTGGAAGCCCTTTCTTCGAAAGTGCAGTGCAGACCCTGGAATGACATAGAGATCAGATCCTGGAGAGTCACTCGTCACTGACTTTCTTGGCGTTGAGTCCTAGCCTGGTGGCCTCACTGTTCTAGGTCTGAAGGTTCCCAAAGGAGGGAATTGGAGATGTTCTTGGTTTCCTTCTAGTGGGTGCGTTATTGGAACCAAAGGTCAGACTCCAGGCCTGTGGTTTTTGAATTTGCTGGTGTGGACGGTGGGACAGAATATTTTAAATCACGATGGTGTCAGAAATCACAGGGACCAAATCTGCAGGGTGATGCCATCGGGACTCTGCCCCCAAGCACTGTTTTTCGGTCAGCAGCTCCTTTGTTGTGGGGGCATTGCTATGGGTATGCCCCTCTCCCGACAGCCACCCAACACACACCAAAGGGGAGAATGGAGCCATTTTTTCACTGTGCTGATTAACAAATATTTTTTGGCCCTCAAGTGAAGTGTTAGGTATAAGGGGGAAAAACAAAGGAAAGGTCTTATATACCCTCCCTTCAATCCCCACCAGCAGCTTTCTGGACGTTAAGGGGGAGAATCAAGCACCATTTATTTAATTTACAGAATTGTCTTTAATCTTATATAGTATAAAATTTCAAAAACTCAGAAGAGTTGAAAAACATAATACAATGAAGTACCACTTAAACAGTTGTTAACAGTTGTTACGTTTGCCTTGGGTGTGTGTATGTGTAAGTATATATATTTTTCAGTGCCCCGTTTTTAAGCGGCAGATCAGATAAGATTTCACCCCTAGATTTTTCATCATGTGTCTGAAAATTAAGAACACTCGCCTATTTAACTAAAATACAGTTATCACCCCTAAAGAAATTAACAGTAGTTTCCTAACCTAATACCCAATCCAGATGAAAATTTCTTCATTTGTCCCCATGAAGATGTCTTTCATAGCTCCTTTTCCCCCCAGGCATTGCATTTATGCATTGTATCTTGCTTCTGTGTCTCTTTAGAATTTCTTTTAAACTAGAACAGTTCCTGTAACTTTAAAAAAAGTGATATTTACCTTAAAGAGAGCAGGCCAGTTGTCTTGAAAAATATGTCCCCTACTTGAACTGTTGGATTATTTATTTGTGGTACTGTTTAATTTGTTAATCTATCACTTGTCTTGCCTACAAATTGAAAATTCGGCTTGAAAAGCTGATTCAGACGGAAGTTAAACATTTTGGCCTGAGTATCTCATAGTTAATGCTATGTGCTTCATACTGCGTTTCATCTGGAGGCGTATAATGTCAAGATGTGTTGCTACTGGTAACACTGACTTGAACCACTTGGTAGAAGTGGAGACCCCCAGGTCGGTCCATTGTAAAGAAACCTTTTCCCCTTTGTAATTAGCAAACAATCTTTTTTTCTTTTTTAATATCTTTATTGGAGTATAATTGCTTTACAATGGTGTGTTAGTTTCTGCTTTTTAACAAAGTGAATCAGTTATACATATACATATATCCCCATATCTCTTCCCTCTTGCATCTCCCTCCCTCCCACCTTCCCTATCCCACCCCTCTAGGTGGTCACAAAAGCACCGAGCTGATCTCCCTGTGCTATGCGGCTGCTTCTCACTAGCTATCTATTTTACATTTGGTAGTATTTATAAGGTAAGCTGGGACGAAGTGAGCAAACAATCTTTGTGTTTATACTTTAGCACTGGGCATAGATCCCTGTTCCCCAACCATTTTTGACCTGATGGTTTTAGCATGCATTGATGACACTTGCCTGAACCCAGAGGGTTTGAACTAGTGGTTTTTTTAAAACTCCATCATTCCTTCTACATTTATAGCTGACATTCTTCTTTAAGGAGCTTTACTTCATTGTTCATTTCAGTGCTGTCAATTTCAGTGTTCATACATATACAAGTAAAATGTTAATAATCCTTGCATTAAATATGGTTCCTTGCCTGGAGGAGACTGGAAGTATTACAGCATCCTTCAGATTTCTTAAGACATAGCTTATGGCTCAGGCTAATGGTCAGAAATGCTTTAATTGCAGGAGGAAAGATGTGATTATAGGCTATGTTTCCTTGTACACAAACTCTAGTATTCTTTTGCTGAAATTTGGAACCTTGTGACAATCTCTGTACCCCCACCTATTAGATTAATCTTTTTATAAGCACCAAGGTTTTTCTCAAATTCTCAGATTGCTCCTCTATATTTTAGTAATTGTTCTTAAAGATCTCGCAAGGTTGACCATCGGTGGCTGACCGACTGAGTCAGGTGGGTTGCTGTGATGCCCGATGAAGTAGCTCTATCAAGGATCACTGAGATAGTGGAGCCATATGTCCACTCACAACCCAGACATGGCTGATGAGTGAATTTCTAAACCTTAGTCTGGGCTCAATGTAGAGGAAGCTGGGGGGACTAATACTAGGTGCCAGTAAAAACCCTTGGGGTGATTATTATTATCTTCATTTAAGAATTAAGAAAATGGGAGCTTCCCTGGTGGCGCAGTGGTTGAGAGTCCGCCTGCCGATGCAGGGGACACGGGTTCGTGCCCCAGTCCGGGAAGATCCCACACGCCGCGGAGCGGCTGGGCCCGTGAGCCATGGCCGCTGAGCCTGCGCGTCCGGAGCCTGTGCTCCGCAACGGGAGAGGGCACAGCAGTGAGAGGCCCGCGTACCACAAAAAAAAAAAAGAATTAAGCAGACCCAAGATCTCACCCTAGCTAAGTTTCAGAGCCAGGCTTTGGACTTTAAAATGCCTGGTTTTAAAGCCAGTGCTTTTCCAACTTGGGTTCCCTGAGCCCCGAGCTCATGGTGAGGTTTCTGAACTCAGAGGTAGGTCTGTATGAGAGCCCATCTGGAAAACCACTTTTGGTAGATTCCAGGCCCACTGGAGAATCTGGGTCTAACACATTGCTTAGAATGGAGTAGCTTCTCAGGGTCAACTGGAACCCTGAACACGGTTGGAAAGGCAGAGAAGAGGGCAGGCCACACGGTTCCTTACAGCCCAGCCTGTTTTTTCTGTTTTTTTTTTTTTTTTTTTAAATACACCACATGTGCCTGTATGAATAATCTATTCTGTAACATCTTCAGAATTAGCATGTGCAATTTCATTAAAACCAATGAAGATTTCCTGTGACAAGGCTGGGGTAGAATATGCCAATTCACATTTTAGCAACAGCACGAGCACTTTCTTAAAAATGTATGGATTATATTTGGGCCTTCCTTTCTGTGCAATGCAGGCAGAATATGGTTTGCAATTACACAAATTTGGATTCCTCATAGATCAAGTTATTGTTCCCCAAATACAAGAACTACATAGAAAGTTCTAAATCAATACTTTTAGCAGGCTTTTAAATGTGACCCAATAATTTTTTTGTTTATGACATTTAACTCACTTTGTCATATATAAAATGACAAATATGTGTTAGAAGTATAGGCAAGTTTTCTAAACAGTTCAGGACAGGTAACACATAAAAAACCTTTGACATTGCTTTGAGATGATTTATGAGACACCCAAAACATGGTGTCCTCATATCCTAAATGAAATTTCACCAGAATATTCGGATTCACTTCTCTTTTCTTATGAAAAGTATTGAGGGGTTTTTAATAACCACTAGCAATTAGGACTACAGTTCATCTTTATACTTTTGACATGTAAAGAGAAAAGGGAAAATCAGTTAATGACTAAACAAACAGTTGACTTAATTGTTTTTGAGCAATTGAGGTGTACTTGGTAAAGTTTAATGCTGAAATATATCTACCCATCCTGTAGAAGTCACTGTAGCCCTATAGCTTCTTTCCATAAAAAAGACAGTAGACTCACCATTCAGCATCAGAAGAATGCTGAATTTCACTTTTCAATATGAAATGGCAGAAACATTTATTCCTCTGTGTGTGATCATACTTGAAATGGTTCCATCATTAGGAAATGTCTCCTGAAACTCTTAAAACTGAAACCCCAAGTTAAAATAGTGGGAACGCTGCAAGTTACCGACAAAACCCCATAATCTTTTTAGAAGTAAATATTTAAGAAAGGGACAGATACTGAGTCTGCTGCTGTGCCTGATAGTGGTAACCTGCTTAGAATTGAAGAACCCCATCCTTTGAAAAATTGTGCGTGTGTGTTCTCAATGTTTATGTGGATTTCTTTACAGATGCTTTCACTCACAGATAAACTAAACCGAGCTTCCTAAAGCAAGTACCTTTTATGTTCATTGTGTTATTTATTATCTGACAGCAGTAAGTTCTTGGGAGAAGAAAACCGGCACTAACACGTAGTTGCATTTGCTTTAGCATTTCTGATGCACACACGTTTTTTCACAGTATGGCGCTCGTCTTTATCAGACATTTCTTGTACTTAATAAACGGAGAGGTCAGATTTTGATGGGATAGCATCTTTAGACTAGCCCTTCCCTAGATTCTGTTGAATAGAAAATATTATCACAATATATTAACATTCTTATGGTACTTAAGGAAATCTATATATCCCTTCATTCCATTAACCCGTCCCTTCGAAAGACCTCTTCTGGTGAAGAAGGCTTTCTATGACATTTTAAAAAAATACCAAATATATCTTATTTTTAACCCACCTCAAAATCACGTTTACGTGAATTTGGGATGAGAGTTCAGTGATAAGAAAGCAATTAAGGAAGAACATCCCTAAGGTTTTTCAAGCAGTGACCATCCTCCAGAGCTCTAGACGTAGGGGTCTCTGTGTCGGGGTTTGCCCGTGCATGCACACAGAATAATCCGGGCTCATTTGTACCACAGTAATGAACAGCAGGGCACTGAATCTTTTCAGTTTTATTGGTATTGTATACAGTACGTTATTAAATTTCATCTCTGTAATACACCTGCAGTAAAATAACAAAACATCGCTGCACTTAAGGAACATGTGTGTGGTACAGTGCCCTCCCCCATCATTTCACCGCCCCCCCCCCCAAACAGCTGCTTACAGATTTCAAGATCCATTGTATATATTCCCTTGAGCCCACCTCTAATAATCGAGACACATCTGCCATTGCAGTATTATAGGCATATGTAGTTTTATTGAAAACTATACCTGTAAAAAAATTAAATAACTCCTACCTCAATTAAATTGGCAAGATACCTTTTGCATATTGCAGACCTCCTGAGACCCAGTGAGTTCATTTTATTCTTATATTACAAATCACTAAATATGTTATTTTTATTTAGCTAAGTAGCTAGCTCTTCTCATACTCTGATGGTAAGTTTCTTTCATTTTTTTCTTACTTTTGTTTTCCTTCTCCCTTCATCTTTACGTATAAAAAAAAAAAGTACCACACAAGCTACAGGAAGGAAACATTGAGTCTGACTACCATCAACACGGTATAAATAAAGTCAAAGGGAAAGGATCCTAAAATGTACCTCTACTTCTGAAGTGACTATTAAATAAAAATAAAGGTTACAGAATCGCGATCAAAACCTTAACTCATTTTGTGCTTTCATAGAGATTTTTACAAGCCTCTGTGAGATCCGTTTGATCATCCTAATAGCAGAATAGGAAATAATATGAAGAGGGAATGAGTTAGTAGGTCATACAAGTCATATATACGTAGATTCCTATTGGATTAAATCCCTTACCTTAACATGTCTATTTTGTTGAAGATTGGGTCAGTAATGATGCCTATAAAATAATTTTTATCCAAACAGAAGTAATAGTAAAATATTCACTGAAATAAACTAAGCATAACCTTATTCCCACTTAAGGTATGTAGGGTGTCAATATATATTACATGGTTATATAGTAGTGAGTATGAATAGGTATTCATCATGAGTTAATCATGCTACTCTTACAGTGAATATCTAAGAAGAAACGTTTATAAATTTGCTTCATATAGTCATGGAAAAATCTAAAGACAACATGCCGACTCTATGATAGGAAGAAAACTATGTACCCTTTTGGGAGAATATGAAGGTTACTCATTACATGGTATCATAGAAAGCATGTTTTGTGCTCTTCAAAAGGACTATATGTGAAAGGGACAGAGGGAATGAGAGCTGGGTCCCTGACCCAAAGCGAGTTTAGACTCAGAAAATATCCTCTCATGACAGTTGAAAGGTAGATGGTTTCACAGGATGAAGTGAGAGAAAAATGTTAGCGATAGTTACTGTAGAGAAGAGAGAAAATCAGGTAGTGTTATTGATCACCAGTCCACATTAAAAATAGTTGCATGTTTCAATGATGAATTTTCTTTTTTTGATGAGAATATTGCTTAAAACCAATGGTTATTTGGTTCCATTGGGGGCTGCCTGGACCTACGAGATTTTGTTCAGTCTGTGATCAACTAGGATATTTTCTGCACCTCTTAATGTTTCACAGGATTCAAAGCCTAGTGTGGGCACAAGCCTGAATCCTAGAGTCTTAGGGTCATTGCTTACAATTAAGTTCTAAAACCCCAAGAGAATCAGAACTCAAGATCTTAGAAGTATTTCAACTTTATAAGTTTTTTTAGTAGAAAAATGCATTATAAATTCTAAACAAACTTTTCACACACAACTCATGCACAAGTTGGAGAATACAACTTGACTCAGGCTAGACCACTCCATTGAAGTCCCCATCAACTCAACTTTTTCTTCCTTGGATGTGATTCACTCCTGTGGAAAGATCGATTACCCGTACTTTTGAACTGTGACGTCTGTTTGTCACTCTGAGCTCCGCAGTTCGGAACTGTCATGTGTAGAGTGACTGGTACGACATAACATCAGGTGGTAAAAGATTTGCTGTGGACAGTGACATGTGACAAAGAAGAGTGTCAACAGCTGCTGCTGCTGACGTTGTCCCTCAAGGAGTCTTCCTGCATCTCTGCCATTTAACTGTGTCAGCCAGGGAGTCACTAATGTGGACCACTTTCTCTCATTCCTACTCCCACTTAGCTACCAAGTCAGATTTGCTTGAATATGTTTTCAGAGTGCAAATTGTGGGTGCGATTTTCTCAATGGGAGGAATATTTAAGTTTGGTGTTTCGTGTGTCGGGAAAGGGATTATCCTTTGCTTTATTTCTAGGAGAACTTCTGCTCTATTCCCTATGGCAGAAAACACATCCACCCTATCATTCGTGGACTCCAGACTGTCTCCGTTTCCTACTTCATTACAAAGCAGATTTTCATTTCACCATACCCTAGCTAACTCTACTACCCCCTCAAATTTCATAGTGTGCCTGCAGAACTACTCACAGAACCAAGATTGGAGGCTCCTGTGGGGTCCGTCCGCTCTGTCCCCTTAGTTACCTGGCGCAGATCATTTGATCAGGGCTCTAGATACTTACACGTATTGTTCTAGAAATAGAATGCAGACATCCTAGGTCAGCTCTGTAGAACCTTAGTGAGCAAGCGGAACGTATCAGAACATTCAACAATACCATATTCCACCACACCTTCAGCTGGGTGTTTAATAAATATTTATCGTGAAATAGCACCCCACCCCACCCCCCAAGGTCATGGTATCACTGTCTTGGGAGAGGGCTTGAGCTAATAATAGCGTAGTCACCTAACCTGAGGCGCTAACACGTAACTTTTCACACTGACGTTCTCACATCTATTCGGGTATATTTTTCAAGGGGCTAGAGTAAAATCTGGCAGTTACCGATGAGATAATTCACCTCAGGTATTGTGCTTTTGACCTTGAATTTTATTGATTGAACTTCCTCTCAGGATTAGTCTTTCCATCTGTGTCTGTTGGCTTGGTGACTGTCCCCCAGCCACCGTCCTAGATTATCCTGTCTCCCCCACCCCATAAGCCCGCAGTTTTCAGATTTGGTCCATTCTGCTTCCTATAGCAATAGACCCACTCCGTCCCCCGCATCCCCGTCACCACTGTTGCTGTCCCCACCCCTCCACTTCCCTCCACCTCCACCTTCCCACTCTCACAAAGCTGCTGGAGTGATTGTCTCCAAAAATCCCCAGTGCTGTTATGCCCTTGCTTAGCATCCCTCCATGGCTTTGGGGACCCAGCCTTAGCGTCCCCAAACGTCCCTAAACGGGATTTAGAGAGCCTGGCCCCTGCCTCGGCCTTCAGCCTTGGCCTTCACACTCACCACTCACATCTCGTGTTCCAGCTGTACTGAGCTGCCCGCGCTGCCCTTGAGGGCTCTTGCACGGTCCTCTCTGTCTTTACAAGGGCCCTTCCATTGGCCTGGGATATCTTCATCCTGCCTCTCATTCTCCTCTCCTTATATTCCTTTACCGGATAACTCACACTCTGTGTCCAGGATCCAGCTCACGCATTGTTATATCCAGGCCAGAAGGAGGGGGCCCTCCTCCGTGCTCGGGTAGCCTCTGATGCGCTGTGCTCTCCCAAGCGTTGTCATGCTCTCTACGGGCAGAGAGGGCCCAGGACTAGGCCTGTACTCTCTCCCGAATGCCTCATAGGGGACAGTCTGTTTGCTTGAGAGTCAGTGGATGGATGAGTAAGCGAATAAATGAACCAACAACAATAACAAGTTATATAACTTGTGACCCCAGTGGGGTAGGAACTCTTTTTAATCCCCATTTTATTGATAATGAAACAGAGACTCAGAGCGATTTTGTCGCTATTAATAGTAAGTGGCAGAAGTGGGACTAGGGGACAAAGTCCTTTGGCTCCAGATTTATCATTTTCTCTATTGCTTCTTTATCCCTGGATAAAGTTGGTGAAGCTTTTTGTGATCGCCGGTAGCCCACAGGGTCTTCTCATAGATGGTTCTAGCTCTCTTCTCACTGTTAACTTAGGTATCATCCAGCTTCCTGCACTGAGACCTCTTTCTGTCAGTAGGAAAGACTGCGTTTCTAAAGAGGATATGATGACCTCCACAATCTATATATCAAGAGCATTGTCCTTCGAGGGCCAAGAAAGAATATTTTGAATGTCTCCCATAAGGAACTACAAATCGCATACAGTGTGGTGCGTATTTCCTGCGTTGTCTGTTACCTGTCGGTGGTAGCACCTGTCTACTCCACTGCTGAAAGGACCATGGTCCACCTGATAATGGAAAGGCTTTGAAGCTCAGGGGTGAATGTAATACCAACTGTGTTTCTGTCACTCAGGTTTCATCCTCCTTCACTGTCCCTGGTCCGTCTTGCTTGGCAGAGGGTGGGTAGGAAAAGGGAAGAAGTGGATGAGTTGAGTGGATAATGGTTTGCTTCTCCCTGTTTCCTGCACAGGATTCTTTTCCTCATAACCTTGAGGTAGGACATGGAAAAAAAATGATGATAATGAGTTTTATGTCTGTGTATAATTTTGAAATCTTTAGGATGGATTGTTCCAGTAAGAAAGGACCTAAATGTCACCTGGTGCCCAATGCTGCTTAGTAGCAAATGGGAAACTAAGGCTCAGAGATGTTAAGAGACTTGTCAGTATCACACAGCAGACTTCATTCATGTGGACCCACACAAAAGTTAGAATTCCAGTCTCAGGTAACACTGAAATTTTACTTGATGTCTTTGTAGCCTCTTTCTTCCAAAGGCCACGGGGCCACCCTAGACTATGAAGTGATAGCCAGAAGTAGTTGGAAATACATCCTGAAGAAATTTCTAGACCAGTGTCCCTTTGTTCCGCTACCACTGAATCGCGCTGTCGTGGAGCCAGAGGATGTTGTTTGCTTGTAAATACTGAGTTTTTGAAATGTCACTGTCACACTGGAAAAACGTTGTCTCAGAAGGTTACCAAAGTGACAGAATCCCGACATTATAAATACGAGCCAACACAAGTACTCATAAATGACAGGAATGAAACATACTTGACTAAATCCATAATAATCGCTGATAACACTGTTTACCCTCAGTGACCAGGAGCTGTGAACTTGGATAAAAAGCACATGTGAGCAGGTATCATTCATGTGTCTGAGCCTCTAGCCATTCCAGAATATTTTGATGGAAAAGATCCCTAAATATGGAAAAGCTTTGCAATAACTAAGAAGCAAGTGTGCAAGATAGGGTGTCAGGCAGCCCTAATGGAACTGGAGAGAGAGGACTGATGAGATGGCCCTTGTTCTGGTCAGAACCAAACTGTGAGCCTGGCCGAGCGGGAAGGTCAATACTCTTATTTTCAATACATGTGATTCCTAGAAGGTCCATTTGCCACAAACAAGAGCTTACGCACGTGCCATGTTCTTGAGGGAAAGAAGATGTGGAATGAACTTACAGATGAAAAGCCTCAGAGCAACAAAGGCAGGATTCCATGAAAGTCTGAACTAGGCTTGCACTTGAGCAGGACAGTTAGGTGGTCCAACTCCCTCCAGTCCTAATTTCTCTAGAGCCCGGGCTTTTTCTTTTTCTTCTTTTTTTTAATATTCATTCATTCATTCATTCATTCGTTTGCGCTGGGTCGTTGTGACACGCGGGATCTTTGTTGCCATGTGCATGATCTTTAGTTGCGGTATGTGGGATCTAGTTCCCTGACCAGGGATTGAGTCCGGGCCCCCTGCATTGGGAGTGTGGAGTCTTAGCCACTGGACCACTAGGGAAGTCCTCCGGGCTTTTTTTAAATAATAACTTCCTCCTTTGGGGAAATGATTGCTTTCTTCCCTCTTCTGTTCTGACGTTAAAATGGTGCCTGGATGTCAAAGGCTCCAAGAAGAGATGCCTGAGGTGGCAAGCCAGTGTTCCCTTAGCCTCTGTGATGTGGCTACTCTTGCTGTTCCAAGCACCCCTTTCGTCCCCATCTCCCCAGGGGACAGTGGAGACTGCATGACAGTGGACTGGACCCTCGCAGTATTTCAACTGGTAAAAGAGAGCTCCAGCTGGTGAAAGAGGTAGGGGAGTGACGTGGCCCAGGGGCTGCTCCCATCACTGCTCTGAGCTGTGTACAGGGAAGAACTGGGTTTGCCCTGAATGACCTCCTTGGTTTTCACATGTATGCAAAATACTTTTTCTTTTTCCTTGACGTACTGCGGTATTGTTTGATTCTTTTTTCATAGTAAGCATCGCTTTCTTAACTAAAAATAAAAGGCTGAATTCGATATTAGAAATACTCAGTGCTGATGAAATTTGGGGAAAACTACAATATTATATATCACAAACTGACATTTGACCCAGAAGTTATAGTGGTTCTGCTTCTTGAATTTTTATGCTTAGCAAAGATTTCGTAAGGGGGAAAAAACTTTCTATCGGAAGGTGCCCATTTTGGTATTAGCTGGAACAGTGGTGAAGAGTTTGAAGTGATCTGAGAGTCCAAGGCTGTGTGATGTTGGTGCATTTTGGTGTCCATGGGTGGGATCTATGCGGATGCTAATACAGCTTTCAAACAGCATGGGCAGAGGAGGGAGCAGAAGTGTCCCAAGCCCTTAGAAACTCACCGACTGACTAGCATCCTGGTGACATGGCCGTTCACCCTGCCATGGGGATTCCCTGGGTGGGGACCCAGTTTGCTTCTTGAGCTACCTGGCAGCTGGCAGGAGGCAGGGCCTGCTGTCCTGGTTTGACTGATAAGCTGTAGGTGTTGGTGTTGGAGAGACGGTGGCCAGTCTCAGGCTCTGTCCTAGAACTGTTCCTGCTTGTTGGTTACGATTGCAGGTGCAGGTTGAGTAGCTTCTCACACTTCCTCTCAAAGAAAGACAGCTTTGTCTTCCCGGGATGAGCAAGAAGACAGTGGCCCTGCGGACGTTCTGCCACAGGGTCGTCCTGTGCTGATGGTCTTACTGCCTTTTTTGTCCAGGCTTTGACAACTGTAGGTACCTCCATGGTTCTTGGAGCTGGAGCAGAGCTGGAAAAGCCTTGAATTTGGACTCTTTCTTGGACTCTCAAGAGACGAAGGACACTCATCCCCAGTATCTCCTCTTCCCACTTCTCTTCACTCTTTCATGATCTTTTAAAAATGATTTTATAAAAACCTTGAGGGGTTTTATTTTCGGCACGGCAGGTGGATTGGACTCTTGGTTGGGGGATCTAAGGAAGAAGAGTTGAATGAAAGTGGTCAGAACGCAGGGTGGCTGTGGAAGGTCTCTGCTACCTGAGGGTCCCCTTCAGTGAGGTAGTAATTTGTTAATTCGTCTTTATCTAAAGTAGACGTCTGCTGTTTCAGCTTCCAGACTGCAGGTGGACAGCCACAGATTCGACTCTGTATCCACTTTGCCTGTCTCCCCTTGTTTCGCTTCCTGATTCGCTGCTTCCAACCAGCTGTTCTTCTAGAAACCAAAGAGAAGTAAAAGAGCAGGGAGGAGAGAGAGAGAGATTGGTATTTTGACTATCAATGGGTAAAAATATCTGACAGGCTCATAAGGTAGCTCCTTAGTGAATTTAGCATTTGTTTATTAGTTTAGAGGGAATATATTTGAGCTAAAGAGTTAGCTAATTAAGAAAATCAGTGGAAGATTTGAGGAACTCAACATTTCCTGTCTCCAGATCCCCTGAGTTTCTCCCTTCAGCTCTACTTCCCAATTCATTCCACCCTACCCCCACTCCTAATATTTATTTATTTATTAAAAAATTTTTTTAAAAAATAAATGTATTTATCTTTGGCTGCGTTGGGTCTTTGTTGCAGTGCACGGGCTTCTCATTGTGGTGGCTTCTCTTGTTGCGGAGCACGGGCTCTAGGTGCGCGGGGTTTCAGTAGTTGTGGCACACGGGCTTCAGTAGTTGTGGTGCACGGGCTTAGTTGCTCCGCAGCATGTGGGATCTTCCTGGACCAGGGCTTGAACCCGTGTCCCCTGCATTGGCAGGCAGATTCTTAACCACTGCGCCACCAGGGAAGTCCCCTAATATTTAAATATTTGGTAAAGCTCAGAATTTCAGCCTCCTCTACCAGGATCTAGCCCCAAATTGCTCTCTCTGGTGGCTAGAGGGACAAAAGACAAGATGGAGAATGGGGAAGAGGTGGGGCGGATCATTTTGCCTCTTGTCTAATACATATGTCTGGTTACCTATAATGCGTATCGCTATGTCAGTATCAGTGTGAAGCAGCTCTGAATAGGTTAGTCTATCACTTTGTTTTCTTTTGGTTCATTTCGCTGCAGGGATTTCTTTTCCTATTCTTGTTTATCAGTTCCCTTTGGTCTGATTTTTTTTTTTTTTTTTGTGGTACGTGGGCCTCTCACTGCTGTGGCCTCTCCCGTTGCGGAGCACAGGTTCCGGATGCACAGGCTCAGCGGCCATGGCTCACGGGCCTAGCCGCTCCACGGCATGTGGGATCTTCCTGGACCGGGGCACGAACCCATGTTCCCTGCATCGGCAGGCGGACTCTCAACCACTGCGCCACCAGGGAAGCCCTGATTTTTGTTTTTACGCATATTGTATTGAGGCTTTCTCACAGACCTCATCACACAGGGGTGGGCGAGTGAGAGAGACACATACACGTAGAGACTGAGAACAGGGTAGCTGCAGACTGTACATGCTGTCGCCTCGTGGGCTGATGTGAGTAGTGCTGGGAAGGGCTGTGATTTTATAGGCAAGCTGATTAGCCAAGCGCTTGTCACCTCCGCTGCCGCTCATTGTCCGGCCAGGTGTGAGTGTGCCTTCTAATCGACAGCTGTCTGTGTCAGAGGGCCATCTTGTGTTCTTTTCATTTTGACTGAACACAGCAGAGATATGTGCAGAGTTCTCTGCAGCTCTGACAGGGGTGCCCTGCCTGCCAGCCCTCAGACACAGGAAGCAGCATAGCTGAAGAGCTCAGAAAAGAACATTAACCCATTGGCCATCTCGGTTTGGGATATTTTGGCCAAAACGAAGTCTCTTTTTGAGGATACTACCTGGCCATCTAAGGTTGAGAAAAACATGAGATCCAATGTCTTGATGAACTGAGCTGGAATAGTGTAAAATGTCTTGGTAGTTTTTGGCCCATGGCGTTTCAGTTGATCTGGGTTTATGTGATAGGATGAAAAACTCGTTTTCAGGGTACACCCAGTGTTTCATAGTGGGGTTAGGCAGAAGCAGAAGCGTATCTTAATCCTAGGTTCACAGCAATAGCGTCTTCTTTGAAGGTCATAATGGGACATTTGGCTTGTGTAGCAACAGTAATGCTTGGGACATAAGTGGTTTGGGATGAGGTGGAACTCTTGTTCTTTTCCTGCCAAACCTGACACTGCCCTGTCTGGGGCAGATTGCAGAATCTCCCTGAGATCATAACCACGCTATTTCATGGAATGTAGCTAACTTTACAGACATATGGACTGCCTGGCTAGGGCATTTCCTATAAAACTTAGAGATACTGAGCTGGACTTTCGGGATGCGGAAAGAGTTTAAGTTATTATACACATTTCAGCACAGGAGTTATACTGTTTAATTCTTTGCTTGGTCATAGTGTCTTCCCATGAAGCTGTATTTATTGGAGCATCTATTAGGGTTGGTACTACATGCAGGGCTTGGTTTGGACTGAGTCACACCGAGAATGCTTCCTACATTTGGGAATGATTTAGTGGTATCTTAAGTTTAACAAGAGGAAAATATTTCATTGCATTCATTAAAAAAAAATTGTTGAGAAAGGGACAGTGTGAGGGAATATTGAATACATTGCTTTTACTCTTTCTTTGATTTACAGAGTTCTTGTCATTCATTATTTACAACTTAACGAACCGTTGTCACTGAATCTGGGTGAGAAGGAATATCTAAGAAACCTTGAGTAATTTGTTTCAGACTCTCTCTGTCCCATTTGAAGGACACTGTTAGAGAAAGCTACTCTTATTAAGTTAGTTGGAGGAAATTCAGACAAGTAGACAAAAAAGACTCCTCTTCTAAGTTGTCCTTTGTAAACTAAGGTAGGAATAATCGAGCAGAATGTTTCGAATCTAGCAGTGTATAGACTGGAGGTCAGGGAACTGAGTTCTTATCCTGCCTTCAGCATTTTTTAAGGCTCAGTTTCTACCTCTTGCAAATGAAGCCTTGGCCCAGATAGTTGATGAGACACCTTCTAGCTCCCCATGTCTGTGACTGTCAGAATAGGGAATGAGGCGGGAGAGTATGTGCTGGTAGCCTTCAGACATTTCAGAAACGTTTGACACGTTCCCCAAACTGCATGGATAAGGCAGCAGCTCTTTGCCCTTGAAAAGAATAAGAAATACAGAAAGTGTTCAGGAGCCACATATTTCGCCTGCATTAAGTGTTTTCTTCCTAATTTCTGTTCAGTATAAATGATAAATAAGTTGCCTTAAAAAAAAGTTTAATGAGTATGACGCAGGTTCAGAGAGAGGGTTGAGTCCAGTGGGACTCACGACCTACCTGCATCGTTACGATTCCTCCTGGAGGATGGTTTTGTCCAAGGTGTTGGGTGTGCTGGGCCAAAGCCTTACGGTGCAACAGTGAATTGATTCTAAGACACCTTTTTCACATGTTAACATCTCAGAAACTTATGGCATGCCAATTTAATTGGTGACTTTTTTTTTTCTTTCTTAGTGGTTAATGGATAATGATGTATCTTACATTCAATGGCATGTTTGATGAAATACAATTCTAAGAGAAACAAACGTTTTTTAAAAACTAAAAAAGGCTATGTGACTTCTTTACTTCATTGCTGCCTAATGCTGTGAATGTCCTTTTTAATCACTTTGAAGAATCCAGATTGCCTTAGGAAGGCAATTCATGGACAAAGTTTACCCTCCTAGAACTCTGCACTTAATGCACATTTGAGGAAGGAGGAAATACATTCTAATAGTCCTCGTGTAGAAGGAATATTCTGAAACTAAGTTAGCAACTTCCACTCCTTGGCTGTTACCACATTTTTTCCCCAGAAATTTCTAGAATGTTCTTTCTTTCTGGAATCATTCTAGTTATATTGAGTCAGAGATGCCAGATACCTTGTTCAAAGGAAGGTAAAGTGTCTTTGTCAATTTCCAAGCTGAAACTGTGAGTCAAAGTTGTCAGTAAATCACTTAGACTTTATTTTTTTATTCACTTGCTTTTAGAGTTTGTTGATACTTCAGAGATCATCTAATCCAACTCCTCATTTCACTAATGAGTAAATGAAGGTAAATCACTTTGTCCAAGCTTTCGGCAAATAGAACCTGGCTAGCCTGATACTCATTTGTGGCATTCTTGCTGCTAAGATCCCTACAGTGTAAGGAAAATGGGATTGGCTACAAAACATATTATGTACATCTTTTTTTTTTTTTTTATGTACATCTTTTGTTTGTGTTTTTGAGTGTTACACTTGTATTTATCTGGGTGAATATACTTGGGTTCCTTTGGTTTGTGTCTCGGAACACTACACTTGTTTTTCTGCCTGCTACACATTTAAATTCATAGGTCATTTCACAAGGGACAGAAGCCACACTTGTAATATACGACTGAATATATACCACCCTTTATGTTATAGTAACATCAGTCGATCATTTCTTAGTGAACCCTGTGATGGTTGAGAAAGCCAAAGCAGTAGGCTCGGGGGCTGCAAGTTTAGCATAAAAATTGTCCAGTGCAAGCTGATGTTACAGTGACTTACAGAGGCCTTGGCCTTGTTTTGTTATTTCTCCAACCTGTTTGTTTTCACCTTTGAAATAATCTGGATTTAGTTTTTCCTTAAAAACAAAACCAAAAATCTTTAAGGTCTTTAAATGTGAACCCAATTGGAATACATTTCATGTGAATGTCATACATATTCATGTATTAAATATTGATGTAAATGACATTTTTAAATTTAATAATGATTTCCCAAGACACTTCACCCTATTTGCTTTGAAACTGATGTGATGAGAAGAGAGTTAAATCTTAATGATTTATTTTTAGTCAATTAACGGACGATTTAAAAAAATAGATATATTTTGTTTCAAATCCCTCATTGAAAGAGATGTCTAAAGTAATATAATGCTAACATTTTTTTTTTTTTTTTTTTTTTTTGTGGTACGCGGGCCCCTCTCACTGTTGTGGCCTCTGCCGTTGCGGAGCACACGCTCTGTTCGCGCAGGCTCAGCGGCCATGGCTCACGGGCCCAGCCGCTCCGCGGCATGTGGGATCTTCCCGGACCGGGGCACGAACCCGTGTCCCCTGCATCGGCAGGCGGACTCTCAACTACTGCGCCACCAGGGAAGCCCAATGCTAACATTTTTAATTTTAAAAATTCTTTCACATTTTTAATTTTATTTTTTCCAGCTTTATTGATGTATAATTGACAAATAAAATTGTATATATTTAAAGTGCACAGTGTGATGATTTGATAAACATATACATTGTGAAATATTTATCGCAACCAAGTTGTTTAACCAGCCCTCATCTCACAGAGTTACCTTTTTGTGGTGAGAGTGCTTAAGATCTATTCTTAGCAAACTTCATTTTTTAAAATTTTTATTTTATATTGGAGTATAGTTGATTTACAATGTTGTGTTAGTTTCAGGTGTACAGCAGAGTGATTCACTTATACACATACGTATATCTATTCTTTTTAGATTCTTTTCCCATATAAGTTATAACAAATTTCATGTATACAATACAGTATTATTTACTGTAGTCACCATTCTGTACATTAGATTCTCAGAACTTATTCATCTTACAACTGAAAGTTTGTACCCTTTGACCAACACCTCCCAATTTCACCTGTGCCCTCAGCCCATCGACAACTACTATTCTGTTTCTGTTTCTATGAATTCAGCTTTTGTTTTTTAAGATTTTGTATATGATTGATACCATACACTGTTTGTCTTTCTTCGTCTGGCTTATTTCACTTAGCGTAATGGCTTCCATATTCATCCATGTTGTCACAAATGGCTGGATTTCCTCCTTTTTTTGGCTGAATAATATTCCATTCTAGATGTATGCCACATTTTCTTTACTGTTTATTTTTTATTCATCTGTTGATGGACGCTTAGGGTGTCTTGGCTTTTGTAAACAATGCTGCTATGAACATCGAAGTACAGATATCTCTTTGAGGTACTGATTTTATTTCCTTTGAATCTCTACCCAGAAATGGCTTTGCCGGATCATATGGTAATTCTGTTTTTAATTGTTGAGGAACCTTCATACTGCTTTCCATAGTGGCTGCACCAATTTGTATTCCCACCAACAGTGCATGAGGGTTCACTTTTCTCCATATCTTTTCCAACATTTGTTATCTCCTGTCTTCTTGATAATAGCCATCCTAGCAGGTGGGAGGTGATATCTCATTGTGATTTTGATTTGCATTTCCCTGGTGATTAGGATGCTGAGCACCTTTTCAGGTACCTGTTGGCCATTTGTGTGTCTTTGGAAAAATGGCTATTCCGGCGTTCTGCCCGTTTTGTAATCAGATTGTTTGGTTTTTGCTGTTGACTTGTATGAGTTCCTTATATATTTTGGATACTAAATCCGTATCAAATACGTGGTTTGCAAATATTTTCTCCCATTTCACAGGTTGGCTTTTCATTTTGTTGATGTTTTCCTTTGCTGTGCAGACTATTTTTAGTTTGATGTTGTCCCACTTGTTTATTTTAGCTCCTGTTGTCTGTGCTTTTGGTGTCATATCCAAAAAGATCATTACTAAGAGCAATGTCAATGAGCCTTTCTCCAGTGTTTCTAGGAGTTTTATGGTTTCAGGTCTTACGTTTAAGTCTAATCTATTCCAAGTTAACTTTTGTGAGTGTTGTAGGATGGGGTCCAGTTTTACTCTTTTGCAGGTGGGTATCTAGTTTCCCCAGCACCATTTTTTTTTTTTTTTTTTTGTGGTACGCAGGCCTCTCACTGTTGTGGCCTGTTCCGTTGTGGAGCACGGGCTCCGGTTGCGCAGGCTCAGTGACCATGGCTCACGGGCTTAGCCGCTCCGCGGCATGTGGGATCTTCCCAGACCGGGGCACGAACCGGTGTCCCCTGCATTGGCAGGCGGACTCAACCACTGCGCCACCAGGGAAGCCCCCTAGCACCATTTATCGAAGAGACTATCCTTTCCCCATTATGTGTTCTTGGTGCCCTTGTCAAAGATTAGTTGACTGTATATGTGTGGGTTTATTTCTGGGCTCTTGATTCTATTCCATTGCTCTGTGTGTCTGTTTTTTTTTGTTTTTTTTTTTTTTTTGCGGTACGCGGGCCTCTCACCGCTGCGGCCTCTCCCGTTGCGGAGCACAGGCTCCGGACGCGCAGGCTCAGCGGCCATGGCCCACGGGCCCAGCCGCTCCGCGGCATGTGGGATCCTCCCAGACCGGGGCACGAACCCGTGTCCCCTGCATCGGCAGGCGGACTCTCAACCACTGCGCCACCGGGGAAGCCCCTGTGTGTCTGTTTTAATGCCAGCACCATACTGTTTTGATTACTATAACTTTTGTAATATATTGTGACGTGAGGAAATGTGATGCCTCCAGCTTTGTTCTTTATCACGATTGCTTTAGCTATTCAGATTTTTTTGTGATACCATAAAAATTTTAGGATTAATGCTAATTTACTCTTAGTGTTGATAAATGAGGTAAGATGATTTAAAATCATCCTGGAGATCACACAGAAAACCAGGATTAACACTCAAATGAGTAGCTGCATTGTTTTAACTTACCCACATAGTTCATTAAGTAACTTTGTCATCAAGAGCTAAAACTGACTTGCAAGCATCATGTGAAGAAGGAGAGCTAATAGTTAAGTATTCAGGAATTTTGTAGGCTAGCGATTTAACCATTGGGAGCTTGAAATTAACATGGAGGGAGTATTTACACCATGGAAATGCACCTCCCACACAAGGGCGGTATATCAGCACACTACTGCAAGGATAAAGAACTGATACCTATGATATACCTGACCTGCTTCTATTACTGTTGTTATTATTAATTCTGTTGCCTTAAATGTTAAGTTTTAGCTTTCTGGAGTAACAACAGTGTTGAAATTGACCATAAAGGGCTTCCCTGGTGGCACAGTGGTTAAGAATCTGCCTGCCAGTGCAGGGGACATGGGTTCGAGCCCTGGTCTGGGAAGATCCCACATGCCGCGGAGCAACTAACTAAGCCTGTGTGCCACAACTACTGAGCCCACGTGCTGCAACTACTGAAGCCTGCCTGCCTAGAGCCCAAGCTCCGCAACAAGAGAAGCCACCGCAATGAGAAGCCTGCGCACCACAATGAAGAGTAGCTCCCGCTCACCACGACTATAGAAAGCCCATGCCCAGCAACAAAGACCCAACGCAGCCAAAAATAAAATAAATAAATTTATTTAAAAAAACAATTGACCAGGGCTTCCCTGGTGGCGCAGTGGTTGAGAATCCGCCTGCCGATGCAGGGGACGTGGGTTCGTGCCCCGGTCCGGGAAGATCCCACATGCCGTGGAGCGGCTGCGCCCGTGAGCCATGGCCGCTGAGCCTGCGCGTCCGGAGCCTGTGCTCTGCAACGGGAGAGGCCACAACAGTGAGAGGCCCGCGTACCGCAAAAAAAAAAAAATTGACCATAAAGCTGAGTAAATGACATATTCCACGAAGGAAACTGAACTGGTTTTGGCTTTTGGGGAATGGCTCTGCTCTTGAGGGCTGGTCCCCTTCCTTCCCTCCTTGTCCTGGTCAGTTCCCTGCCTCTTCTTAAGCAGGCTTTCTGACATGTCTTCTGCTTCCCAGGGACACACTCCTTCGATGCTCCTGGAGCTCTTATCACCTCCCCCATCTCCGCTCCCCACTGAGGTGTAATTGTCGTCTGTGAGTTGGGCTTTCCCTCCACACTGCACAGACCCCAGTTTCTTGTTCCTTTTGTGCAGATACGCCGTAATGGACCACCTGGTTGACAGACTCGTTGCGCTAATAAAGCATTGTCTGTTCTACACCACGTGGATTTGGATGTTTTGCCTCCTTCCCTGCTTTTCTCTTCTCACCTACCGTCCCCTCCCACCACCCACCCACCCTCCCAAGATGCTACCTCTTAAGCAAAAGAGAAAACACGCCTCACACTTTTCTATACTTACATTTTGATATAAATAACCGTTACTGGTAAATTTAGTCAGAATTAGACTAAATATGTTATTTGAAAGAGGGAGGATCCTCCAGTGAATAGAAATGAAGTAGATCAGGACTTGTTGTTACACAACTGAGAACTTGACATCTTTTGTGAATAGAATGTTGAGATAATTTTAGTGCTGGGCTACTTTTGTAAGAGACATCTTATTTTAAGTCTTCATTCAAAGGAACTTCTGTGGTTCTCAAACTCGCCTGTATTCAAAATTCCAGTTTCCTTGTGTCATCTCTCTGAAACATTACTTTGTTGAGTTAACCTGTTCTTCGCTTGTACACACTAGTGTGGATAACTAAGACTTCTTTTACTTTTTTATTACTTTTTTATTGGAGTATAGTTGCTTTACAATGTTGTGTTAGTTTCTGCTGTGCAGCAAAGTGAATCAGTTATACATATACATACTAAGACTTATTTTAAACCTTCTTCCCAGCCACAAGAATTTTCTAGAGTGGATATAAATATAGTTTTCTGGGTATCGTGTATAAGGGCAGATGTATATCAGATATTCCAATGTGATTGGTCTCCTCCACTACATGGAGATTGGTGTCATGCTCAAGGGATTTAGCGCATAGAAGGTAAGGGTGCAGCCCTTAAGCCAGACTTCCGTTAGCCAAATGTCTTGTCTGGGACAGGTTATTTGAACTTTCTATACCTCAGTTTTCCTCCCTATCTGTGAAATAACATTAATGTTAGTACTTTCTTCATAGGATTTTGTGAGGGTTAAATAATTTAATGTATGTAAGACACTTAAAAGAGTCTGGCCCATAGAACACACTCAGTAAATGTTGGCTATTATGATTATAAAACTGAAGGTTATTAGTCAAGCTGTAACTTATCCTTGACTTTTGGTAGATAAGAGTGAAGAGTATCTTTGAGTAGGTCATTGTTTCTAAAATCTGAGGGTCAAGTATTCGTCGTGAAGCTTTTTATTTTGGTCTAACTCATAACTTTGGTAACATTAAGTACTCTTTGCAATTTCCTGCTGAGACGGTAGGCATTTCTTTCTCTGTCTCTCTCTCTTTTTTAATTCCAAAGCCTAATTTCATATCAAAAGAAAATAACATAGTAAAGAAATATTTAATAAATATTCAGATGGTTTTATTTCTAGTCTATAAGGTAAAAGAAAGAAATAATCTTTCTAGAGCTACAAAGGGACTAATGGTGGCCAGGATTTGGCTCTCTGCCCTCTGGACGTGATGTACCTTATTCCACAGAATAATACCAAGTTCAACACAGTGTGGAATTTCCCTTGGTTACAAATGTTAGCAGCATGTATTGAATCATTTTTGTTGACGTTCAGTGCCCCAAGTAACACATAGCTTTCCTTTGAAAAGGATGAGAGATGTGGAGGACACATTGTTAAATCCCACTCATTGGACAGTGGTAACATGATGGGGTTTAAAGTTCTTCTTGGTGGCGCAGTGGTTGAGAATCTGCCTGCCAATGCAGGGGACACGGGTTCGAGCCCTGGTCTGGGAAGATCCCACATGCCGCGGAGCAACTGGGCCCGTGAGCCACAGTTACTGAGCCTGCGCGTCTGGAGCCTGTGCTCCGCAACAAGAGAGGCCGCGATAGTGAGAGGCCCCCGTACCGCGATGAAGAGTGGCCCCCACTTGCCGCAACTAGAGAAAGCCCTCGCACAGAAATGAAGACCCAACACAGCCATAAATAAAATAAATTAATTAATTAAAAAAAATTTTAAGTTCTTCTTGGAATAACCGTGTTGGCCTGATTGAAGGCTACAGGACTTCAGCAGTCTCTTTGAGAACTTTATGGGATATACCCCAGTGGCTGTTATTATCAGTTAAATGTAAGCATGACTACTTAATATATCATTTGTTCCCCTTTGTCCTTGACTCTGATTCATATTTTTCTTGATAATAGTAGGATTAAGTGACTCATTTGATTCCCTATTCCAAGAAAAATATGCTCATTAGGTAGAGAGAGGCTTTAGGGATTAACCCCTAGAGTGACTTGTTTTATAGTTATCCTATCGTAAGGTAAAGGGAGACCTGGGGAGGGGTGGTGAGATAGTAATCTGTTCTTAAATAGAAACAACAGGTACCATCTCACCAGTTTTTGGCCATCTATCCTCAAACAGGGAAGGTGCTGACTTTCTTTACCTCCCATCGGGCACCTCTTTCTACATTTTTATAATATCGAGCTCACCAAATGGATCAGAGGCTCCGGATCCATCATAGCATGTTGGTGGTGAATCACTTAATTGAAAAATATGGGTGGAAAGAGGAGATCCGAGGACTGGTGGGTAGGCAGTTGCTCTGCAGGGGAGCAGCTCTCCACCTTCCAGTTTACAGACACCCGGAGTCTGCCATTCCTTCCTTACTGAGCCACGTTCAAGAAAGGGCTGAGGTAGCGAGTCCTCGCAGAAATTCTCACGGGAAAGCTAAACTCTTAAAAACAATGGTTTCCCCGGCACCTAGTAAAAAAGGAAAGTGTGATTGACTATTTTGATGTGAAACCTACACGCCATGTTTCAGGTTAGATGTCAGGGGTATATTGAGGTGTCCCGGGGCAGTTTCCCCACAGGCATCAAAGACGTGTCCACACAGGTTAACTGGACTGGCTGTGAGATGAGAATGGGTGACACGTCCGTCGCGCCAAGTGAAGTGTGGGAAAGAGGGGTGGGATATAATACGGGCAAGTGGAAAAGAAGGCCCTTCAACCCGAAGAGCCATTTGGAAAGGCTGCGAAGCTGAGTAGTTGAGAACTGGTACCTCTTCTCTGGATACGTAGGTTTGAGCAGGAAACAAGTGACCGGCTTCCCGTTTTGGGAAAAGAAGTCAGACTCTGGATTCTAGGCCTGCTTCTGCTGTAACTAACATTTTAGCCTGGTCGCAGCATCCCAACAGTCACGCCTTCTTGCAGAACGTACCGTGATAAAACTGCGTAGCATCTTCTTTCCCTTACTTTCATGTCTTTAAAAAATATAAAAGTGACACATGAGTGCATTCTTAAAAACTCATGAGTTTTTAAGATACGAGTATATTGAGTAAAATATAAAAGTGGTAACTGCGTTGCATTTAATAGATTAATTTAGGGAGAATTAACTTGCTTTAATATAGAGACTCGCTATTTAGAAAATTGGAACCCCTGCGACCCCCGTTTGTAAAGATTTACTTGTGTGGCTTCGGTAGAGTTTAATACGTTTTAAAAATGTTCTTGTTAATTTTATCTTTAGGTATTTTCTAAGCAGGATTTTTTTTTTTCCATTACAGTTGTTCATTGGTTAGCTGACGTGCAGGAAAGTTGTCTTTTTTGCGTATGTTGATCTTACAACCCATAATGTAATGTTACAGAACTTTTTTACTGGCCTCTGATTGTTTTTTGTTTGTTTTTGTGTTTTGTTTTGTTTTAGTTGATTAAGATTTTCTAGGAAGAAAATCACTGGCAAATATTGACAGTATTGTTTCTTAGTTTTATCAGCCTTGCCTTTTCTGACTTGAGCAGAGAAACTTCTAGTGCTTCATTCTTAAATAAATCGACTTCTAATAGATTAAGGAAACTTTCTTACAATCCATGACTTCTTAAGATGAATATACCCGTGTGTGTTTAAACCCGTATGTGTATAAGAGAATTTAAAACTTTGAATCATACTAAAAGAATTCCTGAGATAAGCCCTGCTTTGCCAGTTTATAAAAATTTTATATATCTTTATATGTTATCTACATTTATATTTTATTTAAAATTTTATATAAACTGGCAAAGCAGGGTTTAATATAAAATGGAAAACAGGGTTTGTCCCAGAAATTTTGTGACTAAATGCAATAGGCCCCTTGTTATCCAGGGATTTCGCTTGTTTCCTGTTCCACCTGGAGGGTAGCCTGTCATTTTCTTTTTTGTGTGTCACTCTGTCTAGTTGACATCTTACCTTTATGATGCTCAGGTTGAGGGCATCGGGAAAATTTCCTACTTCTTTCTGTACCTTAAAATAGCTTATGTAAGGCAGAACTTTTTGAAATTTGGGAGAAATTGCCTGGAGCTGGTTCTTTGGAAGTGAATTTTTGACTAACTTCTCAATTTCTAGCTCTCTGTATGTCAGTTGGGATACTTTTTATATCCTAGGAAACATCCAGTTTCCAGACTTCATAATT
Organism: Leucopleurus acutus; assembly: GCF_964270905.1. Lineage (NCBI taxonomy): Eukaryota > Metazoa > Chordata > Mammalia > Artiodactyla > Delphinidae > Leucopleurus > Leucopleurus acutus. The sequence continues at coordinate 19,550,692 of NC_139155.1, forward strand.
TATTGCATAAAATTATACATAGAGTTATTTTTACATTGCAAAATTCCTTATCCGTATCTAAGATTTGTGTACAGATATAGTTTGTAATCTTGTTGATAACGTGTTCTCTCTTTATCTTTCTCTCTTTTTCCTTCTCTCAGTCTTGCCAGAGGTCTGTCTTTTCTTCGATCTTTTCAGAGAACTTTCTTTTGGTTTTATTGAGAATCTACATTTTATTTAGATTTCATATATAGTTTAACATCTCATTTCTTTAGTATTTTGAACTTTTTCTAGCTTTTTATCTAGTATGCCTAGCTCACTTAATTTTACTTTTACATATTCTAATATGCAGTTTTAGGCCATAATTTTTCACTTGCCTACTGCTTGGGCTGCATCCCACAAGATTTTTTAATATACTGTCAATACTACCATTGTCATTGATTTCTGTATTGTTTTAAATGCCATTTTAAAATTGCTTTAATGTAATGCTTTTCATGATGGTCATGCGATTATAGTTTTGTTTTTAATTTCTTTATTACATTTCGAATGGGGAAATGGCGTGGATATTTCCTACTTGGGGGTGATTCAGTGAGATTTTCTTTGTGGCTTCATCTGCTGTTAGTTTTTAAATATTCCATGTGCATTTGAAAATGACAAATATCCTAAGTTTTCTCTATTTCCTATAGTAAACAATGTCTTGTTTTCAGTCTACTTGCTTACATTGCTGAGAGAGATTTGTGCTGGTCTACCACTCTGATGATGGATTTATCAATTTCTCGTGTATCTGTACTTTAAAACTATACCTCAAAGCTGGGTCCTAAGTAGACATTAGAGGTTCATGAATATTTAATATTTTGGGTGGCCTAGAGTTTCATCAATATGAAATATACTTTTTTTTCTTTTATTAATTTTGCCTTGGATTGGCTTTCAGCTGATAGTCATGTTGCTATCTGTGCTTTCTTCTTGTAGATTTTATCTTACATATATTCTCTGTCTTTTTATTTTTCATATTCTCATTCTGTTTTATTCTTGGTGGTCTGTTGCACAGTGTTTAGCTTTACATTTCTCTAGGCTGATGTGACAGCCACTGTATCTTAATTGAGGAAGGTACTCTCAAAATAAGCACAACAAAATAAGGTAACACGTATAGTTATTAAAATACATTTATTCTTGCCGTGTTAATTTTTGTGTTTCCCACGTTTTCCCGTTTAACTTCCATCCTTTTCTTGGCTTGATTACATAACCTTTGTTTTCTTTGCTGCTCTCCCCCGCTAATAATAGGAGAATTACACATCTTATTTTTTTCCTTGTAAAAATTACTCTTTCGTTTTCAACTCACAGATTTAAAATTATATTTTCTATTATAAGTCTAGAGTTGGTTACTATCTATATATTCCCTGAACAAGATAAGAATGAATCTTAAAACATTTTTAATTCCCCACTTTCTACTTCCTACCTCCTTTACCTTCCAAGTTGAGATCAGTTTACTTCCTTCTAGATTTTTCTATTTTTATTGCATCAACAATTACATGGACTCTACTCTTGGGTTTACTTTCCACATCTTACTATTTCTTGTGGACTGTGCCATTTCTTTTTCATTTATTTTTGTCTTTGTGGTTATGTATCCTTTTGTAATTCTTTCAGAAGTGTGGGAGTATAAATGTTCAGAATTCTTGCATTTTCTGTATTGTCTTTATTTTGATCAACATTTGGAATGCAATTTGGCTAGTTATGGAATTCAAGTTCTAAAGTCATGTTCCCCCTTTTCCCATCTCATATTTGCCCTGGCCTGCCTAGCACCTCTCAGTACAGCACCTCAATTAATCACTGATTATTTCATCAGACTCCCCTCCAGCTCCATTTACGTGTCGACCCTGGGATTCAGGCACCCTGACTCAGCTCTTTTTCCTGCAGTCTTCTGGCTTGATTTATGATTTTTGTTTTCCCACTATAGAGCCAATCCGTCTGCTTTTATCTTTCAAGAACAATTCAAAAAGTCCTAGTCCATTGAAGGTGCTCTTTTTTATTTTTCAGCATTTACTAGTATGTATATCTTCTCTAAATCTACACATACTTACAGACACAGACACACACACATACACAGACACACACACACAGGATCATTTAGGAGATGTGGAGTTGAAGGGAGAGTAGAAGCCTACATTCAATCTATCATCCCAATCCAGCCTCCCTACATAGAACTTAAAAAAATTTTTTTTATTATGCTATAAAACACATAACATAGATTTTACCATCTTAACCATTTCTAATTGTATAGCTCAGTAGTGGTAAGGATGTTTTACACTGTCAGGCAACCAATCTCCAGAACTTTTTCGTCTTGCAAAAGTGAACCTCTATACCGATTAAACAACAACTCCCCATTCTCCCCTCCTCCCCAGCCCTTGGCAACCACCATTCTACTTTATGTCTGTATGAATTTGACTACTATAGGTACCTCTTGTAAGTGGAATCATACCATGTTTATCTTATTTCTCTTAGCATCATGTCCTCAAGGCTCACCCATGTTGTAGCATGTGTCAGAATTTCTTTCCTTTTTAAGGCTGAATAATATTTCACTGTTTGTAGATACCACATTTGTTTAATTATTCATCCATCGATGAATATTTGGGTTGCTTACACTTGTTGGCTATTGCGCTATGAAAAAGATAGGCCTGCATAGAATTGTGTACATTCTAAATGCTTTTAAATACAGTAAAGAAGGGAAACTGATATTATCCTCATTTTATAAGTTAGAAAACTGAGAAGTTGTCATTTATTCTTTCATTTTATTTATCCGTTAACCTGGTTGTTAAATTTGTACTGACTATTTGCTATGGGTAAGGAGTACTAGGTACATGGACACGAAGACCCCAGCTTCTAGGATCTTACAGTAGGGGGTGGAGGCAGATGGGTAGCAACATCAACTTGAAATCCTGACTTCAGAGTTGGGTGATTTTCAGCACCATGCATGCTGGAGACCTGGGCTAGGTGCAGGGGAAGGTGGGGAGAGAGGCATCTCTATATCAGACTGATGATTGAGGAGAGACTTCCCAGCTGAAGTATTGTTATTTATTCGTGCTGTACTTGTCGGCGTGGGTTACCTCCTGTGTTCCCACCATCTAGTACAGTGCCTGGCACCTCATAAAAAACAAACCAAGAATCAACGAACAAAGAAAGTTTTCCTGGGACTTTCCTGGTGGTCCAGTGGGTAAGACTCCGTGCTCCCAATGCACGGGGGCCCGGGTTCGATCCCTGGTTGGGGAACTAGATCCCGCGTGCATGCCGCAACTAAGAGTTCACATGCCGCAACTAAGGAGTCCGCCTGCCACGACTAAAAAGATCCCGCATGCTGCAACTAAGACCTGGCACAGCCTAAATAAATAAATAAAATAGTTTTAAAAAACAGTTTTTCTGACTCTCACTGGCACTCCCTTTCCTCTAATGTACTGTCTCAGGGCCACATGTGACAAGTGGTCCGTGGGTATCTTTTCCTCCCTCCTCCAAGCAACTCCATGAACATGCACAGTTATCATCTCCATCCCACGAATGAAGAGACTGGGGTGAGGGGCAGTTAGGTAGCTTGTCTAGGAAGACTTGAACCCTGGGCTCTTTACCTCACCCTGAAGGCGAGACCCTTCATGGTTCTTCGGCTGCTTCCTCCAGATTATTTTGGCCTGTATTTTCAAACTCTTTCCTACCGTCTGAAGCTCCTGTTCCTCTGGGGACCAGGTATCTGAAGCTCATGAAGGAAGTATAGCTTTCTGCCCCCTTGAGGAGTTCAAAAGCACAGAGCGGCCAGAGTGAAGGTAAACACCAAACCTCAGAGGACCTCGGTGACACCAAAGTAGCTGGTCGCACACATGTATAAGGCTTGACACTGCCCTTCTAGGCAGCTTGTTCAACTGAAATCACATCAGTCATTCACGTTTGCATCAAGACAGGTAATGAATGTCCCTGAAAATGTTTCAATTCAATGCAAAGATTATAAGAAAAAAGGAACCATTTCCCCACACACAAGTGTATAGCGTATTGCGGAGCACACCCAAGTTATTCACACGAGAAAACACGTTTTGCAGTTTAGCCCTTCCGTACTTACATTTCTTCTCTTCTGTTCTATGTTCATGATTTCCCTAGCTAGTAACTGGTCCTCAGGTAATATTCTCCTTGCTGGATCCACAACTTTTTAGCTGCTCTTCTTTTCCTGCAGATTGGTAGATTTTATTCCTCTCTCTCAAGACTCTCTCATCCCTTTCTTCGCATTCGGAGAGGCCTAATGAGATCTCTGAGCTCTGAAGTTCGCTGGACAGTTGTCATCTGCAGTGCACTCACATCCAGTGTGCCCTCAAATCCGTGTTTGGGAAAAGGATGGGCATGGTGAGAGGCCCGCTCTGAATTAGGAGGACGTCCTAAAGTACCGACTGAAGCTTTTTGCAGTTTTGCTCAGTTGATTGAATGCTCTCCTCTCTAAGAACTTAAAGTCGGGATTGGGTTCAGAACGTGCTTGTTCTTGTCCTTGAGTAATGCAGCACCCCACCCGGAAACCCCATTCTCCGGGACGCAGGATGACCAGGATGGGACGCGAGCTGAGGGTGAGAAACGACATCATCCCTTTGATCCACTGCAGGACGCCTACAAAACCTTTGATGTTCTGAAAGCTAAAAATGCACAGCTTTTTTCCCCTGCAGATTGAGAGGTTGATATTTGAGCAGTAGCCAAATCACCCAGTTTTAGCAAACAGCTGAATTTTGACTTTCATAAACATTTAATGAATACATTTTTATTTATGTCAGCTTTTAAAAAAATCCAGCTGCTGGCATTTGCTCCCCCATACCTTTTTTTTACCTTAATGCCAAAATTAGAGTATTTAAATATTTTAGAATTTCACGGTGAGCACCTGTGCGGGTGTGAGGGCAATACGGATGCACAGGGAGGGTGTGCAAGGCTGGTTGTCTTGTGTGCTTGCTGGGGAGGTGAGTTTCCTCGCGAGGGCCGTGCATGCTGCCCGCCTGTTCTTGGACCTCTGTCCCTTCCTGCCTCTGCCTTGCAAAGGAATGGAGCATCGTGGCACAGGGGCAGAGGGACAAAGTTGTGAACTGGTCCTCAGATCGGGTGGGACTTATGATTCTTTCTTGGGCCAACTGCTTGACCTTTAGTCCGGTGTCTCCCAGGACCTCGTCTCCATGTCAGATTTAACAACTCTGTGTAAGAAAGGGACCGAGTCTAAATCTTAAAGGAATCTGCAGATTTTAACCCCACTGCTGGTGTTCAGAAAGCATGCTGAGTCTCAGTCTCAATCTCCTTTGTTACGTTTAAAACATGTAGAATTTGTTTTATTGACATGTTAAACTTCTGGAACTCTGTTATTATGGAAATTTTCAAATACACCAAAAAATAGTGAAAATTGCAGAATGCCCTACCATCACTGAGTTTCAACAGATGTCATCATCTCCCAGTCTTTTTATATTGCATCCCTTCCACTTGATGCTTCTAAAATATTTTAAAGCAAATCCCAGTTAGCATATTATTTCACCTATAAATATTTCAGGAGCATCTCTAACAAATAAGCCGCCTCCTTTGCTTTTCATGGCCACATGCTGGTATTACAGCTAGCAGAACTATCAATAATACTTTCATAGCATACCGAGATTTTCCCCAGTTGTCTTGCAAATGTCTTTTACATTTGGCAGGTTTGAATCAGAATTCAACCAAGGTCCACACGTTGTATGTGATTGTCATGTCTCTTAAGTCTTTTTAAAATCTGTAACTTTCCCCATCCCTCCTGCTTCTCATATTGTAACTGGGTCATTTTTCCTGTATAAAGTTCCAAGTCTGGATTTGGCTGACTGCTGCCCTGTGGTGTCGTTTATCGTGTTATTCTCTTCTCCACATTTCCTGTAAACTGACAGTTGGATCTAAAGGTTTCAATGGATCTGGATTCCTTCTTTTTCTGGATTATCTTGTATACATCATTTTGCGTCACATCAAGAGTTAGATAATATCTGGACATTCTCTTTTTCATGTTACTTAGATTGATCAGTGAATTCATGTGCTGCCAGCCTGTTCGCCCCTGTCCTAAAGTTTCCCATCATCTGTCGTGTATTGGCTTTAGGATCCACTGACGAGTATTTCATTGGAGGTTACAAAATACTAAAGACAAATCAAGTTAATGAAGTTTCTTCTCTTTATTAGACCTTATCTGGAGTGTGATCATCTATAATAATTCCTTTTGCATATTTGTACAGCTTTTTATAGTATTTTGCATTCTTCCCTCTGTCTGAATGTATAGGATGCCTTGTGAACCTAACTCATTTCACTAGATGAGTATCTCCACTCTGCTGACTTGTTTATTTGTTCATGTTTTCCTGCACATCCATGAATGAATCTTAGGCGGCATTGTGATTTATGTCCAGTGCTTAGACAGTTCCTGGAACGTGATAATGATATTTATTGAAGGAATAACTTTCATGAGTTGTCCATATCTTCTAAAGACATTTTTTTGCACTCCTAGATTCATTGGTGAAACTCAAAACAGTAGGAGCCTGAAACTTGAGCTGTAAAAAGTTCTTCATATGTCATCATTTCCCCAACTCCTTTAGCCATGATTGGCATTTTAGGCAAGGGAAAAGAAGTTGCAAGAGCTGTTGTCTGTGTTGGCAAAAGGAGGGAGGACGGCAGATAGGTTTGTGGGTGTTTGAATGGGGACAGTCTACAAATAAACAGGTAAATGTAAATCTATAAAAATATGTACATACATAAATACACATAATCACGCACACACACACAAGCACACACAGCTCACAGATGGTATATCGCAGGTTGCCCTGACAATTTTAGAGCTGTATGCTAGAACACTTTTGAGAAACTTGGCTTTGAATGTGGAACATGCGTTTCAGAGCAAAGATCATGTCGGGTCCTGAGGGAAATGGATCTTTGTCTCTATGACATGAATGAAACCTGGATGGTTAAACTGTTTTGTATTTGGCGGCGCATAAAACTTGCTTCAGATAGCTGTAAAAATTAGATGTCCAGTTAAGTAGTTGACAAATCAAAACAACCAAAGCTTTTACTAGATATGATTAGTAGTTCTGAATACGAAAATGCTCTCCAGAAGAAATAAAATTACCATCTAGCAAACAATAAGTAGAGGTCTACATGGTGTCCAATTAGGAGATCTACTAGGTTTGGACAAACCAGAAATGTTCAAATATTCATGATTAACTTGAGCAGGCTGGGTGTGAATATTCGAAGGGAATTGAAAGCCACTTTTACTTTCATAGGTTTAGGTGCTGACAGCATTCCTCCAAAGTAATTAAAAGATAATTGCTGTAGTAATTTTTTTTTTTTCCCAAACCATTTCCGTAAACACTTTAAAAGAACTTTTGTTGGCACAGTTCCTTAATCAGAACCTTTGTAGCCATAGCTGTCTCAAAGTTCAGGAGTTCTTTGCATTTTAGGAAGTTCGTACGGTGCATGTAACATGTACTGTGGAGTCTGATGCAGCATCCAATAACGAAATAGATGACTATTTCTATAGCAAACACACAAGTGGTCACGGGTAATAGGATAAAAAAAAATAGGATTATAGAATATCCTCACATCAATTCAGGTCAGGTTGGGTCACAAAACTACAAAATGTTTTCAGAACTTTTGGAAGATCAGAATTGAAGACAAGTGATTGTGGACCTGTAAATGAACAAAAAATAAATAAATAGATCAATATCTACCTTTTCTGGAGGGGAAAAAACAAGCCAAGTAACAAATCAAGCACATATCATTGTTGAAGGATTTTAAGCCCATCATATAAATGACTGACTTCTTTCAGTTCACATAAGATGTAGAAATTTAAAATAAGGAAGGCCTATCTATGTGGCTAAAAAAAAATTCAATTTAAGCAGTTTTAGAAGTAGCACCTCCCGTCTACAAAAGCTTAGACCTTCAACCTGTTTGTCTCTCAACACCTGCTCAGTTGGAAGGTCTGCTGTTGCTGGCAGGCTTAGGGAGCTGACTTGTGTGTGAGCAAAACAGCGTTTATCAGTGCATTTTGCTGCTGCGCTTCTGTGGAGCGAACGGTGCTCTGAGGTTGTTCTGCTGCAAAGCAGGCTCTTACGAGCACCTCTGCGAGGAGGTGAACGAGATGAGGAAGCTACAGTAGGAAAGTGGGAGAGTCTACATATTTGCTCAACGCAGGTTCTTCTCTAGATTTTGGTCACGAGCATTAGTAAATTACCAAAAAAAAAGTCATACCCAACATAGGGAAAAATGAGACTTGATTTAGCTTTCATACTTCTAAAAATCGGTCAAGTGATCTTGGCCCTTTTGTATTAACATTGAAAGGTTTGTTTTCAGTATTTTCTACAGAAAGCCCTCAGATATTTACCTGATAAACCTCTCTGGCAGCTTTCACCTGAGCTACGCATGCACAAAAATAATCAGATTATTCTTTATCTTGCTGTAAATGAAGTTCAAGCAGGGTTTCTGAACTGAAGATAATCTTCATCCTGCCTTTTCCTACTGTCTAGGATTATTTTGCAGAACCCTCTGAAGTTACTCAAGTATGTTACGTAAGCCCTGGAATTTGCCAAAATAAGAAATATTCTAAGAAACATCATGATTTGACTAAAGAATTGTGGAGGAATTGTTGAGAATGGTTAGACCTGCAGATACCTTTTAGAATAATTGATCATACACGATAGGTGCTGCTTCTTAAAAACATGCTTTTTCTTCCAATGTAAATTGACCACATCATTTCATACTTAATCATTGATTTAACAAAACTACTGCTAGGTTTTTCTGAATGTTCATAAACGAAGAGTTGCCACGGACATCTATGTCCACGTATTTTTGTACACTTGTCCAATCATATCCTTAGGGTAAAATTCTAAAATTGAAATTTCAAAGTCGTGCTTTAAAAATTTTGCTGTACATTTTAAATTGCCTTCCAGAGAGTTTCTACCAATTTACATTTTCATTAACTATATATGAAAATGAACGTCCTCACTGGCAGTTGAAAATTTGTCTTATTTTAATTTACCAAATATCTTTTCATATTTATTGCCAAATTTCAAATTTATTCTTTCTGTAAAGGATGGTTCATATTCTCTGCCGACCGATTTAGTTTTTTCTTAATACAGTCTAAGAGCTTTTTATCTACTGAGGGTATTTATTTCTCCTTTGAACTATTTGTTGCAAAGATTTTTCCAAACTTTTTTTTTACATCTAATTTTTCTGTGTCTAATGTCATAGCTAGCAAAGCTCTTCTGTATTTTAAAATTTTTTAAAAGTTTGTATTTTATTCTGTTGCTTTTATGTTTTATCCTTTGCATCTAAATACACATGAAGTATATGAAGCAAAGACCTACCTACTTTTTTTTTGTCGAATGCTGAACAAATTTTTGGTACCATGTATTGAATAATGCTTGTTTTCATGTTGATTTTTTTTTTTTTTTTTTTTTTTTTTTGCGGTACACGGGCCTCTCACTGTTGTGGCCTCTCCCGTTGCGGAGCACAGGCTCCGGACGCGCAGGCTCAGCGGCCATGGCTCACGGGCCCAGCCGCTCCGCGGCACGTGGGATCCTCCCAGACCGGGGCACGAACCCGTGTCCCCTGAATCGGCAGGCGGACTCTCAACCACTGCGCCACCAGGGAAGCCCTTCATGTTGATTTTTAAGTGACACATTTATCATAAATCTCTCTATACGTTCTTCCACATTGCTATGTCTGTCCCTCTGGCAGCAGTACCAGAGTGTTTGTTTTAAAATATATACATATATGTATATATAGTAAGTTTTCCCAACTGACTTCTTTGTAAAAGTTTTCTTAGTTATAATAATAATGCATTTAGTTTTCCAGGTAAAATTTAGAATAATTTTTGAATCCTGTGTCCTCCCTCTCCCCACCCAGTTTTCTCTATTGGACACTTTGTTTGGATTTGCATTAAAGTCCAGTCTAATTTTGAGTTATCAGATGACTTTTATGCATGTACTTTTCTGTGAAACGTTTGTGTGAAAAGATTAAGAAATTTGGTTCCTTGAAAAATTGTTATACGAGATTATTTTGTTCTTTTAGATATGTTTGTGTTGCTGAATCCTTTCATGATTTTTGTTAAACTAGCTTGTGAACTAGTTCAGGTAATGTCATACGCTGAATATCTACATATATTTATAATGAGGAATTATGAGAAAACATAATAAAATATATACCAGTTCTACATCCTTGGAGAGAAAATGGAATATAGCTGGATACAAATGCTCTATAATTACTCTCAGGAAGCTTAAAAATCACAGCCCTGTTCTAATTCTGTGAAGTTAGTTGGTTGCTTGCTGTTAAAATATCATTTTCCTCCTGACAATTTCAGGCTGTTTTTAAAGTGGTATGTGTAAATGTTGAGTAAACTGAAAGAATGAACACTGGTTAGTTCACCTCAGAAAGATTTTGTGGTACAAGTGAGACTTGAATGGAGTTTTGAAAGAGAGGTTGCTGTTTCCGTGGGGAAGGGGCAGTGTGGCTCAGGTCAGGGCCAGGCAGCCGTATTTTCGAAGCTCTGGAGCTGGCGGTGGCTAGAGATGAGCAGAGAGGAGAGGGCAGTGGGGAAAGGCCCAGATGCCATGGGACTCTCACCGTACATAGGCTGAGTTGAGGGGAAGATACCGATGAGGATATTCTGCATCTCCAGTGCCTGAACAGTGGCGGCTCACAGTGTGTGGAAGAGGGAAGAGAGGCCTGAAAGGTAGATTGGGGCTCGATGAGACGTGGGCTGGGGGTCAGGGGATGAGTATTTGCAACCTCTGAAGGATTTTCTGAACACAGGAGCGCTCTGGGCTTTAGAAAGCTAAATTCCGACAGCAGTATATGAACATTCTGGTTGGGGCTGGTATGAGGGGGGAGTAAGGTGGAAAGCAGGCATCCATACAATTTCGTGACACTTTTACCATGGCAAAATAATTGAGCTTAGAGGATGTGTCCTATCAAAGCACCGTACCTGCATCTTAGAAAAGGAATCAGCAAACACTGGCCTGGAGCCAATCTGGCCCACAGCCCATTCTTACAAATAAAGTTTTATTGGAACACAGCCTCACCTGTTCATTTACATATTAATGATTGGCACCACAACAGCAGAGATGAGTAATTGTGACAGAGCCCACATGGTTGGCAAAGACTAAAATATTTACTCCCTGGCCCTTTAAGAATATATTTGCTGGGACTTCCCTGGCGTCCAGTGGTTAAGACTTTGGCTTCCAATGAAGAGGGTGCGTGCGTGTTCAGTCCCTGGTCGGGGAGGTAAGATCCCACATGCCTCGTGGCCAAAAGACCAAAACATAAAACAGAAGGGATATTGGAACAAATTCAATAAAGACTTTAAAGAAAAAAAAAATAGAAGGATATATTTGCTGACCTCGGTCTTAGAACATTGTCCTTAGTAGTTAGTGGTGCCGCTCTGGAAAAGTTAACATAATCAGAAGAGTTCGGACAAATTGCGCATGGATAGTCTAAGAAAGGTTAGGTCATGTCACTTCCTATGACGAAATATACCAAAACTTTGTCTTGTGTTGAAGCCCAGGTCTTAAGTTATCGCCTTGATTATCTTATTTCTGTCTCTAGTTCTGTCTCCGTGTCTGTGGCCATTTCCATTTCCACCAGCTGCATTGAGTACCTACTATCTTCTGATCCTGACCCATCCTACTATCCGTAGTCAAGAAATTAGAATCCCAGTGCTAAATAACATGTTTCGATTTCCTTGCTGCGTACTCAGGAAGAGTAATAGCTCAGCCAGCTGTTTTAAGTTCTCCCAGCCTGTTTCCTGTTTGTTCCCCAGAGTAACCGTTCCCTTTAAAACTCTCCACAATCCATCCCTCTTTTCCTCGCTGTCTTTGTTCCTCTTCCCGCAGTGTCTTTTCTGCTGGAGGCGTGTGGCATCACTGAATCTGTAGCTCCCAGGTAGTGCCTGCATTACCCCAGCTGTTCCAGATTCTCACTGGAACCTGGCCTCTTAGGGATCAACCGTTTGACAACTTACCATGTTTAGGGAAGTCCAGCCATTTTTTCACCCAAACCAATCACAGATTTTAAAAAGTGTAAACCTTCATGCATGTGTTTAGACAAACATACAACTAAATTCTTCATAGGCTTTACAAATTCTGCCTCTTCAAATATATGTTGAAGGACTGAGAGAATAATTAGGAAGCAGCAGACGTTCTGTGGAAAAGATGTGTTGAGCCCTTTGTGTATTAAGGGTCAGATTTTAGGTTTCTTATGAAGCACTTACAAGGTCGATGGTTCTCCTAAAGAGCAGTCCAGAGGCACAGGAAAAAAGTTGAGGACAGGACTGAATATGCAGGTGTAAGAGTTATATGTTTACTAGGATAGAGATGGAGAAGTTATCTTCATGATGGGGACCTTTGAAGTCATTCATGTAAGCATATTCACTAGTTAATTAATCGACTACTTAATTATTTAATCCAGTTGGCATTTATTGAGGACAAACTATGTACCAGGGCCTATTGTACTAGAGGCCAGAAATACAAAGATGATTGAGGCTCATTTTCTGCTCTTCAGGAGCCCCCAGACTGCAAGGGAGAAATCAGATGTGTCAGTACTTCCTTGTCATTCAACACGTAATGTTGCAGCAGGTGAATTTTTTCAGAGGAAGTGCAAGGAAAAGTCTAGAAGGAGGAGGCCTGAAATTGGAGAGGAATGCAATGAGGGAAGACTGGGGAAAAGAAATAACAAGAAAGAAAAAGCATTTGAGCCTCCTTAGAAAAGATAATTGACGACACTATGGAAATCAAGGTTAGAGACAAGAGGTTAAAATTAAGGTGAAAGGCAAGGGGCAGTGGAGAAGCAAGGGCAGTGGGCAATCTCAGAAGAACTGAGACTTCAGTTGTTCATGAAGGCACCCTCGAACACCCTTACCCTCCTTGTACAAATATGTATGTGTATTGCTTGTATATAATAATATATCATATCCCATTTTAACTTAACATAATCATGTTATGTAATATATATTGGATTCATATATCATAAAATATTTTCTATATAATACATATTTTATATATTTTATATGTATTATATAATTGTGTATATACAATTAATTAAGGCTCAGGAAGTGTTAGGAATTTGCTAAGCACTTCAGATTATCTAGGTGAATTCTTACAACAGGTAGTATTATTATAATACCAACATTTTTCAGACAGGGAGCCTGAGGCCTGCCAAGGTTAGACACATTGTACAAGGTTATGCGGGGGTTAGTGACACTCACACTCAGGCCTGCCCTACATGACTGAGTTTAGAAGCGCCTTTGGACTAAGTTTAAGAGATCAGATTTGGTGTTAAGATGAACTGCAGAGAAAGAGATTGGCTCCTTTTAATGGTGGGAGTGAGGGCAGGAAAGCCCGAGTGCACAGAACAGAGTGCAGGCAGTGTGTGGGGTAGAGGCTAAAGCACAGGTTTTGATGTCAAGCCTAACTGGACTCCAGTCCTGGCTCTGCCACTTGCCAGCCACATGGCATTGATGAGGCCACGCTTCCACCCTGAATGTCCCCGTGTGTCCACTGGGGTCCCATCTTCTGCCCTGTTAGTATGTATGTAAAGGAGCTGCGATTGTGCCTGGCTCGTGGAAGACACTCAGTTACGGTAGCTGCTACTACTGTCCCTTTCACCCTCACCGCCCCTCTCATTCCACATTCCCCCTCCTTCTCCTTGTCCTGTTACTGCTATTACTACTACTACTATTATTATTATTATTTTCCTTCTTTTCAAAACAACTTTTTAGTGAAGTATAGTTGATTTACAATGTTGTATTCATTTCACGTGTACAGCAAAGTGATTCATATATATATATGTATATATATATTCTTTTTCAGATTCTTTTCCATTACAGGCTATTATAGGATATTGAATATCCTGTCCCTGTGCTGTAGAGTAGGTCCTTGTTGTTTATCTATTTTATATATAGTAGTGTGTATCTGTTAATCACAAACCCCTAATTTATTCCTCCCCCCTACTACTACTGCTGTTATTATTATTATCATTAGCAGCAACAGTAGTAGGAATGACTAATGGAATAGATTTATCCTGAAACAACAACAAAAAAAACCCAGAATAGTTATTTAAGTCCTCAACTTGATCAATAGCAACGGTTCTTCTGTATTCATTTCAATATTTAGTGAGCCTTTGCCATGGCAGATCTCAGTGCGAGGCTCATTGGGGACTTAAGATATGGATAAGTCTTTGCCTCGTTAACTACCACATAAACTAATTTGGCCTTCATGCCACATATTCCTGAAAGAGCACTTTAGGGGGAAAACTGTTAATGCTCATTGAACGCAGACCTCTTGAAGCAGGAGACCATGTGTCACTCTGGAAGGGTAGTCTGGACTTAATTTCACGATGATTCAAAGATTTCATTATGGGGAGCTTCCCTGGTGGCGCAGTGGTTGAGAACCTGCCTGCCAATGCAGGGGGCACGGGTTCGAGCCCTGGTCTGGGAAGATCCCACATGCCGCGGAGCAACGGGGCCCGTGAGCCACAACTACTGAGCCTGCGCGTGTGGAGCCTGTGCTCCGGAACGGGAGAGGCTGCGACAGTGGGAGGCCCGCGCACCGCGATGAAGAGTGGCCCCCGCTCGCCGCAACTGGAGAAAGCCCTCGCACAGAAACGAAGACCCAACACAGCCAAAAATAAATAAATAAAAAGTGGAAGTGTAGCAGTTACATAATAAGAATACAATATCTTCAAAAAAAGATTTCATTATGTATTTGCTGCTTCTCCAGATACCCTCCATTTCCTCATGTCACGCGGTTAGGCTGTCATCTTATGTACAAGTTCAGATAGTTATCAGGATACTTTATTTTAGTAAATCTCATACCGTTGGCTCTTCGACTTTATATGAGCACCTGTTTGAGTTGCTGGTTAATAAGCAGGATGAATGAAATTCTGGCCCCTGTCCTCCAGAAAAACAGTCTCTATGTGAAAATGGGTTTTATAGATTCTTACTTACAGGGGAAGGTATTATAACAACCTTGAAGTGGAACCTCTCCCACCCAATATGAAGAAGAATGACATGTGACAGGTCACTCTTCCTTTATTTTACTAAAATAGCAACCTGGCCAAATATACTTTTCAGCACATTTAATATAGCCACATGTTTATATTTATAGGAGAAATGGTGCTAATTCCCTAGTATGTTAACAGGTCTTATTCAAATTTGTTCTGTTTTTACTTTGGAACAAAATTGCTGAAGAGAAACATTTTAAGGCAAGTAGTGATTACAGCATACTTATCAGGTTATATATTAAATAAACTTCCTGAATTGAGAAGGTGCATAAACTGAAAAGCAGGTAGTTATCTTAAATTCTATATTGTTTATATAAGATTTCTTCAAATCCACTTATGCTGTAGGTTACTCTTTGCTTTTGTGTTTTCTTTTTGCTGAATTTCTACTTTCTCACTAACAAATGTAATCCTCTTTTGAATATGTAATAGATGACCTGGGATTCCGGAATGGATTTTCAGAAACCAAGGAATGACTTCCTCACTTTATTGTATACAATAAATAATGTATATATATTTTTTTAATTTGAGAGGTAGTCAAACAGGTGAATGCATAAATCTTGTCAACCCTTGGGCAGTTGTAATTTCCATACCAAAATGCATGAGTTTTTACCTGACTATTACTGTGTTATACATTAAGTATAGTTACCATGGCAACCTTTGCATCACATTATAACATTTAAATATAAGGTGGTGTGTGTCTTCATAGGAAAAGACAATATATTTGAATTTTTGAATGTATGGTGAAATATAATCACTACTAAAATGAATAATTTTGTTCAAGGTCAATTGAATTCTTTAGGAGTTATGTGAATTTCCAACCAAAACTGTGAAGTGCATTTATTTTTTGTGATGTCTTGGGGGAAGCAAAGTTTTTTTTTAAATTGTACTTGAAAAATACCACATAATGGCCATTCAGTGCCTGTAATTGGCTTGCAAAGGGAAAAACAAAATTGAACTTTATTTGATGTCATTTTTCAGCGGCTAATGTAGTAAGAATTTGAATTCATTTAACATCACATGATTGATCAAATTCTATCAAATATAATGCATTTCTTATTTTTGCACACCCAGTTGGCTAACTGTGACTAGTTTTGATCTCACGTATAGTTGAATTAACAGTAGCAGTTTGCTCATGCTTGCAAAAGAGCAAAATGAAATGAGCCATTGATGTAAATCCTTGTGGCAGTTCCAGGAAAATGGCCACTTAAGCTGAAATTATAGAGATTGATTGTTGGCCAGTTTTTTATTAAGCATGGAAGAAAACTAGCCATTTCTTCTTGCCAGCGTAGCTCTAGGCCATGAGGCTGTCATCACTGTTTATAGAGACTGCCATATTTAACTCTTTTTCAGTTCTTTACTAGTGACTTTTCAAAATTATTATCTCAGTATATACTTTTCATTTGAAGGTGGTGTAGGGGGTCTAACTGACATTCACAACTTTTGAGGAATCTTTTAAATAATAATCAGTGCATCATAATATGGGGCCATGAATTGGAGGAAGGAGAGTAACTGTGTGCTGGACTCCAGCTCTGCTGGACATTGTACATATGTTGTTTCATCTTCTCCTGTTAACTCTGTGATAGAGCTTTTATTATTCCCTTCTTACAGAGGAGGAAAATATGGTTTAGAGCAATTGCATAACCAGCTGCCACTCACATTTCTCGTATGCCTCTGAGCTAGAGTTCGACCTTTCTGTCCGACCTCAAAGCTCTCCATCTTACCTTAAAAGGTTTGGATTCAACTTCTGACTGGTTACAATTCGCATTATACTTTTAAAGTAGAAATGACAGACATTGACCAAAGTCCTTAAAAGAAAATCGTTGCTAAAGGATAATTTTAATAATTTGCATTTCTCTCCAGTGTAACAGCAATCTTTTAAGTCCCTGATTACAAAAGTTATCCTTGCCATCTTATCTAAGTTTCCCGAGTCCTCTTTTGTTGAAGCATAAGACCAAATCAAAGTAAACTGTAAAGGTATATTCCTGGACCTTCAGGTATCAGGAATAAAGACTGTCCAGAGACTGACCTTCAGTTTTGAGCTTTGAAGTTCAAAAGCGGACAGGTGGAAATACCGTGTTCTTCATTGCCCTTTGGTGCGAGATATCTTCTGGGTTGCAGAGTAAGTGCCAACAGCAGCAAAATTATCACCCCCTCCTGCTACTATAGTAAGTCAGCAATGGCCCTTCTGTGGTCAAAATGGCAAATTCAGCAGCAGCTATTCGACAGGGATTTGCAAAAACTTCCCCATGGCTGTTAGGAATCTTATTCAGCAGTGTCTTTGAAAACCCAATTCTGTGCAGAATTAACTATGTAAAAGTGACCTCGGTTGTGAATTAAGTTTTTTAAACAAATCTAATTTATAATTTTCCTCAATGTATATTTTGCATTTGGCCCCGCAGTCTATTAGATCCCTCTACGTATATCCCGCATTTGTAAGTCTTAGAGTGGTTCAGAATTTTATTTCCGTATTAACAGAAAGCCTTGTAAAATTCCTGGCTATAAAGAGTCAGTTCGCCATACAAAGCCACTATACATTACTTAGGTTTGTGATGAAAGAATGGAATTGCAGCTGTGTGAGTACTAGAATACCCAAACATGAATTAGACTCACAAGCATTTGGCAATAGTTCAGAAAAGGGGCTTAATCTGGTTTCATCTGAGACTGCTTTTCTCTGTTCTCCAACATCCCCCCAAGATGTTGTGTCTGATATCGGATCACAACGTAATGGGAGTGACGCAAAATCAGAGAAAACCCTAAGAAACCAGGGTCACATTTGATTTTCCCCAGAGATTCCCCCCCACCCCGACTTCTTTTTTTTTTTTTTTTATTTCCCTCTCCCAGATTCCAACTCTGAAATTCAAGGTCATTCGCCTATTAGGTGAATTAATTATAAGCCAAAAAGCAGCATTCGTCGTATTCTGATCTCTCTCATATCTATAATTAAGGGTAAATATAATCTTCCTTTTTAGAAATGTACCACCCACCCATTACATTTAAAGTGCTGACTGAAATGAAATAATAGTTCAGCGCGAGATGATTTTAGTTTAACAAGAAAAAAGTTGATCATTTAAGCTTGAAGCAGTTCTATTTTTGATTACCATTCAGTTATAAATCTAATTTGAGAGATATGCTGCTTTTCGTTACCCAAGTTTAATTCATGGTTTGCATTCTTGGTTGCATAAGTAAAGTTCGATGGTTGATCAAGGATGTTAAAAAAGCTCCCCACAAAAGCAATAGGGAGCAGGGTTGAGAATGTGTTAGAAAAATAGTCTGAGACCCAGATCTGATGTGAAACAAAACGTTTCATTGAAAGGGCCCCTTACAGAATGGCTGCATTTGGCATTTGAGTGGCTATGTTGGGACTGGGTCTTTGCTGAAGCATTGATTGCAGAGGGTGGACTCCCAAATGTTTAAATCGAGTTGACAAAGTCAGTACACTTTATTCTTTGGTTAGGGTATTTTAAGTCAAAATGGTTGGTCTTCGGAAGAAAATAAGGAGCGAATAAGGGGAAGAGATCGGCGCATCACGTTGCAGGCAGTTAAACAAAATGCTAAACTCTGGCTTTAAGATTTACAGGTTAGCTCTGCGAGATGCCACATCTTGCTTCCAGTGTTTCCTGGCAGACTAAGGCAGCTCTCTACTGGGACCCAGCGTAACCGCAGAGCATGAGCTTGCACAATGTGAAAACCCTAAAACCTTTATAATCCTGGTTAAGGCAACGTTGCCCGTTTTGAAAGTAGACTTTAGCTTTTGCACTTAACTTTTGCTAAGTATAAATTTGTCTTCAGATATGTATGTATATATGTATATACTTATATACATGCGCATATAAATATGTATATATACATGTGGGTAAATTCGTATATAAATGAATGCCATGTCTATTTTGTGCAATATTTAATTTACTTATTAAATTGAATGGCATTAACTTTTTAAAATTCATAAACTCAGGTTTTCAGCCGGTGGAAAAAATTTTTTTATCTTTCTCATAGCTAAAGAGAGTTCAGTGCGTGAGGTAAAGGCCAGACAATAGTAAATGGTCATTGTTCATTTACAAATGTATTCTACAATAGGAACACATATTTATATCTTAATTTTCCCTAGGGGGGTGATTAGAGCCTCCCTTAAGTGTGAGGAAATGCTTATTTTTGTATGCTTTAGAAGAATGATTCTATTGTCTGAGTAAAAGAGAAAAAGGAACAAACAGATCTAAAAAGAAAAAAACAGGAATGTGCTTTGTCAAAAAAAAAAAAAAAGGAAAAGAAAGATTAGCACGAGCCACTAAATGTTTGTGAGTGCTGTCTGCTCTCAGTCCTGTGTCACTATACATAGTTCATGTCATGTAAGAGTTGGATGCGTGATTTACTTACAACTGGCCCATGAAATGACTTTCTTTAAAATTAACAGCAATGAGGTCAGCCACAGCCAGTTAGCTATCTAGTTATCATTTTATATTTTTCAAGCTCTATTGTGAATGCTGCTCAAACACAGCACAGCAAGCCTGTTTGTTTTTATGTCGACCTATTGAATGCATCTACTTTCTTGGGAGGGAAAACCTTTGCCACCAGGACCAACAAGAATTAAGCAATGGTTAAGCTCATTAAAATGACAGGCAAGCACTTCGACCTATCCGCTCAGCCCTTTTTGGAATATTTTGTATAATTTTAGAAAAAGAAAATTGCAGAAATAGGGATAATGTCTAAACTATCAATAATATCATTTTCAAACTCCTCTTTCCAATGAAATGAAGGCTCATTTGTAGATTTCCCAAACTGTAAAGAGGTTGTGATTTAAATCATTCATGGCTTTATTGATGGCAATTGCAAAGAAAACTTGGACTTAAGTAAACAGACTGTCAGTAAGATTTACCAAGAGCGAAATTTCAGGTTGAGATTCTAAAATTTTTAAATGCCACTCCTAAAGTGATAAAGAAATCATTTGATGTTATACTGTTGGATTCCTGATTTACAGAGAACTATTATAAAGAGCCCTCTATTTTAGTTTGTCATCGCCTTGCATTTTGTTATCTTTCCTAAATTCGGAAGAGGCAGTAATTGAATATTCGGATGTCAGATTTTTGTCTGGTAAATGATCTGGTTGTATCAGGTATTTGGTGTAAATATTAAGATATTTGAAATGAGTTGATACTCAAAATGTCCTTCCATCCTAAAATCTCATCCTCGAAGTTTTATTTTAAAGTAATGTTTATTATGTGTCCCTTGGAAAAGTCTTAAACTGGAAGCAGTGAAGGCAAGCTTGTCAGTAGCTGATTAGTCCTTTATATATTACGCATCGAGTCCTCACAAAAATCCCTCGGAAGAGAGAGGTTCTCTTTATGATATTTCGCTATATGGTGGTGGAAAGGGGAGGTTTGAATTTTTGATTTTCCAGCTTATGGGTCATATTTGACCAACTGCTTTCACTAGAAGACATGCCACTTTGTTGAGCTATTTAGGAATCAAAAAGACTGTCTTAATTTAAAACAAGGACCCTTTGTTTTAGTTGGTGACTGCCTTGTGAAATTTTTCAGTTCTCAGCGGGTTAACCAGGGAACAGGGGCAGAGTCATAATTGGCCTATTTAGAGTATTTTGCATGTGAATAGTGTGTTAGTGAAGCATCCCTAAGTCTGTTGTGAGTGACATGGTGATTAGAATTTAGATTAGGGAAAACACATTCTGTACTTTATCAAGGACAGTAATTAGTTCAGTCAGTAAAAGTTGATTACAAGTAACGATAAAGTTAGATTTTTAGTACTTAATTCTAAAATTTCTTTATTAAATAGTAAATTTGTTCTTAATATAAATGGTAGTATCTACACTGGTTTTCTTGCATATCAGAATAATTAAAAGAACAATGTGTTCAATGCAGAGTATAATCAGGCGATTTATATATTATGGGTAAGTTTCTACGTAGCTTTTAGAGACTGTGATATTATTATATAATTTTTCGTATGTCATCATTTTCGAAAGCTTAGTGATTTTTCACGCCATGATAAGTTAGTGATATTTGGATAAGTTTTCTAGTGTTCAGGTAAACGTTTCATTTGTGGGGATGTGTTTTAGTTTCTGACAGTCCTCAAGAGGGCATTCTGAAGTCCTTTAATGTGCTCCTGTTAGCTTAGAATGCCTACTATTTCGATAATTTTGAGAGTCAGTGTGAGGATTTAAATTTCCTCCTGGTTCAGTTGGCATTTTCTATTCTGGGGGTGCTGTGTGAATTCGTGGAGGGTCCTGCAGAGAGGCAGAGCTCCCAGCTGAAATGAGCATCTATACTCTCCCCCAGTGTGAGCAGCAGGGGGAAATGGTGTACGTTCGAAAAATCAGATTCTCCCTGGTTCTTGTTAAGGGAAGGGCATGGCTAGTTCCCAGATATGAGCCTATCTCTAGATAAAGAAAATATTAGCCTTGCATAAATGCCCTTTACTTATAAGATGAAAATGTTAGTCGTCTTAAAAGATGAAAATCTCATTGAAGGAACATCACTGTCTACCTTCCTCTCCAAAGTAAAGAACTTAAAATTCACAAACTTTGGGATAGCTTCTTAGAGGGCTTTTCTTTCGCTTTCTGTCATGTTGGGTTTTAATTGTTTCAGCTTAGCAGATGCTGTTTCCTTTATTGCATTGGTTTAAGTACTAACAATCAGTTGGGGGGTGGCAAATGTAAAAACTTAACCTTATATGTTTGTTTTTCCTTTTTAACCTTTTAGCAGAGTCTCCTTGGAGGTGACATGGATATGGGCAACCCAGGAACCCTTTCGCCCACCAAACCTGGTTCCCAGTATTATCAGTATTCTAGCAATAACCCCCGAAGGAGGCCTCTTCACAGTAGTGCCCTGGGTAAGGTATTCCTCTGTTTGAATGCCTGAGTGATTATTAGTAGCTTTTTCTTCTTTTTCTTTCTTTCTTAATATCATCCTCTCAAACTATCCTCACCCCGCCCCCCAAAAAACCATAGAATTGTACTCAGTTGTCGGGCTCATGACTCTCCCACCACCCTACCCCAGTAATACGTTGGGTGGGTATGTTAACTTACAGTAGCAGGAGAACTATTTTGGTGTATGCTTATTTCTTGTTTTCTCTTGGCCGCCCATCTAAGGAACCTCTTTTAAAAACCAGAGCATTAAAAAGTTAAATCTCTTCATTTTTATGAAAGAGGCAGGATTTGATTTCTGCCAGAAGAAAAGATGATAGCGGTACCGACATTTTGCTAAAGTCACGATTTAAGAAAATCTGGTCGAATCTAAATGGCTTCGTGGTGTAATCTCTTTTAGTTAGGAGAATGGGCATGCAGGGGACCTCACAGCCTCCTCATTTTCTTTCAGAGGTTCAGACAAAGAAAGTTCGAAAAGTTCCTCCAGGTTTGCCATCTTCAGTAAGTACTGCTTGTTTCTGCTTTGTATATTGTTTATTTTGTTCTGCTTTGTATTGATGCCAAGGAGATAGCAGCAAATGAGGTTCCATCCGCCAGAGCGGTGTGTTTATCTAGAATGTGGCCGAGGTAGAAATGGGCACCTCCAGCCACCTGACCCATGTTGGAGTGATTAATTGCATATCCTGGAAGACGGGGTGGGTGTGTTGATACTCAGCTGGTTAAGCTCTGAAGAGAGCCTTGAAAAGGTGCCTGAAGTTCACGGAGTTTTACCTGCACAGAGCTTTCAGGAGAATGAGTATTAGTTTCACGTGTTGGTTAAATTCTTTGTTGGTATTATGATGATTTATGGATTTGCATACGAAAGGAGATTTGTGGAGAGGATTTAGGAAAAATTTACATGGGTTTCAGCCCAGAGTGCAGGGAGAATGTCTCTATTTTCTAGAGAGGGGACTGAATAAAGGCTGCAAAGGTAGCTGCATCAGTAGCCATTTGTGTCTGGAATACCAGGTGGCAACTAGAAGAATCCAGCTGGAACCAAAGGCATTCTGGGTCGTTTTAATACCTGGTGCTCTAAGGAGGGGTTGCTGCGGTCTCTCCAGTTGCCAACATAGCAAAAGTTGGTTGTAATCATAGTTAAATACATGATCTCTTATTTTCAATCCATATATATATATTTTTTCAAATTCGAGCTCCTAGATAATTTAATTTTGTTTAGAACTGACCTGTTTCTAGAAATTTCCCCCTTATGTAGAATAAAACTAAGAGTTTCTCTTTTCTTTCCTTGTCTCCTGCTTGCTTTCTCCTTTTTTTGTTCTTCCTTCCTGCCTATGATATATTTTTATATATATATATATATATATATATATATAGTTTTAATTTAATTCTGTGTTCTGTAGGGCACTAGTGTTCATTGAAAAGAATGCTAATGAGCCTTATAAATTCTTGTACTCTAAAATAAAATTATATTTAGATTTCTGAAAATAATATTACCAATCAGTGCTCGCATATTAGTTTTATTTCATTTTTAATAAATTAGAAGAATAATAGGTTTTGCAAATGTGCTGAGATTAGATTAACCCAAACACCTGTGTGTTTGACTTGATTTCAGTTCAGTGTATCCAAAAAATTATTAAGCGAATATATCAGAATAAGTCTTATCAGGGAGAAAAAACAAATTTTGTACGCTGATTATCATAGACTCGGTAATGTTGAAGAAGCGTCACAAAATTATCCATAAATATATAAAAATATTGTGTAAATAAAACTGCCAGTGGTGTGTAAAATAGTCGCTTTGGACTACCAATAAGTCATTTAAAAACATACTGAGTGGTTTATTCTTTGAATTTCTGTGTCGTCTTGAAATTGGCTAATATCCCTGCAGGTTTTTATAAGCATATTTTAAGCTTGAAATTTGTGGTAGATTTAATGTAGATGAAACTTTAGCTTTTAATAGCTTTTATGACAACTTCAAATGATATAGTCCTCACAGCTGTTTACATTTTAAACATGCCTGAACCTAATACGGACAGTATTAAATACAATAAGTGGACCTTTGAATGTTCTAAAATGATAGAACAGCTCTTTGCCCTAAAAGCCATGCAAAACTTAAAGCTATAGTACACTGTTTATGCCTCATATTCAAATAAACTTAGTTTATTTTTTCCAGTGCTAAAATTATGCAGAAATTTACAGAGTTTCTAGGGAGTGCTTTGGTGTGGCAGTAGATATTATCTATCCATTTAATCATTGTCAACAACAAGTTCTCATAATTCATTGTAAATTTTTAAGTATTTCTGTAGAGCTAACTGGCCACTATAGAAAATTTCACTGGTAGAGTTTTTTCCTTTGCTGTTAAGACAATTATGTGTTGCTGATATGTTGTCATATGTTCAGAAGTATAAAAGTATCTTTCCTTTCTTCCCAGTAAATCAGGACTTGAAGATGTCGTTTGTATTATTTAATTTTTGGCTTTTGGTGGTCAGTTTAGGGTTTCCTCTTCTTTGAGAATTTATGTTGGCTGAACGTTTTAATTGTCCTTAAGGAACATTTTGGTATTTTGGTCCATAAGGAACTCTTTTTTGAAAGATAAGGAGGAAAACTCAGTTGAAATGGAAATTTTATCCTTGTTATTTTTTCATTTGTTTGGTTTTTTGTTTGTTTGTTTTAAGCAAGAAGAAGTTAGTTTGGTTGATTTTAGAATCCAGTCATCTATTTATTGTCATTACTTAAACAAATCTCAGCTCTCTTTTAATAGCAATTTAACTTAGTTTATGTTAGCTTTGTTACATGAATTGGATCGCTTATTACTGATAACAGAATCCACACGCCTTATCACTGCACAAAATATGTATTTCAATTTGATCTGAAGAGACGATCTGTATTAGATACTGTAACACTTTTGCCCCAGTAGATCTATATTTTTGTATATTTAGACCTCCGCCATGCTTAGTCCTTCTTTTAAGCTCAAATAATTTTTATCCCATGAGATACTTCTAAAACTTACTTCAATGTGTATGAATATTTTTGTGACAAATAAAAAATTGGGGATAATAAAAGGTTTCTTTTGGAGTGATTATGACTAGATAAAGACATTTACATGTTTTCTTCAATACATATTTACCATGATAAATAGTAATAAATCTGTCACAATCTGTTCTGTCAACTCACTTTTTTTTCTTCTTCTTTTCAAAATGGGCCCTTTCTCTTCCTTAACATAAAGGAAGAAAATTTAAACGGTAACATCTGTAATCAGATATTATTTATGGCAGGACTAGGGGACAGAGACTGGACTTCTCTTGCTGCCATTAGGCTGGGTCTTTGCAGGAAATTGGGAGAGTGAGGGGCTGGACTGGCCCTGTTTTTGAAAATAACTGCAGCATCTGTGGGAGAGAGAAAACATAAGCCTGGCCCAACATTGTGCCATGGATCTGGCAGGATCCTTGAATGTGTTTGTACTGTGCGCAGCATCTAGAGACCTCGAGTCACTGTGGAAGCATGACAGTGATAGGGCGGCGGAAGAACCAGCCTGCAGGGTCGCAATGCACAGGCGCAGTGGAGGGAAGGGAGTCTGTCCCCTTGGAGAGCAGAGGCCTGTAGTTAGGGCTGGGGTGATGTTTTTTTTAAAGGAAAGGCTGTGTGAAATTGACAACTATCTAATTGCCCACAGGAGCCCTGCTTAGTACTGGGGAACATTTTTGTGCTCTCTCTTCCCATTTTAGTATGTTGCTCTCTTCAGCTACATCTCAATGTCTTACAGCCCTCATCTTTTGATAGGACTTTAACAATATAGCTTTGTTTTTTTTTTTTGTTTTTTTGTGGATGCGAGGATTTATCTTGCCTATCTAATTTCTTGCATTTGCACGTGAACTTCTTTGTTCAATTTCTACATGTTGTTTTTTTTTTTTTTGAAGCCATACATCATCTTGGACTTAATAGCTTTCAACTTTACTGCTCCGTCCAGCAAATTTCCTATCTTTGTATAGCCTAATTGTCATACGTATTGAATCATGAGTTAGTGCAGAGAAAATTACACCGCGTTAAATCACATTTTTTGACAAAATGTCCATGATTCTTAGAAATTAACATGGAAGCATTAAAATCTAGAAAGCAAAAAAAAATTTTCTTTTATTTGGTGCTGTTTTAAAATATTTTTTCCAAACACACAGAAAAAAACACAGAAACAAACGACATTGTCTTTCAGAAACTTTAGTGTGCCCACCAATATGTAAACACATAAAATCTTCATCTTCTTATAATTTGGAATGTTTCGAAATGATATACATTTAACCAGAAACTATTAACAACTACAACCATTCTACTTCAAACATTGGTGGAATTTGTCTCCACTTCTAATTCAGTTTTGAAACTTCAGTGACAGTCTCACTAAGATCCCCAGTTAGAATCCCTGAAACTTAAGAATTCTCTAGAAATACGAAGTTTTATCTTTAGAAATAGTCTATGACTTTTCTTATTACAGGCTATCTTTTTTTTTCAAACTGCACTTTTTAAGAAAGTCTGTGAAATTGCAGTTGTTTTTTGGTTTGATTTTTGCCTTTAAATTCAGGAAGATCTAACAAGCTTTGTATTAAATGGTCAGAGATAATTTTGAACACATGAATTTTAAGGAAAACAATTTCAACTATCTTAAAGAATCTAAAATAAGATTTGGATCCTCCAAGGAAATTTGAGATATGAGTTGATCATTAGGTAGACTCGAAAAATAAAAACTCAATGTGTATGAGAAACTGGGTTAACCAGTTTTTTTAAGGAAAGAATTTTTAAATAAAATAAAATCTTAAAGTCTGGATGAGACATTTTTTCACAGAAGAGATTTTTAGGAATATGAGGAAAACTTGGATAATGCTGACAGCATTAACTGTTCTCTGTATTTTCCATTATATGAAAACCTTCATATTTGAAGGTTGCAAACATGATGTTGAGGTTATACCCTCAGCTATTTTTAGAAAAAAAAGTTTTTTTCTCAAATGCTTGAAGAAATCACAAACAATTTAAAAGAGAAGTTGGTAATTTTTTTTATCTTATTAGAAGCCCAGAAATTTTATATGATTGAAAGCCTCAGTACTTAAAATACTTAATTTCCCCCATCACTTTTGAAATTGACCTTAAGGAAATCATAATGATGCTTTTTCATGAGAACAAAATTTTAACTTGAGTGATAATACAACTTTTGCTAAAATAAAATTTATGTTGATTCTAAAGTGAACTAAGTGTCAGCCACCTGGGCACCATCCTGTGTAGAAAAGTCTAGAAGAAGCCAGTTGTGTGATAAGCTATAAAAGGAGGGGCCTCTTCAAAGTTCATTCCTAGAGAAGTAGATACTTTGTGAAAAAGTTTAACTGTAGGTGTTTACGTTAAAATGTTAGGATAGCTCATAATAGTTAACTTTAAACATAGCGTGCCCATTTTCTAATGAGTGATATTGAAATATGAAGTGTGGATATTAAAATTATGCTTATTTGTCATGAAAATGTATAGGCAGAAAGAAGGTAAAGGATAATGCAATTAAATCATCCCAAATAGGGCAAAAGAATTATTCACAGAATTCACACAGAATATGTAACGTGACATTGGGGGGAACACCTTGAAAGTCGAGAAAATATTCATCACAAAGAAAGTATTTATTTTTTTTTGTTCAGTTAATACTGAAGTCACTAAACCAAAGGCTTCAAAAGTTTAGCATGTACATTAATCAGTCTTTTCCTCTTCACTGCAGTTATAGGTTACAGAAGTTAAGGTGTTTTTTTTTGAATTGCTGGTTATAGGAGAAGCTATATTTAAGTTTTCATTGTGGGTACTTATTCCATTAAAAATATTTCAAAAAGCGTATAAAATTCATACAAATATACAACACCTAATCCATTAGGCGTTCGAATCTCTGAGGAGTTTTCTAAAAGATTTCTATATTTTTGGTTCCAAATTTTGCAATAATGAGGGTTCTCTTCTACTATCCTCCCTGTCTTGAAATCCAATTCTGCTCCCCTTAAAGAGGTGTCTTCTGGTGTGTGTATATTTTAAATATAAAATGAGAAGAAACATAAGGGAGAAGAAAAACTCTTCAGTTAACTGTGGGTGAAAGGTTTGTGTATTTCTGAGCTCGGCTGGGATTATATTTACAAATGAAAAGGATGTATGCCTGAAACACTCCAACAAGACACAACCACCTAGCTATTTCCACAATGGAGACGCCTTCTCAGCCAGCTTTGTCTGATTATTCTACTAAGCAAGCTCTTCTAAGGTGGTACAAATGATGTCTCCCCTCTCACCCCCATGTGTTCTTTTATTTTAAACCAAGGTTTCAATATTTCAACCGCTAAGATTTCTGTTGAAATTTCGGAACAATAGCATTTAGTGTAAAACTGGACTCGTTTGTTGAGAAAGGAGAAATACGTTTCAGGGAACTGTTATTTTGAACCTTATTTTCTCACTTTTACTGAAGAGTACATTTTGGTGTGAAGTCTTGGGCTCCATCTGAGTGGTTTAATTATTAAGAAGCTAAGAAGCTGCTATAAGGCTGCTTTACCTAGAGAGAGAATTATGACAGGCTTGTGAGTGTTTCGAAATTATAAAAACTTGTTCTGCAGCGTCTGGCTTAACTGTGCATTTATTTTGTATTTGTGGAATGATAGAGATGCTTGGCTTGATATTCGGTTGAATATCATTTTAAACTTTTAATATTTCATCAATTGAAACATGAGTTATTTTCTAACATTGCGAAATTTTCTCATTTTTTCCCCCGATTACTGACAACTCTGCTTTCTCAAGGTGTGCCTTCGTGCTTTCAAGCAATTCTAAATTTTTTGTTTGAAAGTCTTGAATCAAAGTCAGATAGAAATTCAAGGACTTTAAATAAGATGCTCTCAGAATGAATACGTAGCAATAATCCTGAAAGGCATGAAGAGTTTCTTCAAAAATAGCAAAGTTTTATTTTCTTAAGGCAGGTTAGATTCTATCAGGCTGTTGACAGACACTTGCTGTGTTGTTTTATTTTAATAAATTGCACTGAATTCTTAAACTGAACATAAAGTTGCATTTCAAAGCAATAACGTGAAATTCTCAGCCTTGATCCCAACTGTCCCAGTGTATGTGTGTATACACGAACAAGCTCATTTTAAAAGGAATGAGAGCTTTTCTAAAATTCGGTGCAAAGTTTGTAATTTTAAATACTCCGGTATTTTATCTCAGAACAGCAGCATGTGAATGATTCTGATTTTTTTTTTTTTTTTTTTTTTTTTTTTTTTTTTTAGTTACAGCTGTTGCATAGGTGCAGAGCTATTTGAGGAGTTTCCTGCTTTGCTAGAGCTTATACTCCCTCTTCAGAGAAATGAAGGTAGTGCAGAAGATTCTGCATTTTGGAAAATTTCAGGGTTGGAAATAAAGATGCTTTAAGTTTCAAGGAGAAGCATCGATTTGAATTCCGAGAGAACGTGCAAATTCGATTTTGAACAGAACCTTTTAAGGATTCCATTTCCGTGCTTTACAGGCACCCACTATTGTCTTTCTAGTCTAATTTTGTCATCTGAGGAATTCATCATCAGTATTCTGCTAGGCTTGAAACTTGATCCATAAGCGTTTACTTCTAGAGTAATCAGAGGAGGATCTGTGTGTGGATTAAATTTCACTCAATTTATTTTGAGTGTTCAGTGCAACAGAAGAATAGGGACTTTTTTTATGCAGCCCCCTTCCTAGCCAAGTATAAAGAAAATTTTTTGGTGTGTTGCCCTCTGTCAATTGTTTTCAGCCATGGTGATGAAAAAGCATTTCCTTTGTGAAACATGGACTCAGAAAGACTTACGTTTTCTCAGAAAAATTACCCTTATGGTACCTGCCTTACATGCACGTACAAAACCTGTCACTGTCACCACTTGCTGTTCCCGTCTAGGGATTTTAGAAAAATGCTGTTTTGGAGCAATTATTTTGATATAATCTGAGACAGAGTTTCTAACTCTCTCCCGCGGCCTCCTCCCTCCCAGCCCATATCATTCTAAATATGCCTCCTGGATTATACTTATAATAATATTGTAATGGCTTTCATTCTCCCAATTGGCACAGTTTATCATTGTGTCATTAGCTGCTGTGAGAAGGCAGTTTCAAGTAGGTGGCTGGTTCTGAGCGGTAATGTTTTCGAGTAACCCTGTTTGGGGAATGCGGCTGTCTCACAGGTGCTCAGGTGTATAAGCCCAGGGTACAATAATATTTTCTGGCTTGCTCATTATGAAACAAATTTGAAGTACAAAATAATTCAGTAATAAGTGGAGTATAAAAATTGGGGCTTTATGGTAAGAAAGTCGAATAGCTTGAGATGTTAGCAGAGGAGATAAAAATAAAATTTGTCTAAGGATGCAGCAGTACTTAATTCATGTCTCATTTCTCCTGGAACTGAGATTTTAAAAGAATATTCATGGCCTGGTGATGAAGACTTGTTGAATCAGTTTGAATGTTTTCAACCATGAAGCTAAATAGGAAAATAAACCTATTTCTGTAACTGTTGTAGTATTTGAAAGTATTGTTATGTAATAAAAGCATACACGTTCTGCCACTTATGTCATGCTTAATAGTAAGGCATCTGCTTGGTGAGTGAAATTTCAGTACCAAAACCTGTGGGTTCCTCATAGAGTACCTTTATGTGAATTTTATTTTTAAATGTATACAAGATGTTGCCACATAAAATCTGTAGCTTAGTCGATAGTGCTAGGCAGAAGAAAACAGAATTAAGCATATTTGTTATGAGCAAATATAGTCGGAATTACAAAATTCAAACCCCAATAAGTAATTATTTTACAAACAATGCTATTTTGTTTTCCCTTTCATAAATTACATCAACAATCTAGCTGTTAAGCGGAACCCTATAATAAACTGGGAGCACCCAGGTGGGAGGGGGCAAAAAGCATTTTTAGAAGTTTTCATTCATTCATTCATTTCTTTCTTCATTTATACTTATTCAAAGCATATTTTTCAACTAAACTAAAAGCCAGACATGCCATGTATCACTGAACAATTCAATGTAGTGTCACTCACATCCCAATTTGGGGAATGGCCTTAGCATTTTAAAGAGCAGGTCTGGCCTTTGGAGAAAGTTGTACATATTCAAAAAATTAAAATCACACCCAGTGTAACACAGGGACGTTTTGTCCTTTAGGTTTTTTATGGAGATGCTGAATCCCCCTACTCACTTGTAATCACCTTGAAGAGAGTAAAGGTCTTTCTTGTTTTATGTACATCTTTTTTTGTCCCATAGAAACTCAACCCACTGCCTTCTGCGTAACACTTCAAAATATATTTCCAGTGAATGAATATAGTAATAAAAGTGGTAGAGTAGGGTGCAGATAACACCACTAGAAATAAAGAGATCTTCCTAGTTTAGTGTCTAATATCCTCTACTTACTCACTCAGTGGCCTTGGTTAGGTCACAAACCTATCTTGTGGTCTATAAAATAGATAGAAATAGTGCCTGCTTAGTGAGCTGGTTGATGTTGGTATACTAACAAACCCTTAACACAGTGCTGATTCTGCATCACACATTGAGCACTTTGCATCTATTCAGTCATTTATCCCTACACCATCCAATTGAGACGGGTACTACTGTTTATTCACGCATGAAAGAATGGAGACACAGAGAGGTGAAGAAACATGGCCAAGGTGACACAGCTAGTAAGTGGCAGAGCTGGGATGCTGACCGCGACAGTCAGCCTTCAAGGTTTTCTGTGTCCTTAACCATGAGGCTATTTGCAAGCTACTTTGTAGACCAGAAGCTCTCTACAGCCTGGCTGATGCTCATTTAGCAAGTATTTGATGATGTGGAATAAATTAAATATTCAGAAATTTCATCTCACTGTAGAATGACCCTCAATACCTCTAAGTCACTGGTTATTATGCACCACTTTGGCCCAGGCAGATCCCTTAGAAAATCCAGACATTCCAGAATAGCATTTCTGTAATAGAAACAGTATCATCTAGTGGTTAAGAGGATGGAATCTGATCACTTGGGTTTCTAAAGTTGGCTATGCCACTTACTAGCTACCTGGCTCTGGGCATATGATGTAATTATCCTTGACTACTTCCCTGAAAAATGGGGAAAATACACATACCTCCTAAGGATATCGTGATAAATAAATTACAAAAAAATATATAATGTGCTTAGCATAGCCTTGAGGCCTTGTAGGTACCTAGAAATCAACAGCTAATGATAACTGTGATAAGCGCACTGGCAACGTAACAGAGTAACCGCTAGAGAAAAACATGCAGCTTGTTAGCAACAGAGCAAAAATGAGACCAGGGTCTCAAGTGCATTCAGAAAAACTCTACCTAATGGAGGCCACTTGCTTTTTCTCAACTTAGGAAATATAGTGAGCACTCTCTGTACCTCTCTGTCCTTACAATAGTATCTCCATCCATCCAAGACACCTAGTCAGCCTTTTGAATCATCCAGCTTCATCGCTCAGCAGAGTTTGTGTTGGAAGGGTGTACTCCATCTTTTCTCTTTTGAAAGAGGACATCAGGCCAAGATGACGGAGTCCTCATAATTTGATTCTCTCTGCCAATCATTTGTTTATGCCTAAATCAGCCCTGCCTCTAAGTGATAAGGAGATACATGCTTCTGATTTCGTATTCTGTCAGCGTCATCCTGTAAGTGGCCAGAAGCGGGGCTCCCGAGTGATGCCCGGGCCTCCCTTTGTAGGGCTGGCTCTGGTACCCATAAAAAGACACGGTGAGGCCTGGGGTTTTGACTTCATCTGACAAGACGAAGATACCTTGACTAGGTGGGTGCGTGTGGCAGTTTGCTTCTCTTCTAAAGTAAAACAGAGTTCGATTTGTTTAGGACTGTTTAGGTCCATTTCTAACATTAAACAGGATTATTGAAACAGATGTTTTCAGGGAAAGTCAAAGAATTGGGGGATTCTGGCCTTTGCTGCCTAGTAATGTGTTTTTTTCTCAATGCCATTGCTGAATTCATTAGGGGAAAAAAAAGTATTTTTGCTTGTCAGCTGTGGGAAACCTAAAACAATTTTTGCAAGGGCTGATTCATGAATTCTTGCATTTAAAGGGAAAAAAAAAAACATCTGCCAAAGGGGGTGGAGGAGAGAGAGTATGACCGATACATTTCACAACAAATATCTCTTCCCAGCCAATTTCAATGTACAGCAAAACCAGACCCCGCGTTAAGTTCCTCAGGAAAGGTCCCTTTTGGCTGGACCTCTTCCTCGAAGAGTCGTCCCTCATTTGTAGTCATTGCCACCTTGTGGATTACAAAGGATATTGGTTTTCATCAAACTTCCATTTCCATTTGGCTTTTTATGGCAAGTGCACTTTGGCAGTGGGTTGCCGAGTTCCTCACCAAGAGGATCCTGGTTTGTTCAGCAACACCTCACTTCTCCCAGTTCATTTATGATTCTGATGAGAGTGTTTTTTCAGGAAACACACATTTCACTTTTTGACCTAGGAGCATCTGTTAGAATTTTTTTTTTAATACTCCTTTGGCATTCTGGAAGTGTTAATGTCTTTCATATCTGTTTAATGCTATTTAGGGATATTTATGATCACCTCTTGGTTACTCAGGGTAAAGTGTGTCGCAATTTTTTTTAAACAGACAGGAAAGCATTCACATGAGGAAACAGATTGCTTTAAGCATGTGCTTCCTGTGACAGTAAAAAGAACAAATTAGATTTAACACTGTGTAATGAACGCATAAATGTGTACATTGAAGCTTTTAAAAGCTTTATGTTCAGTTCTGGTCACAAGCAAAATTGAGTCACCTGGAAAACTTAAAGATACCTCGTTTCCTCTCAGATTCCTGCAGTGCCCAGGAATCAAGTTCCTCACCTGCGGCTGCCTCATTGGAACCTTAAAAAAAACCTGATCCGTTAAGGCTGGAGAGAACGAGCATGTTCCAGACACATTCAGGGGTTAAACCAGGTTAAAGGCAGATTCAGTGTATTTAGCGAAGAGAGCAGAGTGTTCGGGGGAGAGAAAGGGAGGATTTTATTACCATCTCCCTCCCTCTCTGAGAATCAGTGGGGAAAAAAGTATTCTTCTGAATCCCACATCGACCTCTTTCTTTTATGAAAGAAAAATAAGAAAATCTGATGTTTACTTAACTAGCCCCTACTAAGATTTAATTACGTAAGAAAAGGACTCCTTTCCTTACATAATTCAGTCTGCTCTCCTGAATGCTGGCTGGCAGGGAGCGCAGAGAAGCCGAGCTAATATTTCCAGTTAGACACAAGTGTTAAATGGGAGGGCAGGAATCCTCTCCCCAGAAGAGGCTGTCCTCGCCATTTCTGCCTGAGCCCCGTGGATGGTGCGTTCCCTTCCCCGGTGCTCTCAGAGCTGAGGATTTGTGGCAGGCTGACCATCTCTCTGGCCAAGGAAGGCCGGGACCGAGTCCCTCAGGGGAGGGCACATAGTTTGGGGACATCTGACTCTCTGCTAGCTCATACTGAGGTACTAATATCAAAACAGACTGCTTGTCGCTGCGCGGTGGGGCAGTGCTTTTTTTGGCTGCCGCGGTTGAAATGAAATGGGCAAGCTGTAGCCCACTTGGCATCAGAAGGGGCGAAGGGAAGCTGGGAGATCAGAGTCAGACTGTGAATAAAAGTAACAACCAATGGTTAACTTCCTTTTTGTGTGTCACTTGGCAGCGATGCGACTGATGGCGATTTTTTTTTGTTTCTAACGTGGGTGAGAGTTCAGTGCCCTAGGAAGAGCCGTAGACGCCGCTATTGTGCTTCCTCATACAGTTGACTTGCGTTGATTTCTTGAGGCCACTACCGCTGTTCCCAGAGCCAGCTCCAGGAGCTGTATACATGGCCCGTCGGACTTCGAATGATGAAAAAGGTAATCAGATCAGAGGTGATCCACACGAAATCTCACTGCTGATCACTAGGAAATCACCGGGAAATCAGATTCTCGCAGAAGGCAGCGGTGCCCAAGGATAAGATATGCACTTCAGTGGATATTCCCCAGTATGCAGACATCCAAAGATCTTTTTAAATGACACGACTCCACATCCCTCATCTACCATCAAAGAGTCAAATCCGTTTTGGGCTCTCTGGAAAACGCAGGGCTAAAATAGCCAGATTGAATTCAGACGGAATTACCTTCTGCTTTTGGGGGGAGGTTGTGGCTCTTGGGTTAGTGGCATTATTTTCTTTGAAGGATTCATTCGGAAGAGAGTTGGGGAGAATTTCTCAAGATTTTCCTCCCATTCCTCTGTTTGCAAAGAGCTGTTCCCCAAAGGCAAAAAGAGCGAGTTGCCATCTTGAGGAGTGAATTGTGTGTTTAGTGAGCACCAAATGGTCTCAAAGTTACCCTGGAATTTTCAATATATCTAGTCGCTTTCATATACTATTTATTCCCCTAACCATTTGTACAAGATATCAGTAAGATGACCAACTTTTGACAACCCTAAAAGCAGGGAAGGAAGCTTAGAAATAGAATACCATTTGTCTGGTAATTAGAGTGTATCTCTTAAGAGTTCGAGAGAATTCTGATTAACCTTTCTGTTCCCACATTCTCACATAAAATTAGCACACCTTTTAAATTATTATCTAGTATTTAAACAAACATTTTTTTGAGTCTTCTTAATGCAACAGGTTCTGGAGACACTAAAAGTGTGTTATAGGTTTCTAAAAAACTTCATTTTTCTTACATTTTAAATGTTCTGTTTGTGCAAAATTTCGAGAATCACCATAAGGGCTTCTTTGCATTTTTAATTTAGTAACTAACATATGAATAAATTTGCATATTAATTAGTTGCAGATTAAATCATGCATACATAATTGCCTCCTTACTGTGTTTAATGTTTGTCAAAATCTCCAGCCTGGTTTGATGGATGTCATATGAAAGATTACAATTTGATGTACCCTTGGAAGTATTTACACCAATAATGCAAGATTCTTAATAGCAGAATTCTCTAGTTATATACAGTTACTAATAAACATGTAAGATAGGTACATGTCCCTTTGACTAAAATTTTTTTCTTTGCGCCAAATCATTTACTATTCATAATCATTAATGCATCTCCTAATTATACAGCATATGTCTTGTTAACCCTTTCATTGCCCGTCTTCAAGGGGTAGCTTCTTTTCTTTCCTTGTCCCCTAAAGAAAGCAAATTATTTCATAGGATTCTAAAATAACCACATTGCCTTTTACCTCTTTCTCCTTTGCCATTTCCTGAGGATTATATCATCACTTTGTATTTTACAGTTTTAAGATCAAGAAATGACCCATGTGCCCACAATTTGTAGC
Organism: Leucopleurus acutus; assembly: GCF_964270905.1. Classification (NCBI taxonomy): domain Eukaryota; kingdom Metazoa; phylum Chordata; class Mammalia; order Artiodactyla; family Delphinidae; genus Leucopleurus; species Leucopleurus acutus. Next base: position 19,586,860 of record NC_139155.1, read on the forward strand.
TGATGGGCTCCTGCCTGCCTCTCTTTTACCAATGCTGAAAAGAATTCAGATATTTCAGATACCTTCAATTAAATGATTAAAAAAATATATAAATGTATATAGATATACACACACTCTATTTAGGAGGGTACTTGTAGGATAAGTAAAATTATTTAATTAAATTTTATTCTATTTTGAATATTGTAATGCATTTAATGTATTTATCATCAGCTATAGGATGGATGTGTTTTTGTTTTTGTGTTTTTGTACTAGGACTGAGACCTCTGCAGTAGAAACTGACTAGAGAGCTCTTGATTCGACATAGTTAAAAAAAATATGTATGCCAATAAGTGTTCTTTTTAATTAATTCCTCAGGTATTTAATTTTTTAAGTTTTATTTTACTCATGTAAAGAGCCGACCAACTGGCTTTTTTTTTTTTTTTTTTTGCTATTTTGATGTCTAAGCTGCTTATCACACTGTATTACCCTGCATTAATGAGTATTCCTACTGTGCAAAATTCTATCAAAAATGATGGTGTGAATGTCATTTTTAATTGGAAGTTTATACAGTCAAATTTATAGTACACAACAAAAAATATGTACGTAGTTCTGCTCCAAGCCTTTTTTAGGCTATTGATCTTTTTGGTTTAAGTGTACATTTTTATCAATCTGACTTTAAATTTAGTGTGAGAATCTGGACAAATATTACTAAGTTTGTGTTAATACCATTGTTGGGGGAAGAGGGAAGCTAAGACACCAGACAATAATAATGCCTTTTAATTATAAGAGGAACAAATACAGGAATTACCAAGAATCTATTTTCATGGACGCATTTTAAACATGAAACCTTGCTGACCAATTTTATACATTCCACAGAAGTCATAACATTTGATTTCTGTCTATTTAATTGTTGACTGCCTCGCATTTATATGCCTAGTAAAGAGACCGAAGGTTAAAATGAGTTCAGAGCATAAAGAGCTGATTTTCTTTATTTGATTCTTACTTAGGAGAAATAACACCTCCTGGTCGCCTACCTCAGGATCATTTTTTTCCAATCACAAGGCACAATGAACTATTTATTGATTTAGCAAAACATTCTAATGCAGCACACAATATCGTATTCAGTTGTTTAGTAAAGAGAAAAATGAAATGAAAGTTGCAAAACTTATAAAAGGAAGCAAACAGTCAGACCTGAAACATCTATTTATCCACAGCCATTGTGCCTAGGTAATTCAGGGCATATGGTATGTAAATGATGTTTGGAGATTCTTGCCAAATCTACACACGACGGGATAAATTAAGGACAGGTTTCCCTGGGTGTAAGTTCCATGATTGTGGCCGGCACACTCTGCTCGGATGTGTTTGTTCTGTTCTTGTCTTTCAGCAAGAGTGTCACACAGCCTTCAGTGGCCAAATCTGGTCCTCAGTCAGCTTTTAAGACATTATTTTTAATTCCTAAGAATCGGTTTTATAATTAAACTGAAAATATAGTACCAATTTGCCAAACCTTCCTTTTGCCCCAACATTTGAGAAGATCTGAATAATTCATCGGTATATATTTGGCTATTACCCATTTAAATGGGTATTTTTGACAGTGGAAATGGAGTGGTCTTAGCCCCTGAAGAAAGGTGTTACTAAATAGTAACTTTTCTCTAGGTTAGGATTAAGATGTTTTCTAGAACAGGCAGTGGTTTATTTTGAATAATTAATCATTTTAATTCCGAGTTAGCCAGGTCATAATTTATGAATTCAACTGGATAACTCAAATTGCTAGTATCAGTTATTTAATTTCAAATTATTATTTCGTAATATATGCTCTTACTTCTAGAAAGGTGCAGGCACTGTCCCCTGCCTCTATTTAAAACTCATTTTAAGTATGCAAGAGTTTTTATACTATTTCCTTTTTTCTGAAAGGAATTTTTTTTCTAGGCCGGGTGTCTTAGCCCATTGTTTTTAATACTTTAAATTAAGGTCCATTTTGTTGTCTTGGAACCTGTGTAATTGGAGATTTTGTTTAGAAATGACGGCAGATCCTTTTTTCCTATGACAATTCATCAGAATATACCTAAATAGTGCATTCACTGTGAAGACTCAGTTATGAATACAAGACTTACACGCTATTAATAAAAGTTATTTCAGGCTATTTAAAGTATGTGGAGTATGATTTAGGATGTTTTTATTAGTAAGAATGTTTTGACTAAATCAAGCTGTTATTTTTTGAAGGTAATGCTCTTAATATTATGGTTTGATTTGAGTGAGCAGTTGAGGGAGACTCTGTCCCTACAATTACATTTCATTTGTGAAACACGAATAACATGCTAGTTACTATACGGAAAATGACATTAGGCTCAGTCCTTGTTCATGGCTGTGTATATTGGGTAAAATCAGGGGGAAAAACACCCTTGAGGTCAATATCAAGCAATACTTCTTGACTCAGATCCAGTTTAAAAGTCATGTAAATGCTTGTGGTTCTGGAGGAGTTCACAAAAGTTTTGTGTGGTCCATAGTTTGTGAACTCAGGTGAAGTTTTGATCTGATTATTCTCTGACCACCCCTTGGTTCATTGAAACTCCTTTGCACAGCTGTGCTCCCAACTCAACAACAGAGGACAGAAATAATCTTCGCTGGAAAATAAAGCTCAGTCGGTCTTCCAACTTTACTGGGAACTTGCAGCCTTCAGGACAGCAAAATGGCCAACCACAGTTGAGATTAAAGAGTTCAGATTAAATGTATTGCACGGTAGGGTGGCATGGCCCTAGTTTCCTTCATTAAGTGCCGTGCATGCCAACAACGTTAAGCACTGCAGCCACTTACTAAGATTTTTGGTTTGAAACGTCAGTCATTGGACCACATTTAAAATGAAGCACCTGCATTTTATTCAAAGAAATTAAGGTATATTAGGATATGCAGAGGTGAGTTGAGGTGTTTTTATGTGTGTATTTTTTTTCCGGCAAGAGCCATAAATAATAAAGATAAAACATCTCAAGTATTAAAGCAGTCTATTTCCATGCACTGTATGGTTCAAAATGACTTAGCCTTTTAAAAGTTTTTCAGAAAGAAAAGTATATAAAGAGTGAGATAAATGAAATTTGCATCTCTGCAGACAACTCTGCGTAGCAAATTTAGGATTCTAGCATTTTTCTTCCAAACATCTGAAAATTGGGAATTTAAAAGGAGACCCGGACAAATCCTTAACTATTGCATTGCTACCAGGTGTCTCTAAGATTATAATCAGTAAGTTAGGAAACTTTTTTTGAAAGGTATAAACAACTAAAATGATAACTTATTTTTGTAGATGCTTTCAGACATTTCTTCTTAGTTAAGGACATTGAAAGTGTATTAACTGTTTGTTATATACTTAGTAAATTTTAGGTAGACCAGATGCATTAAGCTTGCTTCATGAAAGATATGACTTACTCGTATCCAGATCTCAAGTGTATTTCAAACCAGTCTTTACAAAATGTTAGTGCCTTTCTCTTAGGATTCTAATCAACAAAATTCCAGTCTTCAGCTCCCCATCTGACATCAGCCAGAAAGTATGGAGAGTGATTGATGATACTATATCATCAGGTACCCACTTAGCTTTGAATCTGCTTAAGGCTCAAGTGTCAAATTTAAAAATTCAGCAAATATTTATTGCACATCTACTAAGTGCCAGGCTTCCTGGAGAGTGCACAGCCATGGACCAGAGTTCCTGCCATTGTGAAGATTTATGCAGAGATACAAGTGGCCACAAGTAGTTTTCCAAGCAAGAGTTCATTTCGTAATGCTTCATAGGGGCCCAGTACCACGGATCCACCTTGTGGACTAATAAATACAGAGACCAGGTCTCTTAAAAGTCCAACAATTGCTGTAATCGCACAGTCCCTGGTAACAATGTAATATATAGTATAAAGATGAAATCAACTATGAGATTTACCGTAATTCTTGGCGAGTTTCTTTGTTATCAGCATATTTTTAACAATGTAACAAAATAACATCTTTCAAAGTTTTTTTTTTTTTTTTCTGTCGTGCCTAAAATCTGGTTAAATGGAATGTGTTCGAAAGGACAACAAAAAAAGGTTAAATATGTGGAAATGACATGGAAAGCACCTGCTTCTTTGTTTTGTTTTCCTCCACGTCATTAGGAAATAATGTCTAGCCATAGGAGGGTATGTTGTCCCTCTAAGAAAATGTTTATAAAAAGAAGTTTTAAAGTAGAATATAGATTAAATAAGTAGGGGAGACCTGCCAAGAAAAACCAAAGAAGACATGAAACAGGAGTCTGCATCACACATACTAAGTGACATAACAGTATCACCTCTCAAAAGTGACAATGCATGTATCCATTTTTATGTCTTTGGCATATTGTTGGCACGATTAATTATTCCATTGAGAAAATAGCCACACTATACAAGAGAAAGGAAGATAAATTAGATTCTCCAAGCCCCCTTCTGCAAAGTATATGTGTAAATGAATACGCTCTCTGCCAGCCCAGCAAATAAAATTTGGTCCGTCCCTATTCCTCCGCAGTTTATAATCCAGGTGAGGGAAAGGCCAGGCTCATGAAATCAAAAATAATCATTAAAACGTTTGAAAACTGGGAAAACAATTCATCATAGCTACATGTGTGTGTATGTGTTTTATCAGTATCAGGTAGGTATAGCTCTATTCGAAAATTTTTGTCTAATAATATACTCATTTTTTTCCATTTCATGAAGACTTGACTTATTCTCAGATTGAAGTTACAGCTGGCTGTAAAGTGTTTTTCTGACAACTCTGGACTTGATCATTTCTGTCATTGTGGAAAGGAAGGAAATAAATCTCTTTTTGTTCCTCCTTCACTCAATGAGCAAAAATGTAACCGAGCTCCTATTATATGCATATGACATTGTTATAGGGCGGGGCAAAGAAATTTAAATCGTAATCTCTACTCTTTAAAAATTTATAGTATCTGGGGGCAATAAAGTAGGGGCACAATTTATTTAGCTACAATTCATGGCATTAAACTTTGTTCAAGAGCCATATATTCTAGAATGGTCCTTATCTGGAAGTGACTACAGAACTTGATTCTGGATGGCTGAGAGTTACAGATCTGGCAAGATGAAGAAAGAGGCCACAGATAGTGATTGAGCTTCTAGCAGCTTCCGTGTATCTCTTCCCTGTTGTTGAGCTTTTGCTTGTTTAGCTGCAGAAACAACTTTTGATTGGCTTTATATTTTCAGAGATTGGTTATCCAGAGATATCACATTATAATAAAAACATAAATCACAGAATTTTTAAGTTGGGAAAAAAACCTCTCGTGATCGCAATTTAACACTTATTTATTCAAAACATATATATTTACAAAGAAACTGAGATTTAGATAAAGCCAGAACTTGAAGCAACGTCTTGGTTTCTGGCTTCCACATTATTTTAATAAGGACAGGAGAACAGGTGATGGAGATGGAGGTCTCATCCCCACATACTTGGAGAATCAGAAATTTTAGCTCTTTTGGAAGTCGTTAAAAAAAACCAAAAACACAATTAAAAATTGTTAAACTTTTTTATGTTTAAAAATTATTTATCATAAAATATAGCCATTTGTTTAGTAATGGTACTAAGAATGACTTGATACAGAAATGCTTAACTCTGAGAAAACCCATGGGCCCAAACATTTTATTTTATTTTTTTAATGTACTTATTTTTATTGAAAAAAGTATAAGTTGATCAGTTATAGATCAGCATTGCTAGCAAGTTGGAAGGACACAGGTCATGTACAAAATGGGTAAGGCTTGAGGAACTCTTAAGTTTACTGTGTTTTCTGTACCCTTTCCTTGCACACAACACATATGCACACATACCTATATGGTAGCACTGAGTGGGTAGGTGCTTAGACCCCATAAAGAACTTGGCTTGCAGGCTCTGAACAGATATTAGAGAACATGTCACATGCTGTGGAAAAGGAAATCTCTGGTTGGGTGTAAACATGGGAAAGTTGACCTGTTTAAGATTTTGACTCATATTAAGCAAATTTTAAGTTGTTTTACTTTCAGAATGCATTTGATAATCCCATTCAAAGGAGGCAGAAAGCTGCCTGACATTTTGGGAAACACCCTTGTCAAACAAATAGAGGCAGCTTTCATATCTCTGGTTTGTAAGCACCATAATCTGGCAATTTGGCACTATTAACTACTAATGCCGGCTATGACTAGGAAGACGTCATTTTAAACCAGTTTCTGCCCAACCATGAGTGAATGGAAGTAAGATCCTTACTGCCGTATGAGTTTTGGGCACTCCTCACCTATACCTGATTCGGTTGGCCTACTGTTAGAAACTGAAATGTATCGGTGTCGATTTTTTGCCAAATGCTTCTAATGTTAATGCTGTTTGTGTTCAGTGAAAGCTTATAATTTTTTTCTGTTTTATTTAGTAGCAGCTCAAAAATTTCTGTAATTGCAACGTATCCCTTTGAAAACGATTTCTTTTGGGGTTACTCATGGAATTTGCTGCAAGCACTTGTCTCAATGCATGATGATACAAAACATCTCACGTGACTCTTCACGCATCTCTGTGTTTGTGTGTGGGGTAGATGTTTAAGTGCTTATGAGTAACAGAGGAAGAGGTCATTTGTTTTTGAGACTGAGTAGTTAAAATTCAAGGTCATTTTGAGTTAAAGAATGCAATATTTAGGTCAGGAATGGACCAATGACCAAGCCTAAGCTTTAGGCTAAGGGTCAGCCTTGAGGGAACTTAAATCTGCTACTCCTTTCTCCTGAAATACCATTAATTCTTGCTCCGAGGGGCTGGTTCCCAGTTACGCAAAAGAATATTTTAGGCAGAAACTTTATGAAACAGGAATTTGAGATGGACATTTCAATAACGGATGTGCGCTGGATGCTACTCTTGTATGGTCATTCACTTCCATTTTACAACACTGTTTTTCATTCTTTTTACCTACTCTTTTAATTCTGAGTGTTTAACAGAGATCGCCATTAAAGTATTTGAAAATTGTTTGTTCTCTGCCCAGCAAGCAATTCGTTGTTCTACTTGCTCAGTGATGTCAAAGAAAGGTAATCGACAGTTAGAAACCTCAGGAAGTTGTTAGAATTCCCAGCCCCAAAGGGACTTAACAAACCCTGGACAATTTATTCTATTTAGAATGAAAATGGTTTTCATTGTGATATCACATTTCCCTCTGATCACTGAGCAATGCATTGGGAAGCCCATTATTTATTCACAATGTTTAAAAAATCGTGTACATCCTGTGCCCAGATTCCAATCTGCTTCATCAATCCATTTTGTCAAAAGTTTCTCAGATGGCATCCTTCATCCAGGCAAACAAACATACCCAGGATTTCCCCTTTAACTTTTCGGGAATTCATTTTTACACGTGCATCAATTTGACGGAAAAAACAGTTGTCGTCTTATTTCATTTGATACAGGTGATTGTGGTAAGCCTGCTCGCTTTCTTCATCTAGGAAGTGCAGCAATCTGAGTCAACTTCCTCCATCTCTGTTTTTATATTGTCCAGTGTGATGCTTCCTCATTGCACCAAAATAGAAATGGTTTGTTTTTGTACCAAACTTGGAGACTGGCTATGGATTATACTGGGTTAGGATAAAGGAATTTTTTTTCCCCCAAAGAACATTCCACTTATCCCAGGGGAAAGAGATTGATGTCCTGGGCAAAAAATAAGAAGCGCAATGAAGGCTTTTCTGCTTAACTGAAATATCTCCTTCAGTCGTCAGAAGTGTCACTTACACTATCATTTTCTAATTTCATTCCATGTTTGAGAGATTTTGGTAGTAGAATAAATGTATGACTTTTGCAGTTACAGGTGTTTGCATGGCATTGAGGAAGGAAGAAGTGAACTTCAGTTTGAGTCAGTCGTGCAGTTTGCATTGCAATTAAACATGAAAATCTATATATTCTGTTCTTGCAACTGAGTGTATTTCACTTTACCATATCATACATGCCCTTAGATACGTGTTCCCCGGTCTGCAGGGTAGTGCCATTTTATATCTCTGGCTTGTTGAGTTTCTTCGAAAATATTATGTTCATGTGGGTAATGACATGCTCATTGTATTCTTTACCATAGAAATGAGAAAACGTGAAAAAGTGGGAAAATGACTCTCACCAGATCCAACTGCATGCAAGAATTTTGGAACCAGTTTTTTGCATTTATTTGGCATACTACTGTATGTCACCAAAACAGTATATGTCTGTGAGTTTTTATAATACCGTATAAAGCAAAATGAGAAACCTCCTCTTTCTTCTGAAGAGAAATACTGCCACAGAAAGGTAGAAGATGAATATTTGTGGAACAGAAGAAGTCTGGTCAAAAACATTTAGTCCATATTGCTTACCCTTAGTAATCAATATGACTACACGCTATCTGACCAGCCAGGAAGAGAATAAATATTGATCATGTGATAAACCATTTAGATGTCTGCATATGAACCCAAGCCATATAAAAGTAGCCAATTCAAGATAACGGTAGGAAGTCTCTGATTAGGCCACAAATAGAATTTAGATTTCCCAGTCTATGCTGATCATTTGATACTCTTCTATGATAAAAGCATCCTCCAAACTAAACTTCTCTACATTTGAACCATACGAATTCTTAAAACTATTGTACCTGTAATAATCTAAATGGTGCTAAGAGAATAAGTTTATGCCCCAGAGATGACTGAGATGATTTGTGCTTTATCTCAGTCCTACGTGTAATACGGATTTGCTTCAGAGAAATATTTCTATAGTTATGTGACAAGTATATTTATCTGAGATAAGTATTTTCTCCAGATAAATGTGTATTTGGCAAAAAAGTTTAAGACAATTGGGATTCCAATTGAAGAGAACCATTGTTTTAAAGTAATAAAGCTTACTCACTTATCAGAGAACATAGTTATTTTCCATTCTAAAGATCTCAATACAAAGAAATATAGAAATGTCCATACAGGAAGTTTGATGGTGTTCACTCCTAGATTGCAAGGTTGTCTCAAGTTACGATCATCAGAAAAAATTGTTTTTACTCTGTGTGTGTGTGCATGTGTGTATGTGTGCGTCTGCATTCTCCTTTGGATAATTAAATCTTTTATGAAGTGGATTTTTGTGATTGCAGTTTAAGTTGGTTTTTAAACACCAACCCCATCTTAGGTATTATAAGCTATCGCCATTTACTAAAATTTTTATAATATAACAATCCTTGTGTGTCCATTTACTACTAACTCAACAGCAACATTAGTTTAGCTTATGAATTAAATGTCTCCTACTGGAGAGCAAAAAAAATAATCTGTTTAGCTTCTGAATAACTTAAATTCAGTAATACATCCTGTTTTCAGGGCATAAGGGTAGCCCAGATAAGCTCCTTTCTCTGACGTGGCAAAATTTATCATTCGTTTATGTTTAAATATGAGAACGTAGATTCTGATACTGCCGCATCAACAGAAAATATGTGTTTTAAGTGTCTAACTGAACATACAAGCTTCTCATGCCAGTAGTGTGATTCGATTGCTTAGTAGTGAAGAGTTCAGCGTGGTCCTGTATTTTTATAATTTTTGTCCATTTTAGTAGACTTCTGTTACTTACTGCCTATTTTGGGTGGGGATTGCTTTCCCACTGTTCTTTAAGGCACTCTTGCACAGAGGAAAGAGCAGAGGGACAAGGAAATTTACTCGTTTATAACATGCCCCTGCTATGCTAAATGAGGTGTCCTCTCATTTGTGCCTCAAAAGAAGCACTTGTGTTAAGAGGAGGAAACTAAAACTCAAACCTGTGATATGACTTGGCCCCTGTCACACGGCTGCAGAGGAGCGAGGTGGTAATTCTCATACAGAAATATCTGACCCTCAAGTTTAAGCCCTGGGGATTTTGTAGCTTTGTGACCTATGAAATGTCATCCAAGACTTTTTGTGCCTTAATTCTCTGTCTTTAAAGTAGGGATGATAATACCTGTCATGGAGTACTAGTTATGAAGATGAAAGTAGTGTAGGCGACTGTATTCTTTTTAAATTGTGTATCACTATACATGTATTAGTTAACTGTCTTATTATCAAAAATTTTTGATAGGGTAGATATTTACCTAAGGAGGTCATTGACTTTATAAGTTTGCTTGTTCCCATTATGTTATGTAATCACTGTATGTTGATGAATATCACTGTTTTCCTTAGGGTATGATGTTTAGCTAATTCAGCCGTACTAGGTCAAAAAGAACAGCATTGTAGAAGTAAGCAAGTATCATATAAAAAAATTGTTTAATGACTTAAATAGAAACATGGAGTTGCACAAGTTCTACCAAGTTATGTTTTGGGGGAAAATGACATTCCCTTCAAATGGCCATCATTCATTCATTCAGTCAGTCACTTGTTAAGCACCTGCCTTATTTTGGGCAATCTGCAGGGTACGTGTATGCGTGTGTTTATTAGGTTTATTTGGACTTCGAAGTAACAGTGTAATGTTGCAGTCATTATTCAGAAAAAGAGGCAGAATTTACTTTAATGAGATCTGTGATTGGGAGTGAATAGTTGAGTTCCTTATCCCATAATAGTTTGTTGTCCGATTGTTTAATACATGTGTGACTGTCCCTACTTCACAATTAAAGCATTAGTCTTTGGTCTTATTTTTCCATTTTATTAAGAGCACTGGTCACATGACCTTGAGCACATGACATTGGCCATGTAGCAGATCTCTGAGGGCAGGAAGACTGTTGTACATTTCTCTGAATCCTGTGCACATCCCACACCGGGGCTCTCCAGAGTTGGGAAATGGTAAATAATTGTTTGTGAAATGATTGAATGAATGCAGAAATCCAAGACTCTCCACTCAAGTGGTGTAGAATGTTTACTTGTTCTTTGATGCAGTCATTCATTCAGCAAGTTTTTACTGAAAGTGTACCTTGTAGGTGATACTATACACATGCGTTTCCGAGTTCTGGTCAGATATTCCCCCAATTTTTGTGACAACTCTAGGTATGTGTCCCCAATTCCCCTTCATCCCAAATATACCTGTCAAGGATTTTTTGGAAAATCACAAAAGAACTGTAAACTTTAGAGAAAAAGTTAAGAATAATATGGATGTATTTTAGGTGGTCAGTATTCTAAACAATAATTGTACTGGTAAGGACTTTTTTTCCCAAAAGTGGCGGAGAAAACACTTGGGCACACTGCCTACCCCTAGTGTCCTCAATGGTGTTTGCAGTTAACCATCTTACTGTTTTCAGTGGCTAGCCTCCATTCCCAGTCCTTTCAGTGATAAAAAGGGACTCTGTCTAGCTACTGCTAGTTAGGTAACTTGCCCAATTTTACGCTGATGAAACAAACAACAGACCAGGTCAGGGTCCCTTAAAAATTGGCTGCTATGATTAAGACTTCTTTTAAAATTATTATGAAACACATGAATTTATGCATATAGCTTCAGTTGTTTCTATACTTCTGTGCTAACGCCCCACGCATCACACTAAAAATTTATCATGGGTGATATTTCTGTCACAAAGAAAACTTCAAAGTCTGAGTTTGCAGAAAAGTCTCAGTTGACAGCCACCGACTTGAGTTCTGTGATTGAAATATACTCCAAGGTCAGCAAACCAAAACTTGAACATCACGGGATGATAATACATTCAGTGTCTCATTGGTTATAATGCAAAGAGCACCTTTCAAAGGAGTATATCTTTATTAATCATTGCAAATTTGTACTTTTGAGATTTCAGACCCTTTTTCATTAGTTAATAAAGCCAGGAAGCTTAGTGCTCTAGTCCTATTTTAATTTTTTGAGTCCCAGGTGCTGATTTGTCAGGGTTTAAAAATCTCTTTCACCTTATCAGATTAAAAATATTTATTTATGCACATGTTAATATATTTAAAAGCAACGAGAGCTTCAATT